>NC_072007.2:47974114-48277144 GCF_028885655.2 Pongo abelii
GGGATTATTTAGCAGAGATCGGCAGCTCAAGTGCAGCTCACAGAAGGTGAACATTTGGCTACTTCTAGGGCTGACATTTTCTCCAGTGATGCAACAACAACAATAGCAACACAAAACAAAGGAGTGAAAAGGGAATTAAGGAACTGGCAAGAATTTTACTGAATTCATGGACTAGAGCTGGATAAAGAAAGAAGTGAAGACAGGAAACGATAATGAATTTGGAGTAAAATCGGTGGGTCAATAAGGTTGAGAATAAGGTTACAAGGTTGCAGGATGGAGACTGTGGTTGAAGTTGACATGTGAACTAGTTGCCATCAATGCTGGCGGCGCAGGTGTGTGGTGGCAAGGGGTGCTGGCCAGGCTGCACGAGCAGATGGGGAAATGTAAACACGCATTCTCTTTATGGGAAGTTATGACAAAGGAAGGCAGGGATTAAAATACTCAAGGGGGGACGTAGGGTGAATGATGATGGAAGCAAGCTTTCTAACTGTGCTTAAAAAATAAAGCAAATGCATTTAAATGCTTTAGGGAAATTGCTGTTATCAACTGCCATTATTAATTCCACAATGCATGGTACTATAGGACTTCAGTCAATGTTTGATACATTTCATAGGCTCTCTCCATCCTGTCTCCAACCCTGTTGTAATTCTCGTTTGGTATTCTGAGCAAAGTATTAGTTTAATTATCTTGCCTTTCTTATTCTCTGATGTACTATGTTCCATTCTTATCAGGTTGCACGAGGTAAGCATATTTGACTTGTCTTAGCCAGCAAACCACTTTTCACAGAAAGCTAGAGATGCATTCTTAGTTAGGACAACCTCTAGAAAAATGGAGTGAAATATGAAAGACATTACTCAAAGTGTGAGATAGTCCTGCCCCAACAGGGACTCCAGGACTCTACAGTGGCTCAAGAAGGAGTGTGGGGACCCTAGAAAGTTCTGGAGCCAGCCTGGAGGGACTCTTAGGTAGGAATTTTATAAAGGGTGCCCTTGGGCAACCCTCACTGTCTCTCAGAATCCAAGAAAAAAATTCCACTTTGTGGGTTTTTTTTTTTGTGTGTGTGAGCATTAGAGGTCATGGACATGCAGCACCAGGCACAGCGGCTCGTTTGTTAGTTCATCCATGCTTTCTCCTTTCATTCATTCACTCATGGAATCAGGAAGCAAGCATCTCTTCAGTCTCCATGTCCTGTGATCTAGGTGAAGGTGCTGGAACACAGAAAATGGACACCCACACCCCTCAGTAGACTCAACAAATGGAAGCATTTGTCAGCTCTTCTGCTACTTTCTGATTGGTCTTCTACCTTCTTGATTCAACATCTCTCTGCTGTCTTGACATTTGGTAAAAAAAAAAAAATGTTTTGGCATTTCCTAATAACTCTTCCCATATTGCTTTCCTCCAATTCACTCTCACAGCCCCAAATACAGCAGTTTTAGGAGAAACAGCACTAGTCAGGGGTAGGGGCCCTGACTCATGTGTCCTTGAGCAGGTCAAGAGACCCCTCTGGCCACCAGCCAGGGCCTGCCCATGCTGTTCCTTGCCATTTAAATGTCTCCTTTGAGCTTCTCAATGGCTAGGTGAAGCAGCAGGCTGGGGGTGGTTCTTGCTACTTCAATTTCACTGATGAGCAAATGTATGAGATTAAATGACTGGTCCCAGGGACAGAGCAAATTCATGGAAGACCTGGGTGTCCTGGCATTTGTGGTTGGCCTCCTGGCATCTGCATGTTCATCCTCTCTGCACAGCCCCTGGCTGGGTCTGGGGATGCAGCTCTCTCCCTGGCTCTGGGTGAGGAGTGCATGACCAGCCTCAGCCAATCAGCATGGACATCCCCAAGGCCAATGGGTAGGCCCGTGGCCTCAGTCAATCACTGTGATTCTCAGAACTCATCGGAGCTATGGGCAAGTACTACAGCTCTTTCCCATTAAACTTGAACCTGAGAGGGTGTGAGAGAGATGCGGACCGAGACAGAGGGAGCACAAAGGAAGTGGAGCAGGGAGATGGAAGAAGAGAAGGACCCGGTGACATCATTTGAGCCCTTGGGTCAAGCTCTCTCCAAGCTAGTCCTGCTATGGTCTTAGAATACACTGCCTTCATACTCTAGACATTGTGTGTGTGTGTGTGTGTGTGTGAATGTGTGTGTGAGAGAGAGAGAGAGAGAGAGTAACCATGAAGAGGTAATTGATACCTAGGGCCTCTGAGCTCCTCCACCGACACCCTCCCCAAAAGTGGCCAGATTACTTTTGGAGTAATTATATCATATGGAAATCAAAGCTGAAATTATTTATGAAGAAGCTGAATGAACTCATTGATTGTTCTTTACAAGAATTTCAACAGACTTTTTCTTCTAAGGAAGAAGTAATACCAGGTCTTATGTGAGTTTTTATATAGGCTGTGCACTTGTGTGCGTGTGTATGTATTTGAGAAGATAGGACATACAAAGGTAGAATGGACAAGGGGAATGATGTGAAAATTCTTTGCAAAGTGAAAAGTCTTATTTAAATATAAAATTATCTTCAGTTATGTTTCAATTGGTAATTGGCTTCTTATAATCCAGTGCTTGACTCAGGGACCGTCTCTGATTCTTAGTGGTAACCAGGGAGCTCTGTGTCAGCCATGACTCCCATGTATGGGGAAGCATTTTTCCCCAAAGGTCATGACTAGAGGCCAGCCCTGAGGCAGAAGAGGAGCAAAACTAAGCCATGGAGGCCAGGGTTTGCACTTCTGTTTCTGTATTTGGCTGACGCCATTCCATGGACTCGGGTGTGGAACTTCCCCTATGTCTCTCTTGCTCTCTCTCTTTCTCTCTTTCTCACACACAGCCCTGGGAAGATGGCGTAGGAGAGAGCGTGTCACACCACATGGCCATGGCCCATGGGGGGGCCTTCCTGGACCCTCATGGACTTAGGGGTTTTGCATCACCATGGCGCTGCCAGATGTGGCATGCACACATTACATCAATGATAACGGGACATGGTGCCTGGACTCAGCGTGATGCTGCTGTGCCCTCTCCAAATGATACGCCCCTGCTCCACAGGCTGGCATCAGCTGGCCACACCCCTTCTCCCTGCTGAGCAGCACAGGAGATGCTGACTCCTGGCTCTAGTGCCTTCATCCGATCATTGGGTTTCTTCCTGCTGTGCTCAGCGTCCACAGAATCTTGACAAGCTCCTCACACAGAAGACACAGGCCTGGTTTGTGCATGCCAGCTTCAGATCCCTCAAGAATGCTAAGGGGCTGTCTTGATGTCCCCACCAGCTCTCCTCTCCCTGCTAGGGCTTTCCCAGGCTGCAGCTGCAGACCCAGGCTGAGTCAAAGTGGTTGGTTTGTGGGGTAGACGATGAGCTTTGGCATGGTGGCCCCCCACCCAGACTCATATGTGGTACTCTAACCTCTGAGGTGGGCCGCATAGCAGCCTCCCTTGCCTGCTCCTCCCCCAGCCTCCCCACGGCTCTGCAGCCCTGCAGGGGTGGTGCAGCCAGAGCTGGAGCGGCTGGGGCTGGCATGGGACACAAGGGCGATTCTTATCTTTTGTCCTCTCCCTGGCTTGCCTGAGCTGGACGGTGGCTGGAGATCAGACCCTTGGCTTGCCTTCTGTCGGGCACTGTCCTCAAAACTTGAGGATGGAAGAGAAATTCACGTTCTACGTGGCCCAGCCTCCTGCCTCTCTTCTCTGGGGAGGGGAGGCTGCTTTTGTTTATGCTTCCTTCTCTCTGCTGGAAGAGACTGTAATGAGAGGATGTTTTCTTGTCCTTTGGCCCAAGAAGTTGGCACCCCAGCCGTGGGGTTCTCAATGATGCTTGTGCTTCCTTCCCACCCAAAGAAAAGTTCCAGGAGATATCAGTGATGGCGCTGTCCTGCTCTGCCATTGGAGGTCCCAGAAGATGCAGAGAGGTTGCTTCTTGGAGAGGAGGAAGGGGACGGGGTGTCCTGCCCTGGTACCCACACGGGCCTTCCTACACAGGGTGAGGAGTCTGAGAAGCCAAGGGGAACAGTCCACCCAGAACCCATGCCTCACCCCCAGCCAGTCCCCAGGTATCTGGGACCTGGGAACTTCCTCCTCCAATGGCCCTGATCCAAGGCCTGTGCTGGCTAGAGTCATGGAAGGGTGGCTCAGGGCTGCAGGGCCGGGGATGGGACTTGGGGAGCTGGTTGGGGTGAACCTACACACGTCACCAAGGACCCTCACTGTATGAGACAGGAGATAAGGGTGGGAGAGAAGAGGTATGTCCTGGGGGCCCCATTTGTACTCTTGTTCTGGCCCTGAAAGCCTTAGGGGTGGGCCTGGGGTGAGGCTCAGCAGTGGGAGCCCTGGGAACCTTCTCTGCCATAAGGACGGGAGATTCTGAGACAGGTGAGGGTCTGCCTAGTGTGCCCAGAAAATAGTTCCAGCTCTCCATTAGTAGCACAAGCACTGAGGCTGCCTGCTCCCAGCTTGACAGGGGATCACTAGGACCCCTTCTTCTCCTCTCCCTCCTCTCAAAGAGATTGGGGACTCAGCTGGGATCGTTGGGTGCCTGTAACAAACCAGAGGGGTGCCCCTCACTTTCTGGACTCAGTGAAAATCAGTCTTCTAATTTTGCCCATATCATTCCTGATGAAAATTCAGTTAAATGAGGTCTTAGAGAAGAGGTAGTAGAGAAAGTGGTAATTTCTCATAACTGACCCACCTAGGCCACCCTCTGGTTTAGAAAAGTCCCTGCTCCATGAAGGGCATTTTCTGGGGGAAACGGCATCTGAGAAATCAGTATTTCATGACGGTGTCTTTCCAGTGATGGTTCTGCAAGCTGGTGGAGTGGTGAGTCGGGATTTGAACTCAGATCTTTGACCACGCAGGTTTTCCTTGCCTTGCCTTGCAGGGCTGGTCTTAGGCTTCAAGATTCATTTTTGTAATTTGTGGGTTTTCTCTTAAAACGAGGCTCTTATTCCTGCAAATATTTACAGGTTGCTTTACTCTACGTGGAACAGAATTGCTTCTGACCTGGTGGGGGCAGGGAACACTGCTGTCTGCAGTAAGGGCTCAATTAACTGATTTCACAGTGGCCACGGCATGACTCAGACATTCATTTTAGAGATTAAGTGGAAAATAAAAGAGATCAGAGCACCTCAAGCATACGGCAGGAACGCACAGTGAATTAAATGGAGAGATGGAAGTATTTGGTCCCTGAAGACGAGCATGACATTGCGATTTAGCTTGGATGAGAAAACTGAGGTTTCTTGGAAATGCCTACCCACGTGGGGGAATTTCTCTGTCAAGTTTCTGCTGCTTTGCAGCCATTTAAAATTGGTCCTGAAATATCTGCAGTGCAGAACATCTGAGAAGAGCTTTTCATTTGCTAGAATGTTGCAGCAAGCAGGCTAAGTGATGTTTGCAGGCAACTTTGTGATAGATTTAGAAAGCCCCGAAGAAATGGGTGGTGGTGATACAGAGAGATTTTTTTCTTTCCTTTTTTTCTTTTTTGGCTTGTCTGCAGAATAGATGAAAAGAGAAAATATACCCAGATACTTTGCTCACTCTCCCAAGTGCACACTAGGCAATGTAAGCTCCAGAGGCAGCGCTTACAGGAGGGGAAGGGACGCTGAGGCCAACAGTGCTGGCTCACTGGGGTGGAAGGGACTTCAGAGGGCGTTCCTCACTTCTCTCATTGCAGGTGAAGAAACGGAGGCAGTGGTCCTTTGCCCCAGGCCATTCAGCTGGCCAGTAGCGGAGCCCAGGGCTCACCCAGATCCTCCAATGCCCAGGCTGGTCCTCTTTCCTTTCTGACCCCAACACATGAAGAGTCTGTCTGGAAGTGTTGGCTCCCACACTTCCAAACATTAAACTCCTTGTTCTCTTTCTCCAAATGATTAATTTGTTTTCAGTGTTTACATTAGCTGGAAGCCAGGTTGGGAACACTCGTAACTCATTTTTCAAACAAGATGTTTTTTAAATAAAGTTTCCCAGCACGGAACGCTTTGCTACTTTGTAAGGGCTTAAGTTGCTAAGAACTTACTGCACCTGTGTCAAAACTGTGCTCTCAGGGCCCCTGGTGGAGCCCAGAAGAAGAGTTCCACGCAGTCCCTGTTTTTTTGTTTTTTGTTTTTTTTTTTTCCCAGGAACTCCTGGAAACTGCATCACAGATCAGATCATGTTGTTCCACAAGAACGATGTGTCACTGTGAGGCTGCTTTCCTGACCACGAACTGAGCACCAAATAAGTCATGGACGTGCACCAAAAGGTGTGACCCAAGGGAGGCAGGGTGAGCCCCATGTCTCAGAATGTCCTCGTGGATAGCAAAGCCCTTGTTGTGGTAGAGTAGGGGCCCGTGGCAACCCCTCACACATGGCAGGTCCTTTGCAACCCCAAGTGCTTCAGATGCTACCAGCCCTCCTTGGGCAGGTCTGAGATGTGACAGAGAGGAAGATGAGAATGGAAAAAGAGAAACAAGAGTGGAAAACTAAAAGAGGGAAGAGCAGAGGAAAGAGCAGAAATGCAGTCTAGCTGGAGAGCAGGCTGCTGGCTCCAGCCACTGCCTCAGATCCCCCCGACCTGGGGTACTCAGGAGTCTGAGTGGGTACAGGGCTATAGCCTCAGTTTCCCCATCTGATGTGGGACTTGCCTTGACCCAATGCCTGGACCACAATCATCCCTGATACCTGAAGCCTCCATAGATATGACTCTTTCTAACGTTTGCTGCTTCAGGATTCAACCTTGTCCACGTTTGGCTCCTTCATGCCCTCTCCAACGAGTAGTGATTCAAAACCTTTTATAAAACTACCCATCACTATCATCTCTGGCAACGTGGCTGTCTAAAGAACTCGGAAAACTGTCTCCCTCTGAAATGTTTAAAATGCTGGCTATGTTTCAGAAATGTAGATGGCTGCACATGACAAAGTTAAAAAGAAAGGGAAGTGTTCAGAGGTCAAAAGAGGACGCCAAAGTCCAGAGAGCTGCAGGAATGCTGGAGGGAGGCTGCCCTGGGGCAGGTGCTAACCCCATGACCTCAGGTGGCTGTGGTGTGCCCACTTCCTGGGGACTCGGCACAGCAGCTTGGGTGAGACTCAACGTGCAGAGCTTACTGTCCAGGCAGCTTTCCCGAGAGGCACCTGCCTGGGCACACACCTATACTCTCTTCCTTTTTTCTTTCACAACTGGTCCCCTCCAACTTGACCAAGAAAGGCCATGTTTTACCAGGATTCGTGCTCCAGGGTGCAAGGCCCTAGACAAAGGGGTGAGAGATAAGAAATATCAGTGCTGTTGGACACCCTTTTAATAGTGCCATCATGTGCCCCAGGCTGGCTTCAGGGCTCTCCTTCTCTCCCACGCTCTACCCTGAATGGGAAGCACTGGTCATGGGGTGTTCTGGCCCAGCTGTGAGGTTCTGAATTCATTTGAGTTGTAGAGTGGGCTAGCACACGGGATGCTGATTTTCCTTTAATGACCTTGCCCCTTCCATTCCCTACTATGGCCACAGAATGTATTGTTCCCATGAGGACCAAACAAAGACTCGTAGACGATGGTAGCTCATGTCACCCAGGCAGCAAACACACATCTCACCGACATACCTGTGTTAGAAATAATTTGGGATGGGGAGAAAGCGTGCTGGGACTCTCCATGAGGTTCAGAGCATGCTGCTCTCATGCTCACCACCAGGGCTGGAAGGAGCTTGTTGGAGAGCATGCTTACTGTGGGCCAGGCACTGCACCAGAGGGCACCCATTTGGCCTTAATTGACACCGCTAATCTTGGTAAGGCCTGTCTCCCATCGGTGTCCCCGTCTGTGCCTCGGTTGGATCATTTGCATGATTTTAAGGTTGAGAAAGTGAAAATGTGCACATCTAAGCAGATTGATGGAACATCTCTGACAGAAAGTCACATAGGATAGAGGTAAGAGAGTGTCTTAGTTTCTTCAACATTTACAGGGGAAACACTTTCATGATCTGTTGGCCAAAATACAATTGAATATTGTAAATCCATATTCAACTTTTTTTGCAAGGGTCTATTGAAATTCATACCATCTCTATGTTTCTGAAATTTTCACAGGATATCAGGCTAAAAGAGGCTCTTCTAACTATGAGTAACAGATTAATAGTTATTTGATAAGTGTTGATAAGACCCCCTTCCCACTCCCGCCTTTTCGTATAATTCCTTGAAAGTGAGAACATGACTGTCTATAATGACTAGTAACAAATGACTAGTAACTTTTGTAAGATAGGTGGGTTCTAATTATTTGCTTTTAACAAAACGGAAACAGCTTATGGGTAATTTAAAATAACTTTCCATGATTAATCAACACGTGATTTTTAATAACAAATGACTCCAAAGGGGTTCATAGAACAGAGTGATGTGCTACATCAATACTCATTTCTTCCCTTTTATGTAATTTTGAGAATAATGTTTCTAAGTGCATATATCTAAACTAATAAAGATTGGAACAGAAGTAATGCTGAATCCTGCCTTAGACTACCAGTAAGTCATATTAATCTATAGCTACATGTAAAAAAATTAGAAGCTCCACCCATTTCCTTAAGAGACATAGTTCTTTTTTTTTTTTTTTCTGAGATGGAGTCTCTCTCTGTTACCCAGGCTGGAGTGCAGTGGCGCGATCTCGGCTCACTGCAAGCTCTGCCTCCCGGGTTCACGCCATTCTCCTGCCTCAGCCTCTTGAGTAGCTGGGTCTACAGGTGCCAGCCACCATGCTCGGCTAATTTTTTCTATTTTTTTTTAGTAGAGACGGGGTTTCACCGTGTTAGCTAGGATGGTCTCGATCTCCTAACCTCAAGATCTGCCCGCCTCGGCCTCCCAAATTGCTGGGATTACAGGCTTGAGCCACTGCGCCCAGCCTAAGAGACATAATTCTAATAAAATTTTACTATTTGTACTTAAAAATTATTTACCAAAACTTAATATATTTATGTTTTGATCATTTGTGTTCTGCTTATGTTATAATAACTATCTAGAAGAAAACAATTTAATCCTTGCAGTCTTGTGATCAGAGAAAATTTTATTTATTTTTATTTTTATATTTTATTTTAAGTTCCAGGATACATGTGCAGGATGTGCAGGTTTGTTATATAGGTAAACGTGTGCCATGGTGGTTTGCTGCACCTATCGACCCATCACCTAGGTACTAAGCCCAGCAAGCATTAACTGTTTTTCCTGATGCTCTCCCTCCCCATCCCCATCCTTGACAGGCCTGAGTGTGTGTTGTTCCCTCCCTGTGTCCATGTGTTCTCATTGTTCAGCTTCCACTTATAAGTGAGAACATGTGGTGCTTGGTTTTCTGTTCCTGTGTTGGTTTGCTAAGGATAATGGCTTCCATTATTCCAGCTTCATCCATGTCCCTGCAAAGGACATGATCTCATTCTTTTTATGGCTGCATAGTATTCCATGGTGTATATGTACTGCATTTGATTATCCAGTCTATCATTGATGGGCATTTGGGTTGATTCTATGTCTTTGTTATGTGAATAGTGCTGCAGTGAACATATGTGTGCATGTATCTTTGTAATAGACTGATTTATATTCCTTAAGTAGAAACCCAATAATGCGATTGCTGGGTCATACGATATTTCTGGTTCTAGGTCTTTGAGGAATCGTCACACTGTCTTCCACAATGGTTAACTAATTTACATTCCCACCAACAGTGTAAAAACACTTCTATTTCTCCACATCCTCACCAGCATCTGTTATTTCTTGACTTTTTATAATCACCATTCTGACTGGTGTGAGATGGTATCTCATTGTGGTTTTGATTTGCATTTCTTTAATGACCAGTGATGTTGAGCTTTTTTTTCATATGTTCATCAGCCACATAAATGTCTTCTTTTGAGAAGTGTCTTTTCATGTCCTTTGCCCACTTTTTAATGAGGTGGTTTGTTTTTGATAAGATTTTTAATATTTTAAATTTTGTATACATATTCTTGTTGCAGAGAGGTCTGAGAGGGTGATTAAAAAATACTTGGAAGCAAAAAAAGTGTAATATATTAGGATAAAATTCTGTAGATGAGATGAAATGGAAATAAAAGTTCAAGGAGGAAAAGGATACTCTAAAACTCCAGATGTTTAAAGAAAAGCTTGACTTGTATTTTTTTAGTGGACAATGATAGGTATTGAATTGTTGTAAATTTATATTCCATGGGATCTATTTAAATGAGTTCTGTAATTGTTTATGTCAGTATTTACAATGTGCTAGAAAAAACATCTTTTATAATTATTTAAGCTTATAATAAAAATTCTGGATGTCAAATTAAAAATATGTGAGAGGCCTAATAGTTTTCCAAAATGTTTAAGGAGTATGTGAGCAAAAATGTTGAAGACCACTGTCTTAGAGCACTCAGCTAATTCTCTAGTTAAAAGACAAAGAGAGTTTCATGAAATAAAAAAAAAATCCAGCTACATACTGTTTACAAGAGGCACTCCCCAAACAGAAGGACATAGAAAAGTTGAAGCTAAAATAATAGGAAGGGATATATCAAACAAATATTAATAAAAAAGAACAGTGGTATAGCTATACTAATATAGGACAACATCGATTAAGGCAAAAAGTATTGCAAGAGATGAAAGGGTTACCATAATGATGAAAGATTCTACTCACCAGGAGAAGAATACTGGTTATATACATCTAATAATACAGTTTCAAAGTAGAAAAAACCAAGATGAAATGGACACATTCACCTTCGTAATGACAGCTCTATCAGTAATTGAAAAATTAAATTAATAGACAAAAATCAGTAAGAATATACACATACCTATGAAGAACACAATTAGCAAGCTTAGCACCTGAACGCATGACAAACACTGCATCCCACAGCCGGGCTTGCATTCTTTTTAAGCACCTACAGAACACTGGATATTTACCATGTACAACGTTAGCAAGTAAGTCTTTATAAGTCCCAAAGAAACTATCATTCAGTTGACATCCAATTATTATGAAATTAATTAAGAAGTCAGTAGCAAAGAAGACTAATAAAACACCATACTTTTGGAAATAAAAAAGTTGAATCTAAATAATTTATCAGTTAATAATCCAACATCATAGGAATTAGCTCTTAGAATTGAACAATAGATCAAAAAACCAAACACCGCATGTTCTCACTCATAGGTGGGAATTGAACAATGAGAACACATGGACACAGGAAGGGAAATATCACACACCGGGGACTGTTGTGGGGTGGGGGTAGGGGGCAGGGATAGAATTACGAGATATACCTAATGCTAAATGACGAGTTAATAGGTGCAGCACACCAACATGGCACATGTATACATATGTAATAAACCTGCACGTTGTGCACATGTACCCTAAAACTTAAAGTATAATAATAATAAAATTAAAAAAAAAGAATTGAACAATAGAATAAAAAACGACATATCAAAAGTTTTGGGATAAAACTGACTCTTAGAAAATGAACCCTAAATTACATTAGAAAAAAAGAAGAAAGAAAAGTAATGAGTGAAACATCCACTTTAAGAAATTAGAGAGAAAAAGTAACAGAATTCAGCCAGAGAAAAAGAAGTAAAGAGACAATAAAGATGACAGCAGGAAGTAACCAAATAGAAAACAACTGCGCAATGGGAAGAATTAAAGTTGATTCTTTGGAGGTAAGTGAAATTGACCAACCCCGATGAGATTAATACAGTAAAAAAAAAATATAATTTAAATACACAATATCTGAAATTAAAAAGTGCATAACAAAAGATGCAGTAAAAATATTTTAAGAAATATCATGAATTCATACCAGCAAATTGGAAACTTTAGATGAAATAAACAAAGATCTTAAAAATATTACTTACAAAAACTGACTCAGTTACAAATAGAAAAACTTGAATAGTCCTATAGCTATTAAAGAAATGAAATCAGTAGTTAAAAGAGTTCACAGAAAGAAAATGCTAGATGGTGTTTTACTCTGAGTTTTCCCAAACATTTAAGGAATAGATAATTCAAGCGTTATGGAGATAGGAAAAAGAAAGAATATTCCTTTTTCTTTTTTTTGAGACGGAGTCATCGCTCTGTCGCCCAGGCTGGAGTGCAGTGGTGCGATCTCGGCTCACTGCAAGCTCCGCCTCCCGGGTTCGCGCCATTCTCCTGCCTCAGCCTCCCGAGTAGCTGGAACTACAGGCGCCGGCCACCGCGTCCGGCTAATTTTTTGTATTTTTTAGTAGAGACGGGGTTTCACCGTGTTAGCCAGGATGGTCTCGATCTCCTGACCTCGTGATCCGCCTGCCTCAGCCTCCCAAAGTGCTGGGATTACAGACGTGAGCCACCGCGCCTGGCAAGAATGTTCCTTTTAAGCCTTGGTTTAGTCATTTGCCAAATGGGTCAACAATGGCACAAATCTCACTGGATACCCTATGAAGATTAAAGCAGATAATGAATAGAAGTCTCTTGCAGCAAGCAAGAGAAAGGTTCACTGGCACATAGGGTGCATTAAATAAACAGTAGCTATTATTATTATTATTTATGATTATTGATGGTTCCCAAGAGAGCCTCCCAGGCAAGGCAGGCCGTGGTGGGGGTCATCTGTAAGTCCATGTGATCATTGAAAGCATCATTTCTCCAGGAATGAGGTAGTCATTGTTCTCTGGTTTTACAATAAACATTAAGCAATTGGCAGGATGTGGACGAACCTCATGGGAAGCGGAAGTAGCTCTGAATTGTAAAGAGAAACAGCCAGATCAGATGGGAAAGTAATTTTTAATTACTCTGCTGAATTTCTAGCGGGGAGATAGCAACCTTGGTGAGTGAGTCTCCATGCTGGTATGAGGTAGAGCTGGATTTGGACAGCTCAATGCAGGCATGCCAACCTTTCCTTCCTCTCTCAGTGGACAAGGAAGGGAGGAACAAGACTAAAATACAGTTTTAGGTCGACCAAGTGTCTGCTCGGTGACATCATTCATCCCTCCCACAAGAATCATGGACAATTTTTGTACCGCAGCATTGCTGCTGTTTAGTAATTCAAAGTGTATCTAAGAGACAATTATCTCAACAGAGAGTTGGACAGCAGCTGAGGGTGATGTGCGAGCTGGTGCCAGAGGTTTGCTGGTTTAGTTACTCCAAGCAGGGAGTTGTCAGCAGACTTCCTGGAGGAGTGGAGCTGGGTGCAGAGAGTGGCCTCTCAGTGGATGTAGGTAGAAAAAGGAGCCAGAAATGAGCAGGCCCAGCTAGTTGCTGGATTGGCTAGTTGCTGCCATGATGTCATTTCATACCCACAGCCACCCTGAAACCTGAAAGCAAGGTTTTATCACTTCCCATGTTGCAGGTTAGAAGACATGGCTTGCACAGGTGGAGTGATCCTTCCCAAACCACAGAAGCAGGAGTGAAGGGATCCTATCCTTGGGCAGAGGCTCAGAGGGGAGAAGATGGGTACACAGGCAGAGATCTGGGAATGGCAAGGTCGGCTTCTGGTGGCCCAAGAGCCCCTAGTTCTGGCTTCCTGTTGAGTAGGGCCAAGTCCTCACTCCCCTTCCCCTGGGATTCCTCAGGCTGACCTGAGGCTGAGCTGACCCTCACGGTCTGGACTGGGTGACTTGGCTCAGGGGCTCCTGTGGGATGAGCACCATGAGTTGCTCAGAGGTGCCAGGACATCCAACCCCACCCCTTGCTGGCTGTGCTGTCTCAGGCAAGTCACCTTGCCTCTCTGAGATGCAATTTCCCTATCTGTAAAATGGGGATACAATGCTAGTATATTGTTCATTGTTTTCCCTTTAAAAATTAAATGAGGCAACACAGGCAAAGTGCCCAGACCCGAGCTGGATATGTAACAAGGGTCGATGAGTGTGAGTTCCTTTTGGTCCCTCTTCATATCTGCAGGCCAGGGTTCCACATTTTGAGTTGGAGAATTCTCTATTGTGGGGGTTTAGCAACACCTTCCCCTCATCACTTAGGAACTCCCGTAACAAGCCCATCCTGTCTGGACCAGGGGGATCCAGCTAAGCCTAGGGTCAGTCCAAATAATTCCAGGACTTGGAATGACTCAATAGGACATCAGGGGTAGCAGGTCCAGGGTAGCAGGAGCCGGGGTAGCAGGCTCCGGGGTAGTGGGCTCTGGGGTCGGCACTGCAGGGTGTTTAGCAGCATCTCTGCCTCTGATCACAGGGTGCCAGTAGCAGAGTCCTCCCACCCCAATGTGACATCCAAAATGCCTCCATATATTGTCCTCTGTCTCCCGGGGGACAAAACTCGCCCTTGACTGAGAACCACTGTCCTAGGTCCATCTCGTGCAGTTGGGCCAGAGCCTACCTGGACTCTGGGCACAGAGAAGCAAGTGCCGCCCCCTGGAGTGGTGGTCCTCCTCCAAGAGGCATGCCGGAGCTCCCTGGAGCTTCTTAAAAGCGTAGGGGCCTGGGCTTTACTCCACAATTCTGATGTTATTGGATGTGGTGGACATTTGCTGAAAGCTCATGCGATGGTCTGATCAGCGGGCGCAGCTGAGAACCACTGGTGCCTGGCTCCCTTGGGGACGGAACCCACAGCCCCAGGGCCTCAGCTCGGGTGTGTGGGGCAGTTCCGTGCATGCTGAAAGCATACCCCCTCCAGTGCTTGATGGGGGCTTCTCTGGTCTTCTGCCTCACAGCCCTCTCCAAAACCCATAGAGGCCTTCAGACCCATGTTCAGCCGCACATGAGGAGTTGGAGGGGTGCTAGGGCCCCAGGGGTAATGGGAGCCTGTAGGAGCTCCCCAGAACTGCCTCAACAGAAACCACAGATGGCGCCTTAAATAACACAGTTCTCTCTCCTTGGCTTATAGATGCCCTCTTCTCCCTGGGTCCTCACAGGGTCACCCCTCTGTGTGTGTCTGTGTCTGTGTCCTAATCTCCTATTCTTATAAGGACACCAGTTAGGTTGGATGAGGGCCCACCCTAACGGCCTCGTTTACCTTAATCATCTCTTTAAAGGCCCTACCTCCAAATACAGCCACATGCTGAGGAACCAGGGGTTAGGACTTCAACATAGGCAGATTGGGAGACACACCTCGGCCCACAGCAGCATCCGGAGGCCTGTGTCTCCATGTCTGAGCCTGGGTGTGGATGCGGCACCCGCGCTGGTTGGAGGAAGCTGGCCTGCACGACCTCTGAGCTTCTCCACTTTCTTACTCATCTGAACTTTGGGGCACTCCAATTCTGCTGAGGAAGGAAAAGGATCCTTTTTGCAAATTATATACTGACTCTAGTATAACATCACATGACAGGTAAAGGAGGATATCAAAATATTTTATCCCAAAATATGTTTCTTTGCTATACTTTGAAATGGTGCTGCAAATCTGGCTTTTGTGATGCAAAATTTGCATCTGTAAGGAATCTCTAATAATATAACTAGGTATTTCCCCTTCCAGGCCCTCCCAATTCAGAAGAGATTAGCACCTTTAAAAGATCTAAATAGGAAACATTGCCATCTATTGTCTCAAAGGGCAGCCACCTATGAGACTTCATCTACATAACAAGAACCTTGGTCTCCACAACCCCTTATCTTAACCCAAACACTCCTTTCTATTGATTCTAGGTCTTCAGATAATAACTTAACTCTTCAACCAATTGCCAATCAGAAAATCTTTGAATCCACCTATGACCTGTAAGGCATTCCCCCATCTTCCAGTTGTCCTGCCTTTCCAGAACTAAACAATTTATACCTCGCATGTATTGATTGAGGTCTTATGTCTCCCCAAAACGTATATGACCAAGCTGTAACCCAATCACCTTGGGCACATGTTCTCCGGACTTCTTGAGACTGTGCTTTGGGCCATGGTCATTCATATTTGGCTCAGAATAAACCTCTTTAAGTAGTTTACAGTTTGCCTTTTTTTTTGCTGCCATACTACAAATTCAAAGCTCAATGAAAACAAAACAGGGAAGCTTCAAAGAAATCTCTGCTTGATGCCAAGCAGTTCTTTGTATCTTTAGGGAGATGGTAGGTGGTGTTGGGGAGCATGAAGTCTGTGTGTGTTGTGTGTGTGTGTGTGTGAATGTGCATATGCATCTGTGCTATAATGCAGGGATAAAAACAACAATGCTTTGGACATTTTCGTGATGCTGAATCTACTGTTTGGAGCTTACAATAAGGAAATATGCAGAGACTCTGAAATGTCTTCACAGAATTGTAGCTGGAATAACATAGTTAAGATGGATATTCAAAATATTTGAAAATAATTTGAAAATATTTTCTCCCATTCTGTATGTTGTCTTTCCCTTTCATGATAATGTATTTCAATGCATACAAGTTTTTTATTTTGATGAAGTCACATTTATATTTTTCTTTTGTTGTTTGTACTTGTGGTATCACAGCTAAGAATCCACTGATAAATCCGAAGTCATGAAGATTTATCCCTGTGTTTCCTTTTAAAGTGTCTTATAGATTTTGCTCCTCTATTTAGGTCACTGATGCATTTTGAGTTTATTTTTGCAAATGTATGAGGTAGAGTTTCAACTAATTCTTTTGCATGTATATATCTAGTTGTCCTAGCACCATTTGTTGAAAACAGGATTCTTTCCCATTAAATGATCTTAGTGTCCTCATGAAAGTCAATTATTCTAAGGTGTGCAGGTTTATTTCTGGACTCTAAATTCTATTCCGCTGGTTTAGATGTCCATCCTTATGCCTTAAATTCAGTCACTGCTTTAATTACTATAGTTTTATAGTAAGTTTTGAAATGAGGAAGTGTGAATCTTCTAATTTTGTTCTTTTTCAGCATTGTTTTGGCCATTTGGGGACTCTTGCATTTCCATATGAACTCGAGGATTGGCCTTTTTAGTTCTGCAAAATGGCCATTGGAATTTTGGCAGGGATAACATTAAATCTGCACATCACTTTGGGTAGTATTGCCATCTTAATAATATTAGCCTGGGCTGAGTGCAGTGGCTCACACCTGTAATCCCAGCACTTTGGGAGGCTGAGGTGTGCAGATAACTTGAGCTCAGGAGTTTGAAACCAGCCGGGGCAACATGGTGAAACCATGTCTCTACTAAAAATACAAAAGTTAGCTGGACATGGTGGTGCATGCTTTTGTAGTCCCAGCTACTTGGAGGGCTGAGGTGGGAGAATTGCTTGAGCCTGGGAGGCAGAGGCTGCAGTGACCCAAGATCATGCCACTGCACTCCAGCCTGGGTGACAGAATAAGACCCTGTCTCAAAAAGACAAAACAAAACAAAGCAAAAATAATATTAAGCCCTCCAACCTATAAGCACAGGATGTTATTCCATTTATTTAGATCTTTCATTTCTTTCAGCAGGACCTTATGATTTTCAGTATATGAGTTCTTTCACTTCCTTGGTTGAACTTATGCTTAGGTATTTTATTTTATTTTTTTGGATGCTATTGTCAATGGACCTGTTTTCTTAATTTCCTTTTTGAATTGTCCATTGCTAGTGTATTGTGATATTGTGAACTATATATTTGGCCTTTATCCCATTTCCTGATACACAGCTCCTAAAACCACTAGAATCTCTGGAGTGTTAAGAATGTCTTTTGTTTGCTACTGAGATGACTGGCAGCTGCAGACCTCTAGATAGCTTCCGGGTGGGGGCTGGCCACCTGAAAGACCATGGCATGATTAGAAGGTTGAGACTTTTGGTCCCACCCCCAACCTCCAGGGAAGGGAAGGGGGCTGAAGGTTCAGTTGATCGCCAATGGCCAATGATATCATTACTCATGCCTACATAATGAAGCTTCCATAGAAAAGCAAAAGGACTGAGTTCTGGGGGCTTCTGGAAAGCTGAACACATAGAGGTTCCTGGAAGGGGTTCACCCAGGGAGGGCATCCCCCTTTCCTTGCCTCTTCTCCCACACTTTGCCCTGTACCCTTCTTCCTTCTGGCTGCTCAACTGTACCCTTAATTATATCCTTTATAATAAATGGGTAGGTGTAAGTAGAGTGATTCCCTGAGTTCTGTGAACTGCTTTAGCAAATTAATTGAATCCCAGGAGGGGGTTGTGGGAACTCCCAATTTACAGCCAGCTGGTCAGAAGCACAGGCCACAACCTGTGCTTGCGACTGGCATCTGCCGGGGTGCGGCAGGCTTGTGGGGCTGAGCCCTCACCCTGTGGGGTCTGACACCTGCCTGCAGGTAGACAGTGTCAGAGCTGGACTGAATGGGGGAACACACAGCTGGTGTCCACTGGAGAATGACCTGCAGCACTGGTTGTTGTTGGAGAAACCCCAACAGCCCTCTGGAGTCACGGAAGTGTTATCTGTTGTAAGAGCACAGTACGAGACGAGGAGTTTGTTTCTTCCTAGGTCCTTATGTATAGAAATTCAACTGTTTTTTTGTGTTGATCTTGTACTCTACAACTTTTCTGAATTTGTTTATTGGCTCTCGTAGTATTTTTGTGGATTCTTTGGGGTTTTCTCTGTATAGGATCATGTTATCTCTGAATAGAACTAGTTTTACTTCTTTCCAATTGGAATACTTTCTGTTTCTTTTTTTAACTTAATTGCTCTGGAGGGAATTGTGTCTTGACCCATTCTCTACCTGTAGTCTAGGAGGGATTGACCCCATCTCTTAAGGGTGATCCCTGCTTGGCTTAAGCAAGTCCTTAGAGCCCATCTGCTTGTCCCCAGTGACTGGGTCGGAAATGGCATATGACCTCCTTAAGGACAATGAGATGCAAAGAAATATAGCTTTAGCTTCTAGGAAGGAAGCTTCTCCTTTCTGTGGAAGCTTCTGGAAGAGATCCTGACTCTTCTGCTTGTGAGAAGTTGGGGCCTGAAATGTGGTGGACACTTCTGCTACCATGAAAGAAGTAGTCTAAGGATGACGGTGACGCAGAAGGAAGAGAAAGCAGGAGACCTGCAGAAAAGGAGCTTGGTCCGGGGGTCATCTCAGTGCCTAGGAACCGGCAGCATCGGAAGTCCTCTCCCCCTGGGTTTTTTGTTGTATGAGCTAAGACATCCTCAATTTTTTTTTCTTTTTTCATAAGTCAGTTTGGGTTCTCTGACATCCCTTTTTACTTGAAAATGTTAAAAGTTCAAGATACATGGTATATCCTTAGCTTAGTATAAACTTATCGGCTATGGTTGTTTCGCTTGGACTTTTTACCTAATCAAAAAGAAAATAAGGATGTAATACACATGTAAGGAGATGGTAGGTTTCTCTCTCTCTCTCTCTTTTTCTCCCTTCCCCTTCCCTTCCCTTCCTTTCTCTTTCTTTCTTCTCTCTCTCTCTCTCTCTCTGTTTTCTGGAGATAGGATTTGGCTACATGGCTAAGGTGGGAGTGCAGTGGTACCATCATAGCTTACTGCAGCCTCGAACTCCTGGGCTAAAGTGGTCCTCCTGTCTCAGCCTCCCAAGTAGCTGGGACTACAGGTGCATGCTGCTGTGTCCTGTTAATTATTTTATTTCTTGTAGAGACAGAGTCTCGCTACATTGTCCAGGCTAGATTTTTCTTTTAAGTGTGGTAAATGCTATAAAAGTTGCCTTTTTACATTATTCTCAAAACGTTTTTAATGAGCAATAATATTCATTATTGAATGCAAAACGAGAAAAAGAAAACAAAGGAGGAGAAGAAGAACTGAGAGGAGAGAGGGACAGGTAAAACAGCGTGAGAGAAAGAGGAGCGGTAGAAATGGAGCAGGGGCCGGAGGAAGAGGGATGGGACCTGAACCATCTCTAATGTCTGCCCCTCTAGGGCTGTGGCCGATAGGCCCAGGGGCTGCCCGCTGGAGCTAGGGAAGTGGGTGGTTGCTCCATCAGCTTTCCTGGGTGGTCCCATTACTGGGAGGCTCCCATCTCCAGCTGGACTGTCCTGCAGCTTCCCTTGGCTGGGCTGTCCCTGTCCCCTCCCCCTCTTCTAGTCCTGTTTCTTTCCAGGAGCCAGCTCCTTGGAGCTCATCCATCCTCCTTCCTGGGGCTCCAGGCTTCCTTTTCTCAGGCATAGGATTTGTCTCTCAGCTTCAGAAATGAGGGTGCATCTCAGAGCAGCACTTTTCCTGGCCCAGTGGCTGGGCTCACTTGTGTCTGTGTTGTGTCCAACTCACTCATCACACACCTGTTGTGGCTAGGACACCACACAGGGACACAGGGATGAGACAGAAATGAGGACACAGGCACTGACATGCATAACCAGCAGACAGATGGGTATGTTTAATTTTAGAGGTGTGTTCAGAGTTGGAGGGGGACAGGGAAGGGAGGGATTCTCTAGGCAGGACTGAAGCAGGGAAATCTTTACAAAAGATGAGCTGGGCTTTGAAGGATGAGTAGGAGTTGATCAGGCAAACCAGTGGAGGAAAGAAGGGGAAGGAGCTCTCATTGGGGCTCATCCTGGCTGCACATCGGAGACACCTGGAGGAGCCTTGGGAGAGAAGATGGCCAAAGAGCAGGGAGAGCTGATGCTGTTCCCTTAGGGTTTACCTGTTTGCTTCCATGCTGTGACTTTCAGCCCTGTGGTTTCCCTTAGTGATGACAGCATATCCCAACCATGTGAAGTCTAACTGCCCTCTAGCCAGTGTAAACAGGCTATTCTGGAGTGTGGGGCCAGGGGAGAACCTTCCGATCCCTGAAATATGCCCCAGGTATGGTTTGCGGAACTCAACGGCATCTCTTTCACCTTCAACCCAACCTGTCCCCAATGTCAGCTCTCAGCTGAGTTACTGCAGCAAACCTTTCCCCAGCTACTGGCTGCTATCTGCACATAGTGTGACCAACTAATCTCTGTTTGCCTGGGACTTACCCACATTTAGCATTGAATGTCCCACATCCCGGAAATCCCTCAGTCCCAAGCAAACCAGGACAGTTGGTCATCTATAGCTCACACGCCAACCATAGCCATCCTTTCAAAATGCATGTAATGTCATGCCACTCCTTGCTCGACACCCTCCAGGGCTCCCCTCTCAGAGCAAAAGCCACACAAAGCTCTCCCTGGCCTGGTGCCTGTGACCTCACTCCCCTCCTCACTCACTGGGCTCCGCCCAGTCAGGCCTCCTTGATGCTTCTCGAAGCTTCCTTTCACCACAGGGCCTTTGCATGCAGGTCCTCTCTGCTTGGAACACTCTCTCCCTGATACCCACAGGGCTCACACCTCCTCTCACCCAGGTTGGATCTAGTATTAGCTCTGCAGGGACAGCTTCCCTGACTCCCCTATACCCCACGTACGTCACCCCCTCCAGAGCCGTGATTCCTTTCCTTTCTGCACGTCTCACTCCGACAGGCTTACTTTCTGGTTTAGTCTTTCTCTGCTCACTTGGACGTAAGCTTGGTTTACTCATGCTGTGTCCTGACTACCTAGAACACTGCACAGTGCATAGCATGAGGGCAATAAACGACAAAAAATGAATAAATGATTGAGTGATGAATGAATGAATGAATGAAAGAAATCTGGACAACTTACTCACTTAGGGTGGCTAAGGAGAGGTAAGGGCTGCTTTTCCCAGACAGCCCACCCTGCACTGCCCCGTCCCCACGCCTTCCAGGTGGACTTATGCAGTCCTGCTCGGAGCTCCCCTGCTGCTCCGCGTTTGATTCACTCGACACCCTTTGGGCCACTTTCTAAGTGTCTCCTTTGGACTGGGCCCTTGAGCCATGAGCTTTCTTTTATTTAATGTGATATTCCCAGCGTCTGGCAACGTAGCAGGGGCTCCGTTTTGAACTACTGGCCTGTGCAAAACTAAAAGTCTTTCCTTTAAGGATCTGGAGTTAATATGATGGCTGCGTCTCAGAGATATAAAGGCCACACAGATGAGACCTCAGAGAGGAAGGAATCAAGTTGGAGGGGATTTTTCCGCGAGTGGCTGCATTGGCTTTAAGAAACTGCGCCGGGCTGTGCAGCCGATGCACCGCTAGGTGGCGCACGCGCTCGCTGTGTCTTTCAGGGCTGCAGGTACGGGGCGGGTTTCTGGTGGCGCTGACCGCGCTGGGGGTGAGCACCACTGTCATCGCGGGGACCCTCGGGCTGCGCCTCTGCCCCTCGGTCCCCAGCACCCCTGGGAGGGGCTGCTGTGATGACACCCAGTCTCTGGGCGCCGCCGCATCGCCCTGCCCTGAGCGGAATTCTCCGGTCCCAGGAGAGGCCGTGTGGCCATAAGAGGGCTGACCTCCTGATTCGGACTCCGCAGGTAGTCACTAGGGGCTTTCGCTGCTCCTGGAAGCAATTTCAAACCAGCAAGCAGGCTCTTACAGACTCTTACACCAAAAGAAGAATTTGGAGGTCCACCCCTAAACAGTCCATCACTGTTACCTTGACTCCCAAATTCCTATGCTAGAGTTACCTTAAGGGCAAGCCAGCCCCCTGACCCCAACCCATGTCAATAGCGGGGGTGGGGTGGGGAGGCTGGAGACACTTAGTGCGCCGACCCTGCTGATGTGCTTGTCAGCTTCTCTAACTGTGGCTTGGCCCCTCTGTCCTCATGTGAGCTCTGGATCAGCAATACCTGCACCCTTGCCAGCAGGTTGCAAATGCAGAACCCAGACCCCCTGAATCTGAGCCTGCATTTTAACAGGGTCCGTGGGAGATTCGTGGGCACCACAGAACTGCAGGAGTGCTGGCGGAGGGCAGCGCTGAGTGCAGAAAGGGAGATGGGCAGGCCCATGGCGTGGGGACTGACCTTTGGCACAGGGCAGGTCTGAGTGCAGAAAGGGAGGTGGCAAGTCTGTGGCTTGGGGACTGACCTTTGGGTCAGCGGTGGAGAGGAAGGGTACAGGGGTCCTTTCTCCAGGAGGTGGTCCTGGCATGGGCCAGGTGTGAGTCCCGTGACCTCCAGAAGCACATGGTCGGGCAGGCCGGGCAGGCCAGGCAGGCACTAAGCTCCATCTATTAATGCAGGAGGGAGGCCCTGCACTTTGCTCACAATTGAACTCTGCCGCCAGCCAACACCAGGCACCTGATGGATCTATGTTGGATGAAGCAATGAAGTGGACAGCCCAGTGCCCTGGGGAAGGGACACCAGGGAATGCTGAGGCCTGTGGGTGGGTGTACGAGGTGCAGGGCAGCTGGCATTGGCCTGGGGGCTGTGCTCAAAGACAAACTCCATCCACTTCTGGCTGTGCGCAGGGCCAGCCTGGGGAGGTAGCAAGTGGATGAGCAAAACCAGGGGAAAGCAAGGCACCAGCCAGAGCTGTGTTCTCAGCAGGGTTGTGTTGGCTCAAGTGGGGACAGCAGCCATGTCTGGAGACATTTCTGATTGTCAAACTGGAGGGGGTGCTACTGGCACTTAGAGGTGGAGGCCAGGAATGCTGCATACAGCTTGCAAGGCACAGGATGGCCCCTGCAACAGAGAGTGACCTGGTTCCAAATGCCAGTAGTGCTGAGGTTGAGGAACCGCGAGAGAAAGCAGCAGGCTCTGCAGGCACTGGTGGAGATTTCTAGTCCCAATAGCTCTATGTTCCCTTCCCCACCTCCACCAGTCCCCACTGGGACCTGAGACCTTATTAGGAGTGACTACAATGCTGGTCCCAGTTGACTATAGGAAGAGGGCCCCTGGCCAGGCTGATGTTGTACTCAGGAGTCTAACTGTCCAGTGGCAGAAATCAATAATTGGTTCCAGTTCCTCTCCCCAGGTGCCATGATGCTGGCAGTGCCCACCACTCTGCTGGCCTTGGACTGCAGGACTGGTCCCTCCTGTGGCTTAAGACAAGCTCCAGCTAGTCTGCTGCTGTGTGACAGCCTGGGGGTGGGGAGTGAGAGGACTCCAGTAAACACAGCCTGGGAGATGGCTTTTCCATGGCAACAGCTCAGTTCCTGGTAGGCAGCCCTCACCTGCTCTGATCCTGCCACACATGTGCAGCTCTCTGTGTCCCATCCAGAGACCAACTTGGCCAAAAGAATTTATTTTCAGTTTTTTGGGGAAAAACAATAAAAACACCTCCAAATAGCCCTGCTTTGCCAGGAGTACCAAATCCTTGGGTTTGCAGAAATGCTAACGAGTGCTTTTATTTGACCTTTCCTTTCTTCTCCTTTCCCTTTCTTTCTTCTTCCCCCCTTTTTGTTGTTGTTTGTGTTAAAATTTATGCTTTACATTTCATATGAGTTCATCCTGATTGGACTGTTTTCCATAACACTTTTCTTTAGCAAATTTCTTCAAAGTATATGTTAAAATTATTTTTGTTTGACTATTGCATAAGCTCCAAGAGATCAGAAACTGTTTCTCTCCATCCATTTATCCATTCATTCAATCCATCCGTCCATCCACTTCCTCACCCATATACCCACCCATACACCAAACCATTTGTCCATCCATCCATCCATCCATCCATCCATCCACCCATCCACCCATCCACCCATCCATCCACCCATCCACCCACCCATCCAGTCATTTCAGTCATCCATCAGTTCACTCATTCACCCATTCATCAACCCATTCATCAACGCACCCTTCCATTCACTCATTCATACAGCCAGCCAACAATCCATTCATCCATCCATTAATTCATTCATTGGCAAAGGCAAGCATTTGGAATTGCTGCTCTTTGCCTAGCCCTACAAAAGTTCTTACTGTCACAGAGATATTTCTCTAGTGGAAGGCTAGAAATACACAAAACAAAGTGTTAAATGCATTTGAGTGTTATGCACAAAAGCCCTATGGGGCCAAACAGAAGCCGGCTAACTTGGGGGGTGGTGGTGTCAGAGAAGATCTCAAAGAGGATGGGGTTTATTGGGAGAGCCTTGAAGGACAAATGCAGGGCAGTGGGGTCAGTAATTATCTAGAGGCGACAGCTAGTGAGTGATTCATTGGGCTGCTGAAGTGAAGATGGGGACATGAGATGATGCTGGTCAGGTAAGGTAGCATTGTAAAAGGACTTCAATGATGTCCAAGGAATTTGCATGTTATCCTGTAATCCTGTAGACAATAGGAGTTATCCATGAATGTTATGATCGGTGCTGTTTTAGAGAGAAACTTCTGGGATTGTATAGAGAGGTGAGGATGCTCTCCTAAGTGTCTTAACTGATTGGTTTGAAAACCTCTTTTCTGGGGTCACAGGCTTCTTGCATAATTCCCAGAAATACCCAGAAAGCCTCCATGACAGGCAGTGGTGCCTGGCCCTGCAGCTCTGAGGGAAGGAGCCTGGAGGAGAGCACTACCTGTACTGAGCAATAACCCATTGATGAATGGATTGATGAATGTGTGGGTGGGTGGATGGATGGATGAGTGGATGGGTGGACAGATGGATGGATGAATGGACAGGTAGATGAATGAATGGATAGATGGGTGGATAAATAAATAGAAAAGACTACAGAGCTCTGTACATGTGGCTGAGAGACCCACATAAGCTCAGGGAGCACCTACTGTAGTGGTGAAGCATGTAGCTGTTGGAGCCAGTCTGAGGGGGCCAAATCCCAGCTCTACTACTTACATGGTTTAAAAGACATGCACAAAATATTTGATGCTCCCTCTTCAAGAGATGGAGCCTACATTCCTTCCCCTTACATGTTGGCTGGATTTAGTAACTCATTTCTGTTAAATAAAGTGGAAGTGATGGTGTCTCTTAGACTTTAGAGACTAAGTCTAAAGGGCGCTGTGGGTTTTCTCTTTCTCTCTGGAATTTTTTGCTTTGGGGAAAATTAGCTGTCATGTTTTGAGGACACCAAGCAACTTATAGAGATGTCCATGTAGCAAGGAACTGAGGCCCTCTGTCAACAGCCGTATTAGTGTATCATCTTGGAATGATACACTTGGAAGTGGATCCTCCAGCCCCAGTCAAGCCTTCAGAAGACTGCAGCCCCAGCCAACATCTTGATTGCAACCTCATAAGTACTCACCTAAGTAGCTCCTGAATTCTAGATCTACAGAAACTGTGAGACAATAAGTGTTGGTTGTTTTCAGCCACTAAGTTTTGGGGTAAATTGTACAGCAAGAGATAACTAATACAAAAGCTATGTGCCCTTGGACAAGTTAATTCACTCTCCTGTGCCTGTTTCCTTATCCATATAATTAGAGTGGTAATAACAGAATCTACATTATAGAGGAGCAGTAAGGATTTTGTGAGTTACTATGTGTGAAACACTTAGAACAGGGCTGGCATGCAGTAAATACTCAATGAATGTTAGTTATAACTACTGTTATTGATAATTGCATGATCTCAGGCAAACACAGAAAGAACAGGGAAGAAATAGAGTGCTTGCTGAATGAAGGAGAGGTGGACATCAACACTAGTCTTAACCATTCGTCATGTACTGTCAATCCAAGCTCAGCCCAAGGGTTAGTGTGTTCATTGGCCAGTAAGGTTTGACTGACCTTCACCGAGGGGGCCTTCTGTGTGGTAGGGATTGCACTCAGCCCGGCACTCTGTTCATCTCTCTAAATCCTCAGGGCCACCTTTTGTATGAATTGATGTATCACATACTGTTGCCTTTCTAGACATGGTTGGAAAAATCTTCAACATTAACCTGGAAGAGCTTTACCAAACATCTTCGTTATTCATTTTTGAAACAACTGAGAGTATCCATGGTCACCGGTGCTCAGGGAATCCCTAAGTCAGCAGAAGGGCTGGATACCATTGTGACCATTTTAATTAAAATTCTTATTTGACAGAAGCCAGATATTTGTATGTATATCAATGGCATAGAGCAAATCATGCCTTTTTTCCTCTCTCTCTGATACAAAAGTGAGATTTATAGATCCCACTCATTCTCTCTCAACTGGTTTCCTCTACTGGCTAGGAGTATATATGAACAACAGCTTGTTTTCAACTATTATTTACTAATTTTTTACCTTTTGGAGTGAAGAAAGGTTGTAAAGTTCCATCTCAGTGCAGAAATTCCTGAGGAAGAAAGCCCTCTCAAGACAATTCAGAGTGACGTGCTGGGCAAGACCCAGCATTATGTTTCTCCCCCAGCCCTCCCTGAGACTGAGCCAGTATCCAAGGATCTTCACTCCTTGAGCTCACAGAGCAGTTGACCAATGAACTCTCGGCTGCACATGGCTGCTGTCAAATTCCTGGGTATCCAGACTATGATGGTTAATTTTATATGTCAACTCAACTGGGCATGGGGCGCCCAGATATTTGGTTAAAAAACCTTCTAGATACTTCTGTGAGAGTGGTTCTGGATGAGATTAGCATTTGAATCAGCAGACTGAATAAAACTGATTGCCATTATTCAATCTGCTGAAGCCCCGAACAGAACAAAAAGGCAAAGTAAAAGAGAATCTGCTCTCTTTGCCTGACTGTACTACAGCTGGGACACTGGTCTTCTCTTCCCTTTGGACTTGGACTAGGACTACATCATTAGCTTTCCTGAGTCTCCAGGAAACTGCAGGTCTTGGGAATTCTGAGCCTCCATAACTGTGTGTGCCAATGCTTATAATAAATCATATACATTTGTATCTGCATAGACAGATGTATATCTCTCTCTTTCTATCTCTCCATCCATCTTACTGATTATATTTCTCTGGAGAATCCAGACTACATACACACTGTATAGAATGCAGCCACCATCACCGTGACACCCTCCTGGGGCTTCTTTAACCCATGAACCCAGGATCTAGCTGCTCACCAGGACAGTCCATTCTCCCAAGGGACAGCACTCAGTACCTCTGCAGAGGTTCCCATCAAGGACACTGGGCCTGAGGATCATGTTGGTTGTGAATGTCACTATTATCTCTAGAGCTGAATGCAAGATTTCTAACTAATCTCAAGGAACCTGTCCATTAGATGTCAAAGAATAAAAAGGTTCGGTTCTCACAGCCCTAGTCAGAAATAACAATGCCAAGGTGCAGGGTTCCTCTTTTCTCTCTAATTCTCTTCAGGGGCTGAGAATTCTTGTGCACTGCCTTACTTGGCATTTGCCAATTGATGCTGACAACTTGAAACTCTCAAATTAGGGGAGGAATTCCCAAGGTGTAGGCAGGGATAATGAAAGATGATCTAGAAATAGTCGTGGTAATCTGATAACTTGCCAAGTTCCTCTGATGTGCTCTTGTCTTTTTCTTCTGTGGACAGCTCTTATGTTGGTTTCGGTCTAAAAGAAGAGTGACAGGTGCCTGTTGGGGAATTTAACACTGGCTCTCACATTGTCCTAGGCCGAACATAAACCTGTAATATGATCAAGTTCTTCTGACAGGTGTATGCACATGCTTGTTGGTTTCACTTGGATCTGTCTTGAGGGAATTGCTTCTTAGAAATTTCTGTACTGAGTCAGATTCTTCATAACTTTTCTTTCACGCTAAAAGGTAAAACATGAGTGACTTTAAAAATCTTTCTGTTCATTCAACTTTTTGTCGCTGAGTACACATGTGGCTGGTGAAATTTGTTAGTGACTCAACCAGAAAGAGAGCGGGAGAGAGGAGAAGAAGAGGGAGCGACCCAAACCACATTTTCTAGAAGATCATACCTCTGAGTAGTAACCTTGGTTCAGTGAGACCACTCACCCATGGAGCTCCATGCAATTTGAGGTCTCAGTTGGTTGTTGAATGGGATGAACACCAGCTGCCCTATTTCTTCATTAAGGGGAAAGAAGTCTGTCTTGTGCATACACTGGGGACTGGCCTTGGCCCATCACATTACTGTCCTGTTGCTTCTTTCATTCCACAAATGTTATTTGTTCAGGTGGTCACCAGGTACACAACAGAGGGGAGGGGTGGCTCGCAAGGAGGGTGGATTAGTTTCCTGCAGCCGCAGTAACAAATTACCATAAACTTGGAGGCTTAGAACAATAAAAAATCATTCCTTCCCATTTCTGGAGGCCAGAAGTCTGAAATCAGGGTGTCCTCAGGTCTGTGCATGCTCTGAAGGCTCTAGAGGAAGGTCCTTTCTTGCTTCTTCTGGCTTCTCAGTGAGTAGTGTTAGCACGTAGGTTGGTCATTTGGAACAAAATGCAAGCTGACTGCCCAGCCGAGCCAGCAGGGTCAAAGAGCTCAGTCTAAAAATTAAACTATTGAAAGCACTACAAGAAAACAAGGGAGCATTATTTTATGTTGGTTTTATAGGAATAGAGGAGGCCTTTCCAAGTGTAACGTGGTGGCCCCAGGCATTCCTTTGCTGGTGGCTGCATCACTCCAGTCTCTGCCTCCATCTTCACGTGACCTTCTCTGTGTGTCTCTTATAAGGGCAATTGTCATTGGATTTAGGGGCCACCGGGATAATCCAGGATGATCTCATCTTGAGACCCCTAATCTAATTACATCCTTATAGGAAAAAGACCGTTTTTCCTATAAGGCCCCATTCATAGGTACTGGGGCCTAGGATGTGGACATATCTTTTTAGTGGTCACCAGTCAACTCACTACAGATGGGTTGGTGCTTAAGCAGTGAGCAGAGTGATCCTCTGTCGGCCCAAGGGTGTTCCTTGGGGTGGGGCCAATTCTGGGTCCTGCTGCTCATCCCTGGGCCATCTGTCCCTGCAGCCTATTGGGAAGTTCTGCAAACCCAGTGGCCTCCACGAGCTCGAGTGATGGGGAAGGAAGACAGGACTGCTTCACGGAGCAGTGGGCTCAGCCCTGCCAGTCAGTGGGGAACCGTGCTCCGGCCAAATCAGAGCCGGAACATTCAAGTCAGCCTTTGTTTTCCCAAGTAAATCCAGCCTGCTTCCATACTGTTTCTCAGTCTCTGGCGTCAAGCGAGGGAAGCATTCCTGGAAAAATATGTCCTCTGAATCATATTACCATCCTGATTTACATTATAATTTCTTCAGCTATGTATTCCCAGAGGGAGGAAATTGGCTACAAGACATCACCAAAAATTCACACATAAGCACAAAGCAAGCCTGAAAGAAAAATCCTATTTGCAGAAAAAGGAGCCAGTGTTGCAAATGTGGCTTCCCCGTGACAGAAATGGCCCTGGTTACCAGTGAGAGGCAGCAGGGAAGAAGCCCCCCTTTCTGGAGGGATTTTCCAGGTTCTTGCTTTTTTAAAAACAGCATTTAAAGAGAGCAGCTTGAATAAATCCTTCCTCAGGGTTTCTTGGAGTGATCATCTTGTTCCTCCCTCCTCCCCTCCTCCTTCTCTGTCTTCTCTACCCTCTCTTCCTTCTTTAAGCCCACTGGCTTCTTTAGTTTTTATTTGCACATTGCAGATAACACTTCTCTGCTGAGAACCTCTAGGTGCACTGTCTCTTTAAGGGCCAGAATGGTCTGTTTTCCCTGCTTAACATGTTTGTTTGTTCATTTGCAGGAAAAGGGTAGGAAAGACCAAAGCCTGGCAGGGAGGTAGAAAGGAAGACAGGACAGAAGCCAACCCCAAGGGAGTGAGATGCAAAGAGTTCCGGTGTGGGGAGCCTGAAGTGGCCCCACAGAGCTGGGGTCTGGACCTGGGGCCAGGCTTCTTTCTTGGTGTGTCCCAGGGGAAGGAGCAATTATGTGAAATGGCAGAGGGAGAAAGGATCCCTTCTGCAGGGGGGGTTAGCTGGCTTCTTGTCATGCCTACTGCAGTGGCTGAGTGGGCAGGAGGCCAGGCATGAATCTTCCTGATGTTCTGAGAGGTACAGTGACCACGTTCATTGAGCCTGCCCTAAACAGAGGAAAGATGTTCTGTGTCACACCTGCTCCAACAACAACTGAACTGGTCTCTAGTAATAAACAAGAAATGATCAAACTGCCCTATAATTGTTGTCTGAGTCTCCTTGGGCTGTCATAATGAAGTATCACAAACAGGTGGCTAGAACAACAGAAATGTATGGTTTCACAGTTCTGGAGGCTGGAAGCCTGAGATCCAGGTGTTGGCAGGGTTAGTTCCTCCTGAGGCTGTGAAGGAAGGTCTGGTCCAGGCCTCTCCCCCAGGTTATGGTAGTTGCTGGCGATCTTTGGCTCTTGCTGCATCATCCTGACTTCTGATGGCATCTTCACACAGCCTTCTCCCGTGCACGTGTCTGTGTCCACATTTCCACTCCATTTTTTTTTTATGAGGACATCAGCCACATCAGACTATGGTCTGCTTTTCTCCAGTAGGACCTCATCTAACTTAACTAATTACATCTGCAATGGGCCTATTTCCCAATAAGTTCATATTCTTAGGTACTAAGGGTTAGGACTTCACCATATGAATTTTGGGGAACACAAACAATAATTGCAAAGTGTTATGTTAGCATAGGAAGGTTAGGGGAACTCAGACTGATATTTGAAACAGTTACCCTAGCCTAAGGTTAGGAATATTATTTGGAAACCATTGTTTTCTTTTGCTAAAGTGGGTGGGATAAAATCAGGACGTACAAAGATGAAGGCCACTTAAGTGTATGGAGGAAAGCCAGATTATTCGGTGAAGAGTGTTAGGACATCGGCTGGTCTTCCAGCAAACAATGTAAGCTGGCTGCCCAGCCGAGTCAGCGGGGTCAAAGATCTCAGTCTAAAAATTAAACTGTTGAAAGCACTACGAGAAAACAAGGGAGAATGACTTTATGTGAATTTTATAGGAATAGAGATGGCCTTTCCAAGTATAACATAAAACTGAGATGGCAGAAAGAAACATGTCAATAACTTTCACTACATAAAATAAATATATTTTGCAGGTAAAATACTATTAACAAAAAAATCAATAAGGCAAATGACAGACTATGAAAGATATCTGCAAAACATATAACTGACAAGGGAGTCATTTCCTTTATATAAAGCCAGCCTTTACAAATCAACTAGAAAAAAGAAACAATCAATTAGGAAATGGGCAAAGAGAAGAAAAGGAAACACCAGTAACTCTATTGAAAGATGCCCAACTACATGCTAGAAAACATGAATGACACCCGTTTTCACTTATCCTACTGGCAAAGATCAATGAGTTGTTTCTACCCATTGTGGATGAAAATAGGTAGACAAAGGCGTGCCTGTCTCTGGAGGTAGGATTGGAAATCAAATGATCCTTTGTAGGAGGGCAATTTGGCAGTATCTTTAAAAGCAAAATATGCATATCCTCTTTTATCCCATCAATCTCACTTCTAAGAATCTATCCTGGCCAGGCGCGGTGGCTCACGCCTGTAATCCCAGCACTTTGGGAGGCCGAGGCAGGCGGATCACAAGGTCAGGAGGTCGAGAACATCCTGGCTAACACGGTGAAACCCTGCCTCTACTAAAAATACAAAAAATTAGCCGGGCGTGGCAGTGTGCGCCTGTAGTCCCAGCTGCTGGGGAGGCTGAGTCAGGAGAATGGCGTGAACCCGGGATGCGGAGCTTGCAGTGAGCCGAGATTGCACCACTGCACTCCAGCCTGGGCGACAGAGTGAGACTCTGTCTCAAAAAAAAAAAAAAAAAAAAAAGAATCTATCCTATGGATATCAGAGGTTTACTGCACTGTTATTTGTAATGAAAAAAGTAGGAAGCTATCTATAATATCCTTTAGAGCACTAGTTATAGAAATGATTGTATGTCCATCAAACAAAGTATTATTTTGCAATTTAAAAAGAACGAGTTAATGTGTTAATAAAGATTAGCGGTATATGTTAAATTAATAAAAAGCAGTTGACCATGTACAAAATCGTCCACTTCCGTTTGTGTAACAAAATAGGAATATGTATGAATACATGTTACAATGTACCTGAAGAGGCGTAGAACGTTTCCAGAAAGGCACTCAAGTGACAGTGAGCACAGCTTCTATCCAAGCAGAGGGACTGCAGAACAGAGGATGGGAAGGGATGTATTTTTCATTATCTATCCTTTATGCCATTTGAATGTCTTATCCTGTGCAAGCATTACTTTTAATGTAAAAACACCCAAATTAAAATTTAAAAAATGAGGAACAGAAGATTAATCCTTCTCTGTGGACAAAGAAGGATTTGCTGTGGGGTACTCATACGTGCTCTCTTGATACCCGGTTGAGGAGGGGGACAGGTGAAATCCAATTTCTTTAGACTGAAGCAGATGGAGGGAGACTCATCACTCCAGTCCAACTGGCTGTGAAGGTGGAGGAGGCTAGCGTCTGGGAAGGAAAGAATGCCTATGATTGAAAAATTATGTGTTGAAGTTGGTGTTTATAGTTTGCAACCTCCACGCATTCACTCTCCCGGGTGAAGTCTTTTTTTTTTTTTTTTTTTTTGAGATGGAGTCTCACTCTGTCATCCAGGCTGGAGTGCAGTGGTGTGATCTCGGCTCACTGCAATCTCCGCCTCCTGGGTTCAAGTGATTCTCCTGTCTCAGCCTCCTGAGTAGCTGGGATTACAGGCACCCACCATCATGCCTGGCTAATTTTTGTATTTTTGTAGAGACGGGGTTTCGGCATGTTGGCCAGACTGGTCTTGAATTCCTGACCTCAGGTGATCTGCCCACCTTGGTCTCCCAAAGTGCTGGGATTACAGGCGTGAGCCACTGCGCCCGGCCTCTGTGTGAAGTCTTAATCGGGACACGAGTGGAGACAGGGACCCGTGCATTTATTTGGTCATGGCCTCAAATTCACATGCAGCAGTTGTCAGGATGCAGGCTTGACAGGAAGGAAGGTAGGGGTTGAAAAAATGGAGGGTGGGCAGAGGTGGGGTGGGCTGGGACAAAACCCAGAGAGCACTCTTCTTAAAGGCAGGCAAATTCAGACTTGGAATACACATTTGCTGAACAAAGCTAATTTCTGAGGAAAGTGAGGCCCAGAGTGGTTAAGTGATTCGTGATGGTATCAGGGAGGGCCCTCAGGATTCTGATCACTCCCAGCACTTGATCCAAAGGCCCCAGGCCCTTGGAGGCATTTCAGTGGCTGGCTTGGGTTAAAACCGCATGACAGGCGCCTCTTAACCTGGGCCCCTTGGGCCGGGAAAATTGGCTGCTGGAAGGGAGAAAGGCTAAGGGTAGCGTCCCAGCCGGTATCTCAGCAATGCGGGGTTACAGGCCGCAGGATGAGTGCTCCAGCTGACCCAGACCCACCACTTTTCAGTTGTCATGCAAGCAAGCAAACACTTCCCAATTCCAGGCCAGAAATCTTTCTAAATTGTGGCAGCCGCTTCCCTTTCTTCACAAGCAGACTGCACTGGGTATAATTTAAGCTTTTTCTTCATGTCTCCGTGCCATCTTGCTGAAACATCAGCTACTGTTCTGTCCTTCAATGCAGACCTGGCCTCAGGAGATTGTAAAGTGGGTAGAAACATTGGCTTTTCTCATAAAGGATTCCAGACAGCGACGTGTTTGGGCTTTTTTTCTTTGATTTATAGCTCTGGGCTTTTTTTCCATTCACTGTCAGACTTGCTTCTTGTTGCTCTCAATGTGCCTGGTTTATAGTAAATCCATCTCCTCCCTTTATTTGCTGCTTTGGTCTCCTCTGGTCTGGGAGACCAGTCAATTCTGAGCTTGTTAGGATTTCTTATTAGAAAAACAATAAATAAAAAAGACACATCTCTGCTTAGCTTCCAGCATCAGTCTTAGACGCTGGGATGGACTGCATGGGCATTGTGGCATCTTCTGTGATTGCATTTCTCCCCTCAGTTTGGAGTTCTTAGTTGTATTCTAGAATCTAGATGGATAAAGTTGCTAGATAAACAAGTGCCAGATGATGGAATGGTTTCTTTGTTCTACCAATAGCATATTCAATAACTGTGGATGATTTAAAGTGTTTTTGTTCACTGAGTCCTACCATCTGAGATGGAAGGTGTCCTTCTTATCTGACCTGTTTTAGGCATAAAACACATGAAAGAGAAATAGAGAACTCTCTATTTCTCTAGCTGATTTTTAAAGAGCTTGGCAGACAGGTGTTTCTTCTTTATTTTTTTCTTATAAGGATAATTTTAGAGCAAAAGTGTTCTAACATATTTGAATTATATGTGATGGGATTCCCAGCTCATCTCATTCAGATTCAACCTAAAAAAGAAGCATTACCCACTAATTCCTTATTAGTAAGCACTTTTTCTAACTTGACATTTTTAGATGTTTGAACCATCTGTCATTTTACAGGCAAATGGAACCTCTTGAGTACTAGAGATATACCCATATTTTAAAAGCATTTTTTTTTAAAAAAACTACTATATTCTAGATTCTATGCTGTTTTTTTAATATCATCTAATTTAATAATCATTGAAACCTAGCCAGGCAGGAATCTCATCAGATAAAGAATATGAGGTCCAGGGAAATCAGATCATTCAGTCAAGGACACAGCTAATGAGCAGGAGGGACAGGACATGAGCGAAAGGGCTCTGGACACAAGTCCAGGGCTTTTCCTAGTGAGCCTAACCCTCGTTTTTCAGCTTAATGGGACGTGTGACACAATCCACTGTTGGCCAGGCTTATTCTGTGATATCGGACTCAATGGCCCAAGGGGTGGGGGAGAGGGGTGCAGGTGCCAGATAAGGCACCTGAGATTATTCACTTATGAGACATGTCTTCCATGATGGTTGGTTGGAACCCAGACTTGGGTGCCTAGTAAGTATTAATATTTTTCCCTTAGTTCTACTATTTTGAAAAACTTACTAGACACAAGGACATGATGAAAGTGTTGGCTGAAGTATCACATCCAAAGAGGGGATGATGGCAGTCAAATGGAAGAGTGTTTGAATATGTTTCATGAATATAATTCTATTGTAGTAGAGATACATTTAGATATATGTATTGTAGATATACACCAAAGGTGCATATATCATTGGTGATAAATCAAAGGTGATATAAATCAATGTATATATGAATGATGTATGTATATGTATAATATATCTCTATTCTCTCTGTTCCTCTATCTATTGAAGTGCAGGAGGGAATGAGAAGTCCCATTACAGGAAAGCTTGCAGAGTCTACAGCTTTTCAAAAGCAGTCATTTTCTGATGGACAGAGCCCTAGTAATAAAGAAAATGGTGCTCTCCACCCTCCACCATACTTAGTGAGATGAAATTTTGACTAATTGCTCTGCAATCACTTCAAAATCATGCATACTAAAAAGTCTGATGGATGATAAGAAGTGTCACTTGAAGCAAATTCATAAGCAAAGTATATTTTCCCTTTCCTCTTACTTCCCCCTTTCAGTGGGTTCCATCTTGTTTTCCTCTGATATTTTAAGGGGCTCACTGTTCTCATCCTGTTTCTTTGTTATCAGAGCCTCCCAATAGAGGAGAGTTATAGTTCAGGTCGAACATTCAGGGCATGACTTATCTGTCCATCTATCTAACCACAGTCCTCATTCTTAATACATACTAGGCACTCAGTAAATTTCTATCTTCTCTCTCTTCCTTCCTCTCTCCATTCATTCCTGCCAAGAATTAACAATCTATTGGTGAGAAGAAACCAATTACCAGTGAGTATCAGACAAATGACATGTCATGCTGGGCTATGTTTATGTTGAACCTCATGGCCCACGGTGAAAGAAAAGGGTTAGTCTCTTAACACACGAAGTATTGGGAGACGAGTGCAAGGGACGTGGTGGGCTGGGACTTTCACCCACACCATTGCTTCCTATCAGGGAAGCAGTAGTGTCTCCCTGTCAACGAGATGGCTTGGGTCTCAGGCAGAGTCAAAAGTTGGATCTCACATGGCCAAGACACCAACTCACAGATTCTCCATTAATGACTCCCACTGCTGCATTCGTAGGGAATTTAATTTTAGATAAATTATTTCAAAAAATAGAAATACTCTTATCCCTCTGCAACAAACCACAGATTGTCCTTATAAAAATCCTTTCTTTCTCAGTATAAGATTATGCAATTAAAATTGTTTGATGGACATATGATATAATTATTTCAAAATATCTATATATTTGATAAATTACCAGTGACTATGCTTCTTCATATCATCATTATGAACTACTCAATGTTCAAAGGTTTATCATTTTCCATGTGATTATTTTTACATTCAAGGCTTTCTACTCTATAGCATGAAACTGACAATAACGATTCCTCCTTGAATCTGTATTGAAGTTTATAAAACTTCAAGGACTTGTCAATGATAAATAAAAAGTTAATTAAAAAGATTCAAGGACTGCCCACCATAAGACTTGCAATAAACTGTCTATTTGCATTGAAATGATGGGGTGCCCTGTGGGGTAGATTTTCACCTCCAGCCAATGTCTACTGTGGAGCTACATGCTTGCATTTGTAATGGGCATTGCTGGGATAAAAGGTCTTAGCTGTGAGAGTCTCAGGAAACCTCAGGATTTTTCAATTTGCCAAAGGCCTAAGAGTATTTTCTTGAAATTTCGGCATGGTACCACAGCTACCAAGCATGACACCTGGCTCAGTGAATAGTCAGGGCACAAATGTGAATTTTAAAAATTCCACAAAGCCCCTCCTTTTCCAAACAGAAATTGGACATAAATATTCATACATCAAAGTAACATATTAATGGGTGATACTTCAGGTTACTTCTTTTTTCTTTGTTTTTGAGATAGAGTCTTGCTCTGTTGCCCAGGCTGGAGAGCAGTGGCATGATCTTGGCTCACTGCAACCTCTGCTTCCTCCCGGGATCAAGCAATTCTCTTCCTCAGTCTCCTGAGTAGCTGGGATTACAGGCATCTGCCACCACACCCGGCTAAGTTTTGTATTTTTAGTAGAGACAGGTTTCACCATCTTGGCCAGGCTGGTCTTGAACCCCCAACCTTGTGATCCACCTGCCTCAGCCTCCTAAAGTGCTGGGATTACAGGCATGAGCCACCGTACCTGGCCCAGGTTACTTTTCAATTCCAAGCTAAGCAAGCTTAGGTCACACCTTTGAGGAGTAAGGACAGAGACAGATAATTGAATTGTGTGGGGCTGAGAGTGCAGGGTTTGTAACCCCTGAAGCCACTGCAAGGGCAGATGGCCAGGTATGGCTAGGACAACAATTTCCTGGCACCCCTAGGCTCAGGTGTAGGGGGGCCTCTGTCAGGACCTCTAAGGATTTCCACAGGGTCTTCATTTACTAGACTGGAAGTGAGAGACATCTCCCTCCCCTCCCTTATTGGGGGCTGTGATGCTCCCAAATCTTAACTTTCTGATGATTTATCTTCAATGAGGGTGAAGAGCTGGGCATTTTGACACCCTCCCAGGCTGCTTGGCACAGCCTGCTCAGAGCTCTGGCAGCTCTTGTTGGAAGGTGGGAACTATTGACACTTCTTGAATGGGAGCGTCAGCTGAGACAGACTTCGAAGGAGTTCCTCTGAGGTGTCCCATATCTTCCTGATTCAGTTTGGCTTCTGGCTGGAATGGTTTCCAGGAACATCTTCAGCCACTGCTCAGTGATTACAGTCTCTGTTCTAGCTTTGCTCAGTTTTCGGCAAATCCAAAATCTGATTTTGGATATGACAGTGGGATATAGTGAGACATGGTAGGAGACCACTCGGCAGAGGTAGAATCTGTGTGAATAACCGCGTACCTGTGCTTACAGGAAAGCACAGCCGTTAGAACTCCTTAGACCCTGCAGGCAGGCCCCACTAAGTTAAATAGGGACAGGGACGTGGACATATTCATTCAATGTGCTTTTGCTATGATCCACCACTCTGGATCAAACATATTTTTTGAGATGTTTTGCTGTATAATTAAAGATTTCTCTAACCTCAGCTGATGGCCCATTTATTTCAAGCAGTTTGGGATGTCGTGGCATTCCAGCACTTAGTCATTTGGGGTTTGAGGCAGTGGAATTTGATATGTGTGTCCATTTCCATGGATTGCATTAGGACAAATACCTAATGCATGCGGGGCTTAAAACCTAGATGACGGGTTGATGGGCGCAACAAACCACCATGGCACATGTATACCTATGTAACAAAGCTGCATGTTCTGCACATGTATCCCAGAACTTAAAACAAAAAAAAAAACCCAAAAAACAAAAAACGTAGAGTGGCAGACAAATTCCCATTTAATATTTGTGTTTCAATTGCCTCTCCCTTTACCCTTGAGAAAAAAAGGCAATGCATTTTTTTTCTTTCAGAATAATTTCCAAGGAGCAGCATTAGGAGTGTGAATGGTACTTAAAGTGTGTGGATTTAAAGTAGACAGAAGAATAAATATATTCTCCTCAGCAGTGCCAGTCCCAGCTCCCACACTGATCTGCTGTAAGGATGTTGCCTCTATTCCAAGACCAATTTTAGTGCAACAATTTGGAAACTGATGGGAATGTGGGGGGCCAATAGGAACCGTGTCTCGATTAGACATGTGCTGGCCTGAGAGACAACATTCTCTTCTGCCAGGACGCTGGGGCCCAATGGTTAGGGCCTTCCTGCCCTCTGAAATAGAGTTTAGGTTCTGTCTTTGGAGTGAATCAGGAAAACGGCAGAACACTTCAAATTCACTTTCAAAGAGACATAGAATATTGACAATGTGACATTCTCTAACAAACAAAATGTTTCCATTGAGATCCACAAATTACTCAGCGATCTGCCAAGGAACCATCGATTTAGCCCAAATTTCTAAGGCCACTCCCCTCACCTAAATGGTTATTTCGTTAAACTTAGAACGAAAGGGTAGGATTAGATATGCTAAGCTTTAATCTTAACATAGATACCAAGAAGGGACAGTTTTTGACGCAAGTCTTTATTGGGGTTGACAAGAGCCACAAAGAAACTCATTCTGTAAGTGAGCTTCTACAAAGTGTAACTAGTGACTGCCACACCCTGTGCATGTTTCATAATGTTTTCAAGCTTCTATAAAAAATGGTTAATGGGTAGAGGGAAACATCCCTCTATTTTGACAGCAGGAAATTAAAAACATGAATCCAACTTGGAAATCTATCAGATGACCTATTTAAATGTCTTAATTTTTCTTTCTGAGATAGATGGTACCAAGTGCTATGTTTTCTTGCCACTTGAAGATAGAACTGATGTTTTAGGCAACATCCAAGCAATGACTCGTTCAATGCCACATAAGCAAGACTGTAAGTTCTGCCATCTCTTGATTCACATCACCATTTGGAGGATGGGGGTCTTAAATTTCTCCATCACAAGGAGGGGCCCAGGGATTGGCTGAGTTGCAGAATGAAGGAGAATGCAGGAATGAACTACGGCGGATGGGTCCTGGAAGAGAACCAGGAAATCAAAGCCTCCAGGTGGGCTGTGTGAATCTGGGACAAGCTGGGAGAGAAGCAGCGGCCACCGTATGCCCCTTGGGCCTCTCTAGCAGGCAGGTGCTCGCCCCTGAGAACCTAGATCCTCTCAGACGAGAGTGAGCAGGAAGGGAGGTGGGGGGCTGGGGGATACAACATAGTGAAAATTAAAAAAATTGATACGCGATTTTGGGATAAAAGCAGAAACACTATTGGATGAGCTAGAACAGAGCTCCCCAGGCCTACAGACAAATGGTCTAATAGATTAAATGGTAACACTTTGATAACCAATATAAAGAAGTTTTTCATAGAACTGTTAACCTTTTGGTAGTCTGGCTTCCTCATGTCCTCCCTCCATCAGTACCCACTTTCTTCCCTCAACCTGAACTCATTCCTGCAGAAATAAATACTTTTCACGCTTTTGATTTCTTCCATGTGCCCACTATCTTCATTCAATTATTTATCATTTTTTAAAAAAAAAAACAAACATTGGAACAAATACGGTAAAACTTCTTTACATTGATTATCTAAGCAGTGACATTTAATCCCCTAGCCTTTTTGTCTAACAGTTTTGTGTTGTGCTAGCCACTGGGCAAATGATGCCTTCCTGCCAGAGGGGCACGGGAAGTAAGAAAGTGCTGAGAAGGTTCTGGAGGGAGAAAGGCCCCTCCTGGGACAGAGATGGTGTTTCCCACACTACAATCTCAGATACCTGTGGGCCCTGAGTTTTCCTGAAGGCACTTTCTTCTGCTGTGGAGTGACGACTGGACCCATGGATGGCCGGCTGTGTGTTTATCTTGGTGCTTCTCACCAGGACAGCCTCCCATCACCTTCACCCAGACCCTTGACCTTCTCCAACTTGATGGTTCTTTTAGCGAGGACAAGCTCACACGTTCAAATAGAGAAGGGGCATGGCCAGCTTTAGAGAAAGAGTACTCTTAGTATTTTTAGTATCTTTCAATACTGCCTGACTGTGGAATAAGAAGCCACATTTTACATATAGGGATTTTGCCTTACATAACTAGATAAAGCACCATCGATCAAATTACATGTGTGGCCCTTACAACATTTTAGTCTGCAAAAAGTCAGGTTCTCTATTCCAGGTGTCAGCGGTGTGTCGGGGAACTTATGTGGAGGCTACAGACTTTTAGTGATGATGAAAACATTGTGTCCGTTTATTATTGCTTTGACTTGGTCCAGGAAGAATAGAAGTACTTTGTGTAACGTCATCGACTGAATTGTGCACCCCCCAAGTTCCTATGCTGAAGCCCTAACTCCCAATGTGACTGTACTTAGAGGAGGTCCCAAAGGTGAAACGTTCCACTGTCTACTCATTAGATTGTATCAGTTGGGGAACCTGATCCAGTAGTTCCAGAAGAGACACAAAAAAGGGCTCCTTCTCTCTGTGTCTGCACAGAGGAAAGGCCCCGGGAAGATAGAGTGGGAAGGCCCTCACCAGGAACCCAATCTACCTCTATCTGGGACTTCCAGCCTCCAGACCGTTAGTAAATAAATATCTGTTGTTTAAGCTGCCTAGCCTATGATATTTTGTTATGGCAGCCTGAGCTGACTAATATACACAACATATAACACAGCCAATTTCATGACAGGGCTGGTGCTATGGAGAGAGTAGCCCCTAGGGTAGGGTCCTAAAAAGCACCAGGAATGAAGTGAACATGCACACCATAATGATGCACAATCTTGCTGCATGCACCATAAATTTGATTCCAGGCATTGTTGCAACCACAAGGGAGACCTGGCTTGTTACAGAACTTACAGTGTCCATCCCATAAAAGGAAATCAATGGCTAAGCAAAAGTCCAACTATTCTTAGTGCTGTGACATGAAGAAATTTCTCCTGAGAGTTTGCAACAATGCAGCTGGTGGGGAAGTTAACACCACCTTCTAGCAGACACAGGGTCAGTTTCATAGGGCTGGTTTTTACATTATGCAGCTCAATAAAAGTAGTGGGCTTCTAAGTGTAGGGTGGCTCTTTGATCCTCCTGCAGGTGTTAAGAGCTGGGTCTGAGACTTCTGGAAGAATGCAGGAGCTGTGACTTTATGCAGACCTTCCTACATGTTTTCACTCCAGATCAACATGCTGGTAAGTATTGGATTGAGGAGCTTGGGATTTCTCCCTGACAGTTTCTGGAAGGCAGTGTTTTTGAGCTAAGAGTTTAGTTCAGATACATGTACTAAGCAGCCAGTTGAGTTGGGCTAGAACTGACTTCTTTTGTAAATGGAGGGACCTGGTATGAATATCTTCTCAGTATACCAAGTGCCTACGTCTTGGCTTCTAAAGACCATTCCCTACTAAAAGGAAGAAGGAATCTTTGGAGAAATGTCTGATTCCAGAGCTGGAGCTGAAAAAGTCCAAGGTGAGCCTGTAACATCTTTTTGTGCCAGAAAAAAGGAAGAGCACACAAAATGATTATGTTCAAAGGGCAAAGAGCCACTAGAAGGGGATGCCGCTGGCCAGATCTGGGATAATGTGAGCATCCCAAATAAATAATATCAGTAGCAGATTATAACTTATTGAATACAAGAGGAATCCATGAATCGATACTGATATAGATAGATAGATCAATAGACAACTAAGGGAGGGGAAAAGCTCTTCCTTATAGCTGAAAGCCAATACATCAATGTAGAAAGAACCATGCAATCAGAGGTAACCATCATAGAAATAACCAATTCAGGTTAGAATTATCGATGAATGCTAAAAGCAAAGTTTGAGGAGGAATAAGATATTTACTTGGCCTCAAAGTACCTGCTCTGAGATACTTCTTATAAGGTGAAAACTAGTAATTTTAAAGTGAAGAAACCTGGCAGACACCATCTGAGCCAGAGATAGAAGTTAACATCATTCAAATTAGGAAAAGCTGACCTTATGTGCCTCCTGATATAATGCACTGGGAAGGACAGAGCACCACTTTGTATTCTTGCCCCACAGACATAACCTGAATCTAATCATGAAAAAATATTAAAAACCTTAAGTTGAGGCACTTGCTACAAAATAACTGGTCTATAGTCTTGAAAAAATTAATGTCATGAAAGATAAGGAAAGACAGAAGAATTCCACTAGATAATATGAGATTGAGAGACATGACAACAAAGTATGACCTGGGATTTCCTAGAATATAAGAAGAAATGGTTGGGAAAATCGGCAAAATCTGAATCAAGTCTGCAGATGCTACTATATCAGATTAGATATAGTAGCATTATGTCAATATGCATTTTCTGATTTTGATAATCCCACTGTGGTTTTGTAAGACTGTCCTCACTTTTACATAATGTATACTAAAGAACTTAATGGTAAAGTGGCATCATGCCTACAGTTTACTTTCAAATGATTAAAAAATCTCACATGTATACATGCATTCACACATACATCTACATGTGTGTCTATATCTAGAGAGAATGATAAAGTAAATGTGGTAAAATGTGGAAGATCATTCCTTCTGCCCCTCGCTCCTGAGGTAGCATGGTGAACAGGATCAATTTCAGGATCTGAAATGAGTTAGCTATGTTGAGCTTTTGTAGCCAGATTCACTCATCAAATTGTCCTCAATGAACTCTCCTATGGTTTGGATCCACGGTCGGGCCAAGAGGTATCTTGACAGGCTCCCTAAATTGTCACCAATGGGTGCTGCGGTCTTCATGTGCTCAGCATGGTGCCAAGGGGAGGAGGGAGTGAGAAGACCATAAGACGATGGTTTGACCACCATGTAGCTTAAGTCTGCCTGGAGAAATGTCATTGACATGGGGGAAGTGGGAAACAGAACAGGGGCCAACGGGGTGCTCCCCTTGCTGGGGAGAGCTGAGCTGGTTTGAGGAGAGAGCACAGGACTGGCTGAACCCTGTGAGGCCTCATGGAAGAGGCTGAGCTTGCTTGGACCTTACAGGGTGTGAAGAATTTGGATTGGTTGGGGGACAGGAGCCGTAGAAAGTGGGGTGGGAAAGACAGAGAACAAAGCAAGCCGGGAAGAACCTGAATATTCTCAATGTGTGTTTTCCAGGGAAAATCCATTCTAGAAGAAAACGACTTTGAGTTGAGAAATTTCATATGTGATACTGGTACTCAAGCGTTTGTTGCAGTTATTCTGATACAAGGTCCTGCCTATCAGTTGGATAGGAATAAAGCCAAAGCACACCTTCGGGTCTTTGTGAGGGCTTCCCACCAACCACATTTGGCTGGTTTGGTAATGAGAAAGTTCAAACAATATTCCTTGGGGGCCATGTTGGCAATAGTTGATCTGTGTGATTGGATGCATTTTCAAAGAGTTTGTTAAGGGTGCCTTTCTGCATAGACAGTGTTCCACAATCGCCTGAGAGAAGATAAGGTTGTGTGGCGTGGATGTGTGATTTATATTTGTTGATGGTACATTATTGTAAGTTACACTCAGTCTCCTAGGCAAATGGGGGTGGGAGAGAGAGGAGTTTGCACAAAGAGAGTCTCTTTTGGAGTGGGTGGAGTTTGGGGCCTTTAATGTTCAAATGCATTTATGATAAGAATAAATGTCCGTGTGAGGAGTTGGGACACTTTAAGTAGTTGGGAGTACTTTTCACCCAAAGAAAGACAGAGCAAGCCCAAAAGGAAATGGGGGCATTGGTGCCAACACTCGTTAAACAAAGATACTCATGCTCTTTTATCATTTTCTTTGAAAACAGAATGTTAATAATAGTACTGTTTACTGCGGGATCTCTGCTTTTGAACAGAAGTTCAAATTTATCTTCCTCCCAAAGGTCAGGAAACCTCATCTCCCCCTTATTTTCTCATCCAGGGAGAATGCAAATGCAAATACACATGCAAATGATCTCATCTCCTCATGGACTGTGGCCACTTCTGCCTGTCCAGGAGAAATGGATGCTGGCTGCCCTGCTTCTCCAGGCAGGGGCCACCCTTGCTGCATCCTGGCAATGATGATGTGGTGTCCACCCGAAGTGCGGTTCTGGCTGGGAGTGCGGGACGGGGGGCTCATGGTCTTCCTGCTGGTCCCCTCCTCATCGAAAATGTTTTCTTATGTATATGATTCCATTCCATATTGTGTGGTAATTTGTTTTTATGTGAGGAAATAATTAAAAATGGTTTTGACTTTTTTTGTTGTTGTTGTTTGAGACAGGATCTTGCTCTGTTGCCCAGGCTAGAGTGCAGTGGCACCATCATAGCTCACTGCAGCCTTTCGACCTCCTGGACTCTGCCGATCCTCCTGCCCTAGCCTCTCTAGTAGCTGAGACCACAAACGAGTGCCACCATGCCCAGGTAATTGTTTTTTTTTTTTTTGAGACAGAGTCTTGCTCTGTCGCCCAGGATGGAGTACAATGGCGGGATCTTGGCTTACTGCAATCTTTACCTTCAGGGTTCAAATGATTCTCATGCCTCAGCCTCCTGAGTAGCTGGGATTACATGTGTGTGCCACGACGCTTGGCTAATTTTTGGTATTTTTAGTAGAGATGGGGTTTCACCATCTTGGCCAGGCTAGTCTTGAACTCTTGAGCTCAAGCCATCCTCCTGCCTTGGCCTCCCAAAGTACTGGGATTTCAGGTGTGAGCCACGGCACCTAGCTAATTTTGCCATTTTAAAATGGTTAAAAAAAATCCAAAGTGAAGAATAATACTTTATGACATGTGAAAATGATATGTGTCCATAAACACAATTTATGGCAGAGTTGAGCTGTTGTGACGGAGACTACCCACAAACCCTGAAATATTTACAATCTGGCCCTTTACAGGAAAATCTTTGCTTAATCCTTGCTCTAAAATACCAGTTCCGTAAGGGCAGGACTTTGTCCTTTTTATCTTTGCACAATGCCAGGCACATGGAAGGTTCTGGAAAGTCTTTGCCTGTTGAGTTTTTACCTTTCAAAAGGCCTTTTGCATGGTTTTGGAGGCTCATCCTTCCCACTCCTCCTCCATTACTGCAGGGGGAAGGGATACTTAGGGATAGAGCATTTTTTATTGATATGGATACCTCATATTCATATTAATTAGAAACTTCTGGAAAGCGATCACCCTTCCCATGTTTTGCTCTTCTGAGAGCCAGCTTGTTCCTCTGGCAGAGGGGAGGAGATTTGCCAGGGAAATCAGATAACATCAAAGGGAATCCCTGAGCACATAATTAGGTAGCATGAAAGCCTTGGGGCATGGCTGCTCTTGGAGTCCAATCTCCTGGCCTTGGAGAGTCTCCGTTGGACTAGACCCACTTTAAAAAGGGGCACAGAGATATTCCTAGTTGGCAGAGTCTCTTGTGTGATTTTGAGACTGAAATCTGGGGACAAGTTTGCTTTTTGGATGTCTGCTTTAAACTCTCTGTATTTATGTCAGATGGAGTTTATAAGATGTGTGGTGAATACTGGGTGGGAGGGGAACCTATACAATAGACTCTTAGTAAAATGTGTCTTTAATTTTTACATTAAATGACATGACAGCCTTCATAGGGAAGCCAGATGTTGCCCACAACTGGTAGAGCCCAGATTACATAGCGTCCGGTGGAAAGGAAACTCTTTAGAGAGTCTGAGACATATTTAGAAACGCCACACCTTATTTTTAGAAAAATCATTTATTTTTTTCATCCTTTTTATTGAGCACTGACCATGTGCCAGATTGTGTTACTTTTTGGGAACAGAAAAAAAAAGGCATAATCTTTATCCTCAAAAGTGTAGTCTGTTGACACCCACATGTGGTCAGTCACCCATGAGACATCATGGAGATTTGCAGAAACTCAACAGAAGCAGAGGGAGGACTTTTGAGAAAGGTTCCATAGGGGTGGCATTTGCAGGGAGATTTGTGGGCAGGAGTTATTGGAAAGGTAATGGAAAAGGGTATCTTAGGCAGACACAGTATCACAGCACATGTGCAGGCCAGGGTTGAAATAATCCATGGCATATTCAGGAATTTCTGCAGCCTATGGAGGTAGTGGGGCAAAGGACAGGACACCTGGAGAGGTGGCATGTCTGTGACAGGCAAAGGTGGTTGGTCTCTATTCTCTAGCTCCTCAGAAGCTATTGAGAATCTCTGAACTGGGGAGTGAGGGGATGAGATTTTTATGTTACAAAGTTTATTCTGACAATGATGAGGAAGGGAATTGCAAAAACGAGAGACTACATTTAGGGAGATCAGTATGGAGCATGGTAGTGGTCCAGCAGGAGGGCTTGGTGGCATGAACCAGGGCAGCGGCCAAGCCCCTGAGAGGAAAGGATGTTTGGGTACTAGAGACAGGTACAAGATGGAACGGACAAGCTTAGCCAGGGCCGTCTCATATGGTTGTGCAGGATGTACACTGCACAACTCACCACATCTAAGGGGTACGGCTATATAGACCTATTACACAGATTTCCCAGCAGATGGTAGTAGAGTGTCTCGAGGAGGGATGCCTTTTGCTCATTTGCATAAGACAGTCTATGGGCTGGCAGCAGCCCCATGGGAATAGCTGGGCTGTGGAGCACGTGGGAGGGAAGAACACAAGATGATGGCCAGGTCATTTCCGACCTGGGCACCTGGGAGACAAAGTTCCTTTCATTAAGATATGTAATGCATGACAGGAAGCAAATCTGAGTTTAGGACACATTATATTTTAGGGACTTGAGAGCCACCCCGATGGAGATGCCCAAGAGGACACAGCTGCCTGGGTCTGTAGCTTAGGAGAGAGGCATGGGGCTGTGCCTGTGGGAACTACCTCTATACTGACGGAGGTGGTGCCCAGAGGCAGGAAGAGATTGCCTGGGAAAATGTGCAGAAAGGAAGCATTGAGGGTGCAGGACAGAGCCCTGGGGAACCACTGAGGTTTTGAATTGCAGGTAGAGGAAGGGAATCTTGAAAGAGACAGGGAGGAGGTGGCTGGAACTGGTTGCCTGGAGTTATTCCCATTGCCAGAAGGTAGAGGCTTCAGGTTTGACCAAGACCAGGTTAACTTTTTTTTGTGTGTGTGTGTGGCAATTTTAAGTGACTCAAGACTTTTTTTCTATGTGCTTAAGAGACCAGTCTGGTTTGTGACCACATAGGAGATTTCACTCATTTATTCCTCCATTCATTCTCTCTGTACCTATGTATTTATCCAGGGCCCACTATGGTCCAGGAACTGCTCTGGGTACTGAGAGAATAGCAATGAGCAAGATAAGGCCTTGCTCTCACAGAGCTTACATTCTAATTGGTAATAATTAAATTAATGAGATAATGTCAGCTGGCCACGAGTGCCACACAGCATTGTATGATGCACAGTGGTCAGAGAGCTAGTTTCTCTTGGGTGATCAGAGAAGACCTCCTGAGCAAGATCTCTGTGCTCAGGATTGGAAATCCGTGTGGCTGCAACATGTGGTGGGAAAGAGGTTGGAGGTGAGAGCAGACAACTAGGCAGGAGCCAGGCCAGGGGGATCTTATAGGCCACGGATTTTTCCAAGTGCAGTGAAAATCCACTGGAGGGTTTTAAGCAAGTGAGGTGATTTGCTCTGATTTATGTCTTATTAAGAGTGCTCTGGGCTGGGCACGGTGGCTCATGCCTGTGATCCCAGCACTTTGGGAGGCTGAGGTGGGTGAATCACTTGAGGTCAGGAGTTCGAGACCAGCCTGGCCAATATGGTGAAACCCTGTCTGTACTAAAAATACAAAAATTAGCTGGGCGTGGTGGTGGGAGCCTATAATCCCAGCTACTTGGGAGGCTGAGGCAGGAGAATCACTTGAACCTGGGAGGCGGAGGTTGCAGTGAGCCGAGATCGTGCCACTGCGCCCTAGCCTGGATGACAGAGTGAGATTTTGTCTCACACACACACACACACACACAAAAAAAAGGTGCTCTGGCTGTTCTGTGCCAAGTGAACTTTGGTAGCATGGTCATTAGCAGATAGACTAGTTGAACGTCACGGCCTCCACATTATGACAACTTAATCTGGGATGGTGGCCATAGAGAAAGACATATTTTGGAAGTAATACCCGTAGGATTTCCATGGTAAGGGACTGAGAGGAATCGCCGATGACGCTGTAGTTTTTGACTTGAGGCACTGTATGGCTCATGATAACATTTATGGCCCTGGGGAAGATGAAGAGCGGAACAGACTCTAGAGGACTTGGGAAATCTCTAGCTTCTGCTTTGGCCATACTGGTTGTACAAGCTTGTTAGGCCAAGTATGCATTTAAATCTTTGAGTGCAGAGCTCAGGGGAGAGGTTAGTACTGAAGATAGAAATTTGGTGTCACAAAGAAAAAGATGGTAATTAAAGCCAAGGGCTGAAGTCGCTGAGAAGGAAAGTGGGGGACAGGACTCTGGTTGGAATAGGCTCTGAGGCATTTTGGGAAGAGGAGAATAGCTTGCAGAAGAGAATGGAAAGGCACTCTTATTGAGGTAGGAGGGAAAGCAGTAGGGGAGTCATGAGTGCCAGGGAAGAAAGTGCTGGAGAGGGAGGCTGTGGTCAAGTGCACTAATGATGTGGAGAGAACAGGGAACACAGAAACAGTGGAGTGGTCTTTGGATCTGGCAGGATGGACGTTGTTGGTGAGTTTTGGTGGTGTGGCGGGAAGGGAAGCCCGTTTGAGATGGGAAGTAAGAAAGTGGTGAAGGAGAGGACAGGTGATTCTTTCTAGAAGTCCTGAGGGAAAGACAGCTGAGAAATGGGATACTACTAGCAAGGGACATGGCACCAAAAGAAGTATAGTTTTGTTTTTCTTTGTTTGTTCTTTGAGATGGTGGATATTAGGGAATGTTTTGATGTTGATGGAAATAGAACTATTAGGAAAAATTGGTGGTGGAGGAAAGAAAGAGGATGGTTATAGTCCAAAAGTCTTTGAGTAGGCTGAGGGAATGGGAGTTGGAGATGGCCCTTGATGGAACCGGGCTCCACAGCAACAGGAGGGAAGAAAGAGGCAGAGGCCCAGGTGTGTGGCAGAAATGGGAAAGAGGGAGAGGCCCAGGTGTGTGGCAGAAATGGTCGTGAGAAGATGCCAGTGTTCGGTCTGATTGCTTCTATTTTCTCAACTAAGCATGAGACCAGGTTGCTATCTAAGGGGGAGGTGGTGTTGAAAGACTGAAGAGAGGGAAGAAAGTAGAAATCATGAGTTTGGTTAGTTGGAAGATAAAAAGACTAAACATTTAAATTAAATTCATATTACATCTGTGGATTTTGTTTCATCATAAGAAGAGACCCTAGGGTGAGACATGTGACAGGTACCCCCTGAAGGCAAGTGCACAAAACGTCTAACACCCTCCGTGCCCCCTCTCCACTGGGCCACAAACTTCCTGGGTCATGAGTGCTCACTGTTCATGAGATGCTCCTTATACCTGGTCAAGTATATGTCAGACTGCACTCAAGGACAGGAACGCCACTGTGCTATTCTACCTTTCAATGTGGCAGTGGAGGACACCTTGCCTGGCTGGCACAGGAACTCAAAGTGCCCACACTGAGACTCTTCAATATCGGGGATGAGAAATCCAGCCACAGGTGAGGCTTTTGCTAATTCATCCACCAAACCCAGGATGTGACTCCATGCAGCTGTATTGAAACCCAGCCCCGCCTTGCCCTGCTGGGCCTGGTTTGTGGGTGGCCCCTCAAGCTGCCTTCCCTCTCATTTGTAGTCATGACCCATCTGTTGTTGGCTTAACAGATGCGACCTTTCTCTTCCCCTAGCCTTGGGGGTATGGGGTGACACAGGGTCTGCAGGCCATGCTGAACATGCTGAGGTCCCTTTGGGGGAACAAAAAGAAATTCTGCTGGAGGGACCAGGAAAGTGCTTGAAACTCTCTCTTGACCCATCCGTGTCGGACCTCATGAATCCTTAACATCATCTAGGGGGATCACGAACCAGCAGCATATTTGTTCCCCTGAAGTTGTACACCTTTTCCAACTTTGAGGAAACATAAAGTACATATTACTGAGTATGTTAAGCAAACAAAGCCCTGCTTTTTATCACTACTTTAGTTTTCCAAGTTGTATTAAACATACTTAATTTTGGGCCAATGTGAATGGAGCCTTAGTCTATTTTAGACTCAGTCTCTACAGTCTAGCCATCTCAGTTATCCCTTATTGTACATTCTCCTCTAATCCCATTACTCATCAAGCTCTCCATTATCCGTCCGCTTTCACAGATTTCTATTAATATTTACACTATATAAAACACGCTTGAGGAAATGTAAAAGGAAATGTATTTACTTAGCAGATGAATAATTAAAATCTTCCTAGGATGGCCTCAGTATGAGTCGTCGTCATCATCATCATCATCATCATCATCATCATCATCATCATCATCTCCAAAAAGGGTCTTGTTGAGTGTTTTACAGTGGAATGGAAACCCCAGCCGAGCTTAATTAGGCTGATCAAAGCCTATATCTTTTTATTATAGTGCTTTCTGGCAGGGAATTCAGAGTCAAAATTGATTTTTCGCTTTCAATGTTAAACTTTTTTTTTTTCCTCCCTTAAGGGTTTGTCAGCTGGCTGCTTGGTTGCACTTTGGGTTATACTTGGCATGGCACCAGGGCATTTTGGATGGGGTTAACCCAGAGCTTCAACTGGCACAGTCACCTGATAACACTGAATTGGGTAGAACTGGAGGGTGGGAGCCTCTAGACTGCCCTTTCAAGGGACTCAATGCCAACTGTTATGCAAGACTGGATCATTCCTGCCTGCCTCCTGCAGTCAGGAAAGGGGAGCCCAGTGGAGAAGCCATGGCCTGTAATCAAGAAATTATATATCATTGAGCCATAGTTGTTGGTGCATTAATGAACTCGAATCAATAACCACTATCTAGGAGCTCCTCAAACATGCCATAGGATTTATGTAGGCTCCTCTAGAGGGGCACTGGAGCAGATAGACTGGGGAAGGGGCAGCCCTGAGACTGCATCCTGGCTTTATCACTTCACCAGCTGGGTGACCTTGGTCAAGTTACTGTCTTCCCAACCCCCCCACAAGAGCCAACTTCCTCATTTGTTAAATGGGAATGGTACCCACATTTCAGAATTGCTTTGAAGATTTAAAATAATCCATGCAAAACATCTAATAAGGTAATTGGCATCCATTAGGCATGAAATGAATGACAGCTATGAGAACAGTATGATTCACAGAATCCTACTGTCACTCTCTTAATTGATTGAGCACCTGCTACGCACCAGGCTCCACAATGAAGGATGTGCATGATTATCTCATGGAATCTTTTTGTAGGTACAAGTATCATTCCCATTTTTCAGAATGGGGAAAAAAAAGATTTTGTGAAGATAAGGAATGTGATATACTCAATCAAAGGGATAGTCAAGAGTGGAGACAGAATTTGAATTCAGTCTGTCTGATCCCAGTCTTCACCAGTGCAGAAAGAATTTAAAGGCTAGAGGAGAAGTTCTGCAAAGTAGCCAGCTTCAGTCTTCATCAGTGAAGAAAGAATTTAAAGGCTAGAGGAGAAGTTCTGCAAAGTAGCCAGCTACAGATTCATTTCCTGGCAAGTCTAGTATGCTTGGCAGTATACAATGGCCAGCTTGTCAAAATGTTAATGTGACATTTTATATCAGGCAAGATAGGCTAGATTTTACCTTGGTGACAAGCAACCCAAATTTCAGTGGCTTAACCCAACATAAGGTTATTTCTCAGTCATCCTATATGTCACATGGGACTTGGCTTGGGGTCTACTCTTCAAAGCCAGTCAAGGGTCAGGAGGACAGAAGCTTCTCTGTGATATGTGCTTCCACGAGAGCCTTAGAAGTGGGAAGGGAACACACTTTGGCTTGTAAAGTTTCCACCAGAGGGATACTCACCTCTTAATGTTTCTATTGATGGGACTACTGGTCACATAGCCCTGTTCAACAAGAATAGGGAAATGCAATCTAATATGTGTCTGAAAGGATGAAAGCTGGGAATTTTTGGTGAACACGCTAATGACTACCACATATTTCAAAACCTAACTCACAAAAAATTTTTCAACTCAGCTTACTGGTTTTCAAAACCATGAGGTGATCTGTGGTAGACTGAAATTGTTGCTCTCAATGATTTATTCGAAGCTCCTGTGAAAAAATTATATTTCCCCATTTTATTGACATCAGGCACTGCCATATGACTTGCTATGACTAATACATTGTGAGCAGAAGCGAGTGTTTGGCCCTGTCTCTTGTTTTTCCCTGACATAAGAACGGTGTGTCCTATGTAGGTGCTGCTCCTTCAGTCTGCATCTTGGAGAAAACAGGCTGTAAACAGCTGCTGCTGCCATGGTAGTGCGAATGAGAAATAAACCGCTGTTTTCAGCCTTTGGGGTTGTTTGTTACAGCAGCATAAGTTAGCCAAAGCAGACTGATACAGTATCTATCATTCTTTCTATGTAAACAGAGAATAATGAAATTGGCTACATAGAAATTCACATTTACTGTCCACTTTGTTGAAGTATAGCTGTACTTTAAAGCAGACGTATCTATAAGAACTAACCATGAAAGTAAGTATTATTTGGTTAACAGCACAGAAATGCATTTTCTAAATTGGAACATCAGCTGATACCTCAGAATTCTTATGAAAAATCTAGGAGAGGAAATGGGAATATAGAAATCATATTGTTTTCAAATGTAAACAATTCGTCTTGTTCTCACTGAACAGTTGCCTCAGAAGACCTGGGAGTAATCTACATTCATGTCCACTTTTGGCAGAAATTGGAATGATGAGACGTTACTATCTATAGGAATGCAAAGTCCTTTCTGACTGAGTCCAGTGATTCTCATTAATTCAGATCCCATTGATTTGTCATTCATGGCAGGTAGCCGGGGCAGAGGCCAGGCTGGCTTTTACCCTTGCATTGTGCTTGTGCATTGTGTGGCTTGGTGCTCACAGGTTAACACTCACTGCTTTGACTATTCAGAGTGGTTTTAGAGGGGAGTCATTTGTCATTCTATCACAGCACTAACTGCAAGGTCCCTGGGGACAATGAAGATGCTTGCTGGGACTGGGCCTCCCGACTGCCCGGCCTCCTGTCCCTGCAAAGCTTTACTCTTTCTTGTTTTTCGCCTGTGTGGTCTATAGAGGAAGAGATGATCTGCTCTAATGGAATTCAGGGGGTTGAAAGGTTACCCGTGAGTAGGTACCATTATTGTTCCCATTTTAGAGTTGAAGAAATGGAGACAGACAGAGGTTACATAAGGCAGGGAAGGGAACAACTGTGGCTTGAACCCAGGATGGCCTGATGCTGTAAATGACACAAAGGGGCACAGATGAGCTGAGCTATAGCTGAGAGAGGTTAATTTGGAAAAAGAAGCTTACTAACTAATTAATATAACAAACAAGGTTATAAGTGGGTGGGTATGCCACTGTGGAGCAAGGGCATGATTGACTGGAGAAGCAGCACCTCAGGCTGCTTAGCTGTTTAGTAAGTGTGTGTGTGTATATATGTGTGTGCATGTGTATCCATGTGTGTGTATGTGTATTTGTGTGTGCATGTGTATACATGTATGTATACCTGTGTGTATGTATATTTGTGTTGCATGTGTGTATATGTGTATTTGCATGTGCATGTGTATATACCTGTGTGTACGTGTATTTATGTGTGCATGTGTGTATGTGTGCACATGTGTATGCATGTATTGTGCATTGTGTATATATGTGTCTGTACTTGTGTGTATGTGTGTGTACATGTATGTATACGTGTGTATTTGTGTGCATGTGTATGCACGTGTGTATGTGTGTAGGAGTGTGTGTGTGGGGGAGTATCTGTGTGCGTGTGTGTGTGTGAATAATTTACATAGCTTTCGCCAGTGATCCTCTTCCGGTCATTAGAAATTGTTGAGTAAAACTGCTTTGCTGGCAACCTGCTGTCCGCACTTGTATTACTGAATGCCCTAGGAAATAATAAAACTCTATTTGTTTAAGGATATGCTAATTAGAGGCTTCACACGATTTGACATTCATCTCCTAATCTGGATGATGCTGTTCCTTTGGAAGATGAGTATTGACTTTAGAGTTTGGGTCTGAGCTAAATTTAGATGCTAGTCCAATTTTGTCCAATGGCTTTGAATTCCACATTGTATATACTGAGAGATCATCACTCACTTCTATTAAGCATCTAATTTAGTGGCTTCTTATGGCCCATTTGGAGAAGGAAGAACAATGGATTTTCTGGTACTAGTGAACAATGAACAATTTTTGCTTTTTTCAATCACAGTAATATATGGTGACCTTGACTCCTTGTCTTCTAAAGTATGGGAAATGTTTAGTGGAGTTATAATGCTAGGTTTCTTACAGTAGCCTGCCTTTTGGGAGTGGTAGGAAAGTTAAGACTCTATGTGTGCACCGTAGCATCCAAAATCCGATTGTTAAGACATTTGGTGAACCAGAACACAGTGTCCCCAAGCTGTGGAGGATTATAGAGAGTTTACCATATTTGGGGAGCAGTTGTCACCAGTTTTTACCCAGCCAGCCAATGATACTACTGGGATATATTATATTGAGATAGACATTTTGGAAGGAAGCCCTGAATAAATGAGTTACACTTAATGCTCAAAAAGAAAGAGCTGGGTTTCTTGATTTATGGGTGGCAGATTTTGACCTAGGAAAAACATATTCGTATGTCTTTAAATTGAAAAAAATCACTCCTTATAGAGATTCTCCAGGAAGACGCCTCTATGAAGAGTTTCACCCAAGTTCTTAGCATTTCAGAGCTTACCAATTAACTCTTTTCCCAGGCTGGGTGGTTGGGGTTATAACTCTTAAGATAAAAAATGGTAAAATTGGAGATAATGGCTTGGCAATGGAGGGATCAGCAGTAAATTATCAAAAGGAGAAAAATAAGATTTGAAAAATGTAGTGGCTATGAAATATCATTACTAGAAACAGTTTAAGAGCATGGTGATGCTTACCCTCAGCAGTCTTATCTTTTCAAAGGCTGCAATCTCATATTCTCCCCTGCTAGAGTAGATCGGCATTTTTGATTACAGTAAAGAAAAATGTGCCTGGAAATCAGACCTGACAGAACATAATGTTCTTCCAGGGGTATTTTTGTAGACAATGCTTATTTAATTTTGATTTCAGAATTGTTTTGTGGTACATCTCATTTTGATATATGGTTGTTTAAAATTCATGTCAATGCCTACGTAATTTAAAAATGAATTGATAACATTTGGAAGCAGAAGAACATTAAAGGAAAAGAAGAACTAATGGTGAGAGAAAAGAGGGCACATTAATACCAGTCATCTGCACATGAAATATCAGTTGTTGACTGGGCGCGGTGGCTCACGCTTGTAATCCCAGCACTTTGGGAGGCCGAGGTGGGTGGATCACCTGAGGTGGGGAGTTCCAGACCAGCCTGACCAACATGGAGAAACCCCGTCTCTACTAAAAATACAAAATTAGCCGGGCATGGTGGTGGTGCATGCCTGTAATCCCAGCTACTCAAGAGGCTGAGGCAGGAGAATCGTTTGAACCCGGGAGGCGGAGGTTGCAGTGAGCCGAGATCACGCCACTGCACTCCAGCCTGGGCAACGAGAGCAAAACCCTGTCTCAAAAAAAAAAAAAAAAAGAAATATCAGGTGTCTTTTCTGGGTGCATGTCTCTGCCGAATCATCATGAATCAGCAGCATTCATGGTGCAAAGGTCACTGAACACACAGTGCCTGACAACACCACTGGTGGCTGTGGCTTTCAAGGTCCTGCCCTGCTAGTGGCTATTTGACCTTAGCCAAGTCACAGGTCTTGTTGGGGTTCCATTTCTTCATGTGTAAAATGGGCAAAGATTACCTCCAACTCAAAAATTTTATGATCTGTGGTGTGATTTACGTGACTAAAATTCTCTGCCTGGGAATAACTATACTAGTGACAGAACTGAGCTCTTCTGTGGTGAAGGATGGGTGATAGGTTGCCTTCACCTATTTCCAGTGAACCCTGGCTGTCCTCCTTGTTAACTCCCAGATGGCAACTTCCGATTAATCAGCCCTGCCTCCTTGTCTATAAAGTGTTCTCTGGTGTGTTTCATCCTCCACTTTCCCCAGTGTTCTATGCAGTATTTAAATCTTTCAGAAGTTATCTTCTTTAAGAAAAACTTATCAGCAAACAAACAAACAAACAAAAAAACAGATGGAAGAAGAACTCATAGATTAAGAGGCTTACAAGATATCTCAACCAATCACCATGTGTTAACCTTATTTGCATCCTGATTCAAACAAGCTGATTGTAAATAGAAAAAATTGTGACATGTAAGAGACGATCGGAAGTTTGAACACTTGGTAGATGTTGGATCTTAATTTATTGGTCATTATTTTAGGTGCCATAATGGTATGATAGCTATGTTTTTAAAAGAATCCTTATCTTTTGGGGCACATACTGAAATATTTGCAGATGAAGATGATGTGATTCTGGTGGGCAGCCAATGAGTGGGGATACAGAGGAAGCAAGTTTGACCCTGAATTGATAATCACTGGAGCAGAATGACGGGGACACAGAGGTTAGTGATACTACTGGGCCTGTTTTTGTGTAAGTCTGATAGGTTCCATCAAAAGAAGTGTAAAATAACCAAAAGGCTTAACGGGGACTCATCCTTGCAGGCACATTTGCCGAAGAGTGGGTAAGTGCTGCCTGTCGCAGTTGTATAATCGCTGGGGGTAAATGTGGAAGTTCGTCAATCAGCAAGGCCGTAGTGGGGGCTGACTGGCAGCAAGCCCAGCGCTGTGTGGCTGTCATCTTGCCTCGAGGCCCATTTGCCCTCTATAAATAACAGTCTATATGAATGCTTTACTATTTTAACACACATGGGCCACAGCTGCTGAGCACGTTTGTTTACGTAGCTATGAAACCTTCTGTAAACACCACTATCTCAAAATCGCCCATGTGTCAGGAACATAAATGGCCCCCTTTAAAAATATATCTGCAGATGAGACACAGCCAACTCCTAGATGTCTGAGTGGCTGGTGTCAGAATTTTCCAGGGTTTGATTCATTTTCAAAAATAGAACCACATGACTGGAAGGTTCTTGAAAGGTCGCTTGGCATGTCCCTCCTGACTTCATGCGGGACCAGGCCAAAGCCATTCGCAAAGGACTCGGGGCTGTTCTGTGTGGGCGTGGGTCCGTCTTTTGTGCAGTCCCTTCAAGGCCATGAAAGGGGGGCTCACTTCCAGCCTTCAAGGAGCCCACTTTCATTTTCTAAAAATGGAACCTGACCCTGCAATGCGGCTGGCGTTAGAAGGCAGTGCATCCACAGAGCACCACTCGCCTGCACTGGGCCTGAGCTCCCAGCAGACGGAAGGACCCAGGTGGCCTCCTGCGGGACAACTCGGGTCTCCGGAAAACACCATGTTGGGATCATCCTGTGCCCAGGATGCCTGCTTCCTATCAGGGAAGAGGGCACCACGTGAAGGGGGCCATGTGGGCCTCTCCTCCTCCCTGGAAGAGGCCTGCTCGTGGAGACCACTGAGCACAGCAGGTTAAGGTCAACTGTGACATTTTTGAAAGAAGTGATGAGCGCAGGGGAAGCTGTTTTGTGTCAGCTTGCTATTATCACGGCTCCTGATTTCCAGTCCAGCACTACAATGAATAATTAGATCCCTGTGAATTTGTTTTCCTCGAGTGTGCATTTGGTCCACATTTTTTTTCCTGTGGTTTTGAGAGATTGAAGCATTTTTCTCCCCTAAGGGCCTGTTTAATGCCCATAAATCCTAATTGAGCTTTTCATTCACAAAGAAACAGTATCCTGCTGAAGCGTAAGAGATCAGCTGTGCTGGGGGTACTGAGTTGTACGATTCCCCTGAGGAAAAGACCAAGACACTTCCAGTTTCCAGATACCTCCAGAACTTTCTAGAACCCCCCCCCCCCCACAGTCTAGAAATTAGAAAACTATTTTTTAAAAGAAAATGAGTAGCAGTTGCCTTTTCCCAGGGATGGGGTGACCATTTGGATTGATTTTGCTGGTAATTACTCAGATTTCTCTATGAAAGCTGTAGAAAGGCCATAGGGTGCTCAGAGGCAAGTATCACTGTTAATTACCAAGAAAACCATATTCCTCCCTTTGGAAAGGCTCACTCATTACCAGCTGTCATCAGAAAGACAGGGCCTGCCCCAGGGAGAATTCTGACTCAGGGACATCACAAAGATAATTTGCTTATTCCAGATCTATTTATTTTACAGAGATTGGGCTCTGGTTTGAGGGAACACAAAGCTTAACTCCCACAATTTAAATCTCAGAATCAGTAACCAGAGGGTACATCTCCAGTGGTTTCTGCTTCTTGAGCTTGGAGACACTGCCCTCTCTCATGTCCTCTTGGGGGAATTTATGGTGAAAAGCGAAAAGAAAAACTGCATCCTGAGTGGTCAGTTCATAGTGTCAGAGGCTGTAGCTCTGTGGCCGCTAGGGGGATCCAGAGTCCCTGTGCTCAGCTGAGGTTGGGGAAGTTTCTGGTCTGTAGGAAAGTGACAGCTCCCTGTTTGAATTATTTCTCTTTCCTCCCTCCTCCCCAGCCTCCTCTCCCCCTCCTCCTCTCCCCCTCTCTCCCTTTCTCTTCCCTCCCTCCTCCCCTGCCTGTCTCTCTCCTCCCCTTCCTCCTTCCCTGCCTTCCCTTCTCCTCCCTCCTCCCTTCTATCTCCTTCCCTCCTCCCCTTTTCCTCCTCTCCTTTCTCCGCTTCCTCCTTCCCTGCCTTCCCTTCTACTTTTCCCTTCTATCTCCCTTCCTCCTCCCCTGCCTCCTCCTCTCCCCTCCACCCAAATATCGCCTCACAAATGCACCCCCAAATCAGGCTTAAGGTACAGATAGCCCTGTTAACACCTGGAGCACTTATGTCTTATTTTGCAACAGTGACTTTTGTTATTCTTTAAAGCTATTGTTATTCTTTAAATAGCTTTATAGCTATTTAAATTCTTTAAATAGCTATAAATATTCTTTAAATAGCTATATTTAAATTTAAATTTAAATATAAATTTAAATTTAAATTTAAATTTAAAAATTCTTTAAATAGCTATATATAAAGCTATTCTTTAAAGCTATTGTTATTCCGATTAGGTTCCTGTGCCTTTTGTTCTATGGGAACAAGACCGCTCCTACCATTGAGCTCCATGCAAAGCCCTTTACTCACGTTTTCACTGTTTGCTGCATTTAAAAACCCTATAGCAAAAGTTTCACACCACCACCGTAAGAGAAATTTGTTAGAGGTTGTGACCTTGCCTGTTGGGTACGGGGAGGTAGAAACGTGGGACCAATGGCTTTTCCCTAAAAGGGATCACAGGATTAAGTTACTTGTCACAGATTGATGAAGAACATGGGGCCAGCCTGCTGGTCATGCAATTTCAGACACTATAAACCACCCGAATCTCAAGCTGAAGACTTAAAAGCATAAAAGGGCTGATGGTATCAGGAAAAAGGACCCCAAAGACACTATTACTACCTCAAAGAACAATAAAGGCCTTAATGAATTAGGATTCTGGTTTATACTTTCCCTGTGACGCACTATGGTTATCTTGAGTCCTAGCTGATGGCTCTGTTTTGGGGGATGTTACATACAAACATGGCCAGAACCTGCTTTGCTGTTGGGATGTGTAACATGCAAATTTCAGACATGAGCGAAGACGTCAGTAAAAACAGACCATTTTCTCTATTTCCTGAACAGATCATCTTCCTTAAAACATCCCAATGATTAGCCATTAACAGCAGGAGGGCCGGCAGGATTAAGATGAATGGATCTTCAACTTTTTTCTTTTCCGCTAGAGTTATTTACTGTGTCTGCAGCTTTATACTTACTGGGAGCTCAGCAGGTTGAATGTGGAGAGATATTAGGCACTCCCTTCATACAAAAGAAAAACCAATGCTATAGGCCTTATAAATGACTCTCAAAGAATGGGTGAAATTGCCTTTTTATTAAAGCAGTTTGTCAGGCTTCCTTTGAAAGGCTTAACTTCCTCCTCCTAACTTGGTAATAAATAACCTCAAGTATTTAAATTAGCAATGTTTTAACGCCAATTTAAAAAATGCTTTAGAGACAGATCAGAGTTTAATTTAGGTAAATATTTGGAGACTTAAAATATATTACATGGTGATTTTTCATTGTTCATTAATTTATTTTCCAAAGGGCTTTTAAAAACTAAATGGTTAGGCTTCTTGGTGGATATACTTCAGGTGAGACATGTAGGCATACCATGTCATGAAGCAAGCGATGTTGTCAATATTGAGTGAGGTTCAGTATTCTAGATCTTGTAATAGATAAGAACATCAGGTCCAGTTTAAAATGAGCATCTATCCCACAGCCATCCCAGGATAGAACACATCTTACCTGTGGCTTCCACCATTCCTTCTAGGATGACCACAATTTCCAGTTCCTCTTTGGGCAGCTGGGCTTTGGAGATCTCCCAGAAAGGACTCTGTTGGTTAATTTCATGGCTAATGATCAGCGGTGACACCAGAAACAGACGGTCATCCCCCGTGTAATAGCCTACGTTGATATCCGTCTGGTTCAACGGGATGAACTCCCCCTCTGAGGTCTGTTTGGATTTGATCAACTTGGCTCTGATGGAAGCCTCCACAATGTGGGAATTCCTAAGGTCCCCTACCCGGAACATCAGGCACAGTTTCCCATCCCGCATGGAGATCACTGCATGGGTGGAAAAAACCAGGGTCTCTGCCCTCTTCTTGGGTTGAGAGATTTTTACAAACATGCATCCCACCATGAATGCATTAACAATGGACCCCAACACAGATTGGATTAAGAGAAGAATAATTCCCTCCGGGCATTTATCTGTGATGACCCGGTAGCCATAACCAATGGTGGTTTCTGTCTCTATTGAGAATAAAAAAGCAGAGACGAACCCGTTGAGGTTGGTAACACAAGGAGTCCAGGAGGGGTCCTCTATGTGGTCCATGTCTCCCCGTATGTATGCGATCAACCACCAGATCATTCCAAAAAAGAGCCAGGTCACTGTGTAAACCATGACAAAAATCAATAGGTTGAATCTCCACTTCAGGTCCACTAAGGTGGTGAAGATATCGGTCAGGTAGCGATAGGTCTCCCTCACATTGCCGTGATGAACGTTGCACTTTCCGTCTTTCCTCACATACCTCTGGATTTTCCTTTTGGTCCGGTCTCGGCTGATGTGTCTTGGCAGGTCATCCCTGGCCTGCTTAGGCAACTTTGGCTGGTGAATGGCCACTGGGCTCTCGACGTCCTGATCCATGGAGTCGCCCTCCAGGACGTTAGCTGGTGGTTTGGAGAAAAGAAAAGAAACACTGAATGAAAGGCTGGCTCTTTGAGGACAATGGAACGGCACACTTTGTATGGGCTGGTGAAACCAAATACCATTTGTGTAGCTATAAACAAAGTAGACAAAGCCATTTTTATTCCACACCATCTGGATAGGCCTCTAGTTGACTTGGACTTCTGTGCTCTTCGATCTAGTTTGTGTAAGTACTTCACCATCCTGCCCACCAGGACGGAGCTTATTGCTGCAAAATTGTGTCCCTGCCAGCAGGTTCTACTGAGTCAGCTCTCACAGAGGGATGCCTCCCAATTCTGAGATGCTGTGGCATGGGAGAGGCAGTAAGCTCTGATGAAGGAGTCCTCTTTAGATTCAGACAGGCTTAGCTCTACTACTTAGCAACTCTTAGTGGGCTCTTGGCCATGATATCTGTTATGGACTGTATTGTGTCCTCACCAAATCCATATGGGGCTTGAGCCCCAACCCCTAAGGTGACAGTATTTGGAGATAAGGCCTTTAAGGAGATAGTTAAAGGTTATATGAGGCCATAAGGTTGGGGCTCTAATGTAATAGGACTGGTATCCTTATGAGAAGAGGGAGAGACACCAGGGGTGCACACAAACAGAGCAAAAGCCATATGAGACACAGGGAGAAGGTGGCCATCTGCAAGCCAAGGAGAGAGGGCTCCCAGAAACTAACCCTGCCAACACCTTGATCTTGAACTCCAGCCTCCAGAATGATGAGAAAATAAATGTCCATTGTTTAAGCCACCCAGTCTGTGATATTCTATTATGGCAGCCTGAACTGACTTACAACACACTATCCAAATTCGTAAGCCTCAGTTTCCTCATTTACAAAATGATCATGATACCCAACTCACAGTGTTGTTATAAGGTTAAACAAAACCATGTATGTGATCTGTGCCTGCATGTAACAGACTTGCAATCAATATTTTTTTGTAATAAGTTGTTCCCTTGTCACTTTCCTTATGTTTAGGGCAAGAATCTTCAACAAGCTCTTTGAACTATTGGCCAAATTTCAGGGTTTAAAAAACATTTCTGGTTTTTGTCGGTAAGTATGCATGCATTGTACTTTAATGGTTGATTCAATGCCAAGGTAAATAAAAAAGGGTGGGGAAATGTTCTCTCTTTCTGTGTGCTTACATATTGATTTGGTTTCTGCCTCCTCAACATTCAACATCTGTAATTTTAGCTTGTGGTTATTTTCTTTCTTTTAAAAAAGTTTAATTTTTTTTTTTTTTTTTTTTTTTTTTAGAGATAGGGTCTCGCTCGCTCTGTCACCCAGGCTGGAGTGTAGTGACACCATCATAGCTCTCTGCAGCCTTGATATCCTGGGTTCAAGTGATCCTCCCACCTCAGCCTCCTGAATAGGCACAGGAGGCTCAGGCTTATGCCACTATGCCTGGCCAATTATTTTATTTTCATGGAGATGGGGGTCTCACTGTGTTGCTCAGACTGGTCTTGAACTCCTGGTCTCAAGCCATCCTTACACCTTGGCCTCCCAAAATGCTGGGATTACAAGCATGAGGCGCCATGTCTAGTTATGTTCTTTCTTATGGCTTTCATGATTAATGCATTGGTTCACTCATTAGTTAATAATGCATTAGGAAAGCTCTCCTAAAACTTGAGTGCAGGGGAATTTTGGAACCGATTCTGCTGTTTAAAAGCATATAATCCACTTATGAAATTATTTATTTGGCCAATAATACTAAAGTCTTCTAAAAGTTTGGTAAGAAATTTCTTCCTCCAGACTTAAATTCTGTGTCCTTTGACTCTGCCATGTGTTTCCTTTATGGACACTCTGTTTTTAATCTTGGTTAAAGGAGAAATGTCATCTGTCCACAAACCATCATTTATCTGAATAAGAACATAGCCGGAGATGGGATTTGAGTGCCACCAACCTAACTTATGAGTTAACTTTGCTCATGGATGATCAGTTGCCTTAAAAATCAATCTCCTGGATCTGTTTTTGTGTTTCAGCCTCAGGAAGAGACAGCATCTGTTCTGCAGAGCCTACTCTCTAGTCTGACAGCTTTGACTTTTAGATGATCACCCTCAGTAGTCCTTCATTGAAAATAAGAAAAGTCATTCATTTGTAAGAAAATTTGCATTTTTCCCTTTCTTAGAACAAGTACCAGGATAGGTGTTGATGGGAGGCTGTTGAGGTTGGGAGGGCTGAAGGTACGGTGGGTGTGTGGATGGAAGTAGAGGCCATGTCCTTCTCACTGGAGGTGGGTTGGGATGTGTGGAGGGAAGCAGAGGCCATGTCCTGCTCACTGGAGATGGGGTGGGTGTATGGATGGAGGCAGAGGCCATGTCCTGCTCACTGAAGATGGGGTGGGTGTATGGATCGAGGGCAGGGGCCATGTCTGGCTCACTGGAGGTGGGTTGGGATGGGTGGAGGGAGGCAGAGGCCATGTCCTTCTCACTGCCGCTACCCCCTACATGGCAGGGTGTTCTTGTCCTTGAATGGTCAACTCCGAGCTCTCACTGCTAATTTTGTGCTGAGTGGAAGTCTCTAAATATGACTTTATATGGAACGGTGTCTGGGCTCAAACTCTGCCTGGCTGGGGAGACCCTGTCTGCAGAGCCCTGTGAAGGGTCCAGCAGGCCTGGCGTATATCCCGTCTTGACTGCTGGGAGGCTGCCCAGCTGTGCAAAGCCACCCTAAGCTCTTGTCTTTCTGAGTCCTTAAGTGGAAGAAGAGGGTTTGTCAAATTAGCTGATTCTCAAGTCTTCAGTGATATACTTAAAAAATGTTACAAAGGAAATTTATTCCTGCCTCCCCTCCATCTCCAATTTGTAGGCTTTATCCCTTTTCTGACTAAACTGCAAACCCCCAGCTCCAGGCAATTGTCCTGACCTGGAAGAACCTGTCTTGAAAGGTTAATGAATGAGTAGTCATCAGTGCTCTGGAAAGTCTGGGGGGATATCTGTTGCTCCCCTAAAATCCAGTTCCTCCCCAGGGCTGGACCACATTTCCCATCCTCTTTGCATTGAGGGTTGGCCATGGTGATTGAGTCCTGGCCCATCTGGAGTTGACTGTGTCTTCCTGGGCCATTGTCCTAAATAGTGGATGTGTCCCCTCCTTATGCCTTTGCCCCTTCTGTGGGGGACAGTGAAGTCAAGAGGTGAAGGAGCCTGGATCCTGAGTCATGGGTGGAGAGCTGCTATCTGTCTAGAAACAAGAAAAGCAATGATTGTGTTTGACCCATTATATATTTTGCATCTGTTTTCAAATTGAGCCTTATCTCTAATGTTGTGGGCAGAAATATATGACACCTGTAAGCAGATAGAAGAGTGGTCAGGGGGAATGGTTGTGGGAAAGAGCAAAGACAGAGAAAAGAAAGCCGAAGATGAATGTTTGGGTTTAGTGTTTGTAATGAATTAGTCTGGGGTTAATTAAATGCTTGTGTTTGGTATTAGGGGAAAAAATGTAATGCAATGCTACTTCATTGCCTTTAAAAACCAACAAAAAGTAAACACTGCATATTCTCATAGGTGGGAATTGAACAATGAGAACACTTGGACGCAGGGCGAGGTACATCACACACCGGGGCCTGTTGCGGGGCCTGTTGGGGGGTGGGGGATTGGGGGAGGGATAGCATTAGGAGAAATACCTAATGTAAATGACGAGTTGATGGGTGCAGCACACCAACATGGCACATGTATACCTATGTAACAAACCTGCACGTTGTGCACATGTACCCTAGAACTTAAAGTATAATAATAATAAAAAAATACAATAACAATGGGAAACAAAAAAACAACAAAAATTTCAAAACAAAGAGAAAAAGCCAAACCGCCCTGGTAGTTTGTTTGGAAGGTGGCTCCGGTGGGTCCCTCACAGGTGAGGCCGTGGGTGCAGGCCAGGTGCATCCATGGGGAGATGGGGAGGGAAGGCTGGGCCTTGCATCATGGCAGCTGGTGGGATGAACAGGCATGGAGTTGAGAGAAATCAAAAAAGCCAAGGAAATGTGAGAGTTCTGGGAGAGAAGAGACGAACGAGGAGCCCCGAGGGGCCAGGAAGGGCACAGTCAGAGAGGAGGAGAGGGTGTGGGGCATGGGGTGGGTGAGAGCAAAAGAGGGGCCAGAGCATCAGGGCTGTGTCCAGAGTCATCACAGGGAATGGGGCTAGGGAGAGAGGGCGAGTCCAGGTCTGAGCAGGGAGCGGCAGCTCAGCACTCACTGGCATGCATGCAGATGTTGCAGGGTAAATATAGAAGGAAATGGTGATCACATTTTGTGACATTTCTTTCTTTCTCGGAATCCCAGGTGTGAATTTGAGCGGGAGATCTGAATCGCATCTCCAGGAGCATTTTGAGCTGCTCCGTAGGGCAAGTTGCAGCTGTGGTTGGGAGAGCAGACATTTCTCCCATGTTCCTGCACAGCTGATGACACAGGCAACTTCTTACCACCAAGGATAATGTAGAGGGGGTACACCCTCTGTTAATCATGAAATGCTGCACAAATGTGCAAAGGGACCCAAAGAATGGCACTGAGAACTTTGATGATTTACTTGACTTTGAGAGTAGCTTTTCAGGATTTTGGCTCAGAGTAAATGTGGGCCTGTGTGAAGGTCAGTTTTTCTCCTCCTCTCTTTTGTTTCTTTCTCCTTCTCTTTTAGAAAAATTATCAATTTACATGGAACTAGCTAAGGTACAAAATAGCCTCATGTTGAAATTTAATCTGAAAGAAATAATAATAAATGACAGAGCCACAGCTGGGCGGAGCCTTGTCCTTGAATCAGTGGGATTGTGTTGTTGCATTTCAGGTACAGCTCTTGTTGCAGGGAAGCCTCCCCTGGTGGCCCTGGTCTGTAGTAGATGTTTCTTACATTTCAAGTTGTATATGAATTTTGCAGGTGAGACTTCCAGTATCCAAGAAAACATTCAAAAAGTACTTTGAGACTTTTTAATGTCATGGGGAAAACCTAGTTGAGAAAAACAGGATAGATCTCTAATGTACCTGCAAAGTCAAAGATTGGAAGGAAATACACCAGATGTGAATGTTAATAGGGCAATTTTGGGTGGGGGGTTCATGGGTACTTTTAATTTTCTTGTTAAACATTTTTGAAATTTTCTAGAATACATTTATATTACTTTTATAATTAAAAAAACAAATTGCCAAACAACACATTTGAGACACTCTTGATACCTGATTTAAGAAATGTATCACACAAAGAGCTAAATAATGATAAAGCACTTGATCTGAAGGTATCCTATCCCATATAGCTGACAATTTAGAAACTGAGACATTTGCTTGACCTGAATCCAAGAAAATCGTAACTAAACCCTACAGGGTCCTTATTGGGGGGTATGAATTAGAAGGAAAAGTGAGAATGTACTCAAGTTTGAGGCAACTTGAGGAGTGAACCCTATAGGACAAGTCGAGTCAGCTATCCCTGTAACCGTCCAGGGGACCTTGGAGGAGGGGGGTGTCCAGGAGGCCTTGGGGCTGGGGGGGCTGTCATGGTGAGCTAAGGAGAAAGGGACCAATGTCATCTTTCTCTTGGGTTTAACCAAGTGTCAGTTGTTTGGGCAGTGCCCTTAATGACACAGAAGTGTGGTTTCTTCCTCAACAAAAATCACCCCCAACCCACAGAATGGGAGAAAACATTTTCTAGTCATACATCTGATAAGGGACTGGGATCCAGAATATATAAAGAACTCTTACACCTTAACAAAAAATAAACAACCCATTCAAAAATAGGCAAAGGACTTGAATAGACATCTCTCCAAAGAAGATATCCAAATGGCCAATAAACAAATGAAAAGATATTCTTCATTACTAGTCATTAGAAAAATGCAAAACAAAGCCATAATGAGATACCACTTCACATCTATTAGATGGTTATTATTTTAAAAAAAGAAAATAGCAAGTGTTGGTGGGATGTAGAGAAATTGGAATGCTGGTATATCGCTGGTGGGAGTGTAAAACAGTGCAGCTGCTATGAAAAACAGTATGTTAGTCCCTCAAAAAGTTAAACATAGAATTACCATGTATTCCAGCAATTGCACTTCTAGGAAACCCAAAGGGATTGAAAGCAGGGACTCAGATACTTGCACACCAGTGTTCATACTAGCATTATCCACAGCAGTGAAAAGGTGAATATAACTGTTGCATCAAGAAATGAATGGCTAAACAAAATGTGGTATGTACATACAATGGATTATTACTCAGCCTTAAAAAGGAAGGAGATTCTGATATATGCTACAACATGGGTGAACCTTGAAGACATTATTTAAATGAAATAAACCAGACACAAAAGGACAAATATATGGAAGGAAATTCTGATACAGGCTACAACATGGCCTCATTGGAAACAGATTTCCGCTGGTTGGAAGTAAGTTAAAACAATGTGAAAACAGAGATCAGAGAAACGGGCACTGGGGAGGGTATCAGCAATATTACATTTAAATTTGTCTTGGGTGTAGAGCAGGATGGGTTAGCCCAAGGTAATGGTGAGTATGTGCTTGCTTCCTGATGGACGAAGACTGGGATGGTTGGGGCATCTGAAAAGCAAGCACAGGAAGTCCTAGCCAGAGCAATCAGGCAAGGGAAAGAAATAAAAGACATCCAAACAGGAAGAGAAGAAGTAAAATGATCTCTCTTTGCTGATAATATGATTCTATACCTAAAAAGTACTAAAGACTCTGCGAAAAGGCTCCTGGAACTGATAAACAACTTCGGTAGAGTTTCGGGATGCAAAAATCAATGTACAAAAATCAATGTCATTTCTATATACTAATAATGTTCAAGCTGAGAGCTGAATCAAGAATAAAATCCCACTTATAATAGCCACACAAAAATAAAACACCTAGGAATATATCTAACCAAGGAGGTGAATGATCTCTACAAGAACTACAAAACACTGCTGAAAGAAATCAGAGATGACACAAATGGAAAAACATCCCATGCTCATGGACTGGAAGAATCAATATCATTAAAACAGCCATATTGCCCAAAGCAATGTACAGATTCAATGCTATTCCTATGAAACTACCAATGTCAGTTTTCACAGATTTATAAAAACTGTTCTAAAATTCATATGGAACCAAAAAAGAATCTGAATAGCTAAAGCAATCCTAGGCAAAAAGTACAAAGCCAGAAGCATCACATTATCTAGCTTCAAACTACACTATAAGGCTGCAGTAACCAAAACAGCATGGTACTGGTACAAAAACAGACACACAGACCAATGGAACAGAACAGAGAACTCAGCAATAAAGCCACATACCTGTAGCCATCTGATCTTTGACAAAGTTGACAAAAATAAGCAGTGGGGAAAGGACTTTCTATTTAATAATGGTACTGGGATAGCTGGCTAGCCATGTGCAGAAGAATGAAATTGGATCCCTACCTTTCACCATATACAAAAATTAACTCGATATAGATTAAAGGTTTAAATGTAAGACCTCAAACTATAAGAATCGTAGAAGGAAACCTAGGAAACACCATTCTGGACATCAGCCTTGGGAAAGAATTTATGACTATGTCCCTCAAAAACAATTGCAACAAGTCAAAAGTTGATATGCAGGCCCTAATTAAAGAGCCTCTGTACAGCAAAATAAACTATTAACAGGGTAAACAGATGACCAAGGTAATGGGAGGTAATATTTGCAAACTGCATCTAAGGTGTAATATCCAAATTCTAAAAGGAATTTAATTTAACAAGGAAAAAACAAATAACCACATTAAAAAGTGGGCAACAGACAAACAGACTTCTCAAAAGAAGACATACAAGTGGTCAACCAACATATGAAAAAATGTTCAACATCTCTAATCATCAGAGAAATGCAATTGAAAGCTGCAGTGAGATACCATCCCACACCAGTCAGAATGGCTATTATTAAAAAGTCAAAAAACAACAGACACTTGTGAGGCTGTGGAGAAAAGGGAAACTTATATACTGTTGGTGGAAATATAAATTAGTTTAGCCACTATGGAAAGTAATTTGGAGATTTCTCAAAGAACTCAGAGCTGCCATTCAACCCAGCAATCCCATTACTGAATATATTCCCAAAGGAAAATAAATTCTTCTACTAAGAAGATACATGCATTTGTATGTTCATCGCAGCATTATTCACAAACAGTAAAGACATGGAATCAACCTAGGTGCCCATCATTGGTGGACTGGATAAAGAAAATGTGGTACAATACACCATGGAATACTACACAGCCATGAAAAGAATGAAATCACATCCTTTGCAGCATAGTATGTGGAGGTCATTATCCCAAGTGAATTAACGCAGGAACAGAAAACCAAATACTGTATGTTCTCACTTATGAGTAGGAGCTAAACACTGAGGACTAATGGATGTAAAGATAGCATTGGGAGACACTGGGGACTACCAGAGGGGAGAAGGAGGGACGGGCACAAGGGTTGAAAACCTTTTGGTACTATGTTCACTCAATGTGTGACAGAATGTCATACTCCAAACCTCAGCGTCAAGCAATATGCCCATATAACAATCCTGCACATGTACTCCTTGAATCTAAAATAAAAATTGACTGATAGAAAACAAACAAACAAACAAAAAAAAGAAAAGCAAGAACAGTATGTGTTTTTACATGTCTTTAAAGGCATGAAACAACTTTGGTTGGGAGTGGCACAGATTCTGCACTGCTGGTATGCGGTGTGCATGGAGGAAATGAAGGGGAATGGGAAATGAGAAAAGAGAGGTGGATGAAGCCCAGGCCAGGCCCTGAAGTCCTCTGTGCTAGACTAAGGAGATTGGTTTTAAAATGGGGAGTGATATGATTATTTTGAGTGTTTTAGAAAGGTCTCTGAAGAGCAGTGGTATGGAGTATAGATTAGATGCAAGGGTCAGCAAGCATTCTGTAAAGAGCCAGATGGTAAATACTTTTGCTTAGTCAATGTGTTGCTTTCAGGAAACACAGGTCTCTGTTGCATATTAAAAAAACAAAAACTTTTTACAACCCTTACAACATGTACAACTATTATTAGCTTTTAGCTCATGGGTAGCACAGGAAGCGTCTGCAGTCTGGCTTTGACTCACTGGGCAGTCGGTTGTTGAAGGGTGCCTGTAGGAAGGAGAAATGGCCAGGTGCTCAAATAAGGAGGCAGCCACAGGGGTGAGGAGATGGCAGTAGATTTGGGGCTGAGAAGTAGAACTGATTTAAGTTGGAGACTAGTTGAGTGTGGAGGGGAGTGGGCAGGAGAATGACCCAATGGCAGTTGGGTAGTATGGTGGTCGAGACAGGAAGAATGGATTTTGGATGGCAGAGGATGATGTTTGTTTGGGCATATTCAGTTTAAAGTATCCGCAGACATTCAGGTGAGTTCTCCCGTAGGCAACCAGGTGTGTGGGGTTAGAGCTGAGGGCGACCTGGACCTGGAGCAGGTGCAGAGGAAGCATTTCTCAAGGGCATTATTCACTGCATGCTGTGGGACAACTGACTGCCCTCCTGGAAAAAAAATGATGAGTCTTCTCCTTATTCCTTTTATTAGAATAAATTCTAAAGAGATCAAGATTTAAAGGCAAAAAATAAAACTACAGAAGTATAAGATGTCTTAAAAAAATTCTAAGATTTAGGCAGGCTTTTTAAAAAAATTTTATTTTATTATTATACTTTTAAGTTTTAGGGTACATGTGTACAATGTGCAGGCTAGTTACATATGTATACATGTGCCATGCTGGTATGCCACACCCATTAACTCATCATTTAGCATTAGGTATATCTCCTAAAGCCATCCCTCCCCCCTCTCCCCACCCCACAACAGTCCCCAGAGTGTGATGTTCCCCTTCCTGTGTCCATGTGTTCTCATTGTTCAATTCCCACCTATGAGTGAGAATATGCGGTGTTTGGTTTTTTGTTCTTGCGATAGTTTACTGAGAATGATGATTTCCAATTTCATCCATGTCCCCACAAAGGACATGAACTCATCATTTTTTATGGCTGCATAGTATTCCATGGTGTATATGTGCCACATTTTCTTAATCCAGTCTACCATTGATGGACATTTGGGTTAGTTCCAAGTCTTTGCTATTGTGAATAGTGCCGCAATAAACATACGTGTGCATGTGTCTTTATAGCAGCATGATTTATAGTTCTTTGGGTATATACCCAGTAATGGGATGGCGGGGTCAAATGGTATTTCTAGTTCTAGATCCTGGAGGAATCGCCACACTGACTTCCACAATGGTTGAACTAGTTTACAGTCCCACCAACAGTGTAAAAGTGTTCCTATTTCTCCACATCCTCTCCAGCACCTGTTGTTTCCTGACTTTTTAATGATTGCCATTCTAACTGGTGTGAGATGGTATCTCATTGTGGTTTTGATTTGCATTTCTCTGACGGCCAGTGATGGTGAACATTTTTTCATGTGCTTTTTGGCTGCATACTGGCTAGCCATATGTAGAAAGCTGAAACTGGATCCCTTCCTTACACCTTATACAAAAATTAATTCAAGATGGATTAAAGACTTAAATGTTAGACCTAAAACCATAAAAAACCCTAGAAGAAAACCTAGGCATTACCATTCAGGACATAGGCATGGGCAAGGACTTCATGTCTAAAACACCAAAAGCAATGGCAACAAAAGCCAAAATTGACAAATGGGATCTAATTAAACTAAAGAGTTTCTGCACAGCAAAAGAAACTACCATCAGCGTGAGCAGGCAACCTACAAAATGGGAGAAAATTTTCGCAACCTACTCATCTGACAAAGGGCTAATATCCAGAATCTACAATGAACTCAAACAAATTTACAAGAAAAAAACAAACAGCCCCATCAAAAAGTGGGCGAAGAACATGAACAGACACTTCTCAAAAGAAGACATTTATGCAGCCAAAAAACACATGAAAAAATGCTTTTTTTAACCATGATAGAAATCCAGAAACTATTTTAAAATAATATTTTTGACAATGTAAAAATTGTAAATATCTATTAAAAAAACAGGAAAAATATTTACAACACGACACATATATATTCCCAGTTTACAAAAGCAATAAATACCCCAACAGAAAAAAATGGTCAAAGGAAATAAATGAGGAGTTTCTGAGAGAAGGAATATGGATCATGAGATCAGGACTTCCAGACCAACCTGGCCAATATGGTGAAACCCTGTCTCTATTAAAAATACAAAAATTAGCTGGGCATGGTGGTGCATGCTTGTAATCCCAGCTACTTAGGAGGCTGAGGCAGGAGAATGGCTTGAACCCAGGAGCCAGAGGTTGCAGTGAGCCGAGATCACGCCACTGAACTCCAGCCTGGGCAATAGAGCAAGACTCTGTCTTAAAAAAAGTAGCTAGAAAACATATAAAAAGACTGTCCATCCATGGCAAAGGAAAGCAATACAAATAAGATAAACTTTGTTACCCTAAGATTGGCAAAATTTTAAATAAATGACAAATGAGTATGTGAAAGGTGTGTGTTGGGAGAGGAAGTGTAATTTCATACTTGTACATATTATGTGTAATAGCAGTCTTTCCGGAAGGAAGGGTAAGAGTAGGTATCACAATTTAGAAACGAAAATTCACCTTGGACTGACAATTAAGGGTCATTTATTCTAAGGAATTAACGTAACAAATATTCATAAATTATATGCAGGGATGTAGTACAGCCTCTTTTATAATAGTGAAAAATCAGAAACAACCCAAATGTCTATTACCAGAGCATTGGTTAAACATACTGCTGCAGATATAATCAATGGAATACCATGCAGTCATTAAAAATTATTTTTCAACATTTTGGGATCTTCAACTCTTTGCAAAGATTATCTTTTCAATGAAGCTTACATTTATTTATTTGTTTTTTGTTTTTTTTTGAGATGGAGTTTCACTCTTGCCACCCAGGCTGGAGTGCAATGGAGTGATCTCAGCTCACTGCAACCTCTGCCTCCCGGGTTCAAGCAATTCTCCTGCTTCAGCCTCCCAAGTAGCTGGGACTACAGGTGCCTGCCACCATGCCTGGCTAATTTTTGTATTTTTAGTAGAGACGGGGTTTCACCATGTTGGCCAGGCTGGTGTTGAACTCCTGACTTCAGGTGATCCACCCCCCTCCTCCTTCCAAAGTGCTGGGATTACAGGTGTGAGCCACCACGCCTGGCCAGGCTTACATTTAAAATCTCATCCACTACCTCCCAGTACTCATGGTCATCCTTCCTTGTTTTACTGTTTTCTTTTTCTGTTGTGTTTTTCACCTTCCAATATGGTAGATGTTATTCATTGTGTTCATTTTTAATTGTCTGTTGGCTCTTGTCAGAAGGTATGTTCCAGGAGTGTAGGGATCTCTTTCTGTTTTATTCACTGCTAGAGCTCAGGCCCTGGAAAAAGCACGTGGTACACGGAGTAGGGCCACAGAACTTATTTATTGAATGAGTGGGTATATGTTTATTGACCTGGCAAACTGTCCATGCCACAGCATTAAGAGAAGCAGCAGCATAAGAAACATATGGTCTACTTTGCAAATATTGCCATCTTACAGTAATGTGTGCATGTTTGTGAATGTGTGTGTATGTGTGTGTGTAAAGAATGAATGTTCTCCAAAGTATAAATTTTGATTAATCTCTGAGTTGTAAGTTTCTGTGGGTGTCTTTGCTTTCTCTTTTAATTCTTCTATTTAAAAATTTCCCCTAATATGCTTCTACCATCTAAAGAACCAGTAGGAAACATAAATCTATTTCTATTTTGAATAACCAAAACAAATGCTGCATAGAGCTACTGGGAGCTGTCTATTGGACTTGGCAATAGGGATTCACTAGTGTTGTGGATTGAAGGGTTCCCCTCCAAAGTTCGTATCTACCCCAAACCTCAGAAGGTGACCTTATATGGAAATAGGGTCTTTGCAGATATAAATAAGGTAGAGGTCAATATATGATCATACGGAATTAAGGTGGGCCCTAAGTCCAATTAGATGTCCTCATAAGAGACAGAGCAGGATTCACAGAGACATGGAGAAGCAGCCAGGTAAAGACAGAGGCAGAGACTGCAGAGATGCGGTCTCAAGCCAAGGAACACCCGGAACTAACAGAAGCTGGAAGAGGCAAGGAAAGATTCTCCCTTTGAGCTTTTGGAGGGAGGGTGGCCTGCTGACACCTCGACTTTGGACTCTGACCTCTATATTATGAGAGGATAAGTCTCTTTTGTTTTAAGCTGCCCAGTTCATGGTATTTGTTATGGCAGCCCCCGGAAACTAATACTAGGGGTGACTTTGGTGATGGTGGTGTTGGTGGAGTGGTGGGGTCTAAGGCAGGTTTCAGTGGGTTAAGGAGTGACTCACCTGTGAGGGAGTGAGGGATGGTGAGTGTAGATGAAGTATTTAAAGGCAGAGAGAGCTGGAGGGGAGTTGGATGGAGTGAGGACTCACATGTGTATGTGTGTGCATGGATGTGTGTACATGTGTGCACATGTGTCACGGGTGTGTATGTGAACTGGGGGAGTTTTGAATACTTTTACATGTTGAGAAGGAGCCAAAAGGGTTTAGGTTGATGTTATAAGGAAAAGGGATAGCCGGTGGAGTCAGGTGTTTGATGGAATAGAAGTCAAGACAAAATGCTGCTGAGACCTCTGGTAGGAGGGTAGGCTCAGATGGAAAAAATGATGAACTTCATCCCAGAGAGGTGGGGAATATTTGGGAGGAAGGGAGAAAGATGGGGGAGAAACAGAACCTTGGAGACAGTTCTCTTAGGGTTTGTATCACCAAGAAGCCTCAAACTGGCTCATTTTTGAGTGTGAATTTCAAGAATGCTCTATTTCAGTTGATTCATTGAATTGAATCTGCATCTAGCAACAACAACAACAACAACAACAAAAAACTGAACTCAGCATAATCACAGATCAAGCAAAGCTTTCTGCATCTTGACTGGTCAAGAAAGGCATATATAAATGACTATTTGTATATCCATGTTCATAGCAGCATTATTCAGTGGCCAAAAGGTGGTAGCAATTCAAGTGTCCATCAACAGACAAATGGATAAACAAAATGTGTTCTATCCACACAATGGAGTATTATTCAGCCTTGAAAAGGAAGAAAATTCTAACACATGCTCCCACATGGGTGAAGCTTGAGGACATTATGCTCAGTGAAATAAGCCAGACACAAAAGGACAAGTACTATATGATTTCACTTATGTGAGGTTCCTAGAATAGCCAAATTCATAGAGACAAAGCAGAATGGTGATTGCCAAGGGCTGGAGCAGGGGGATTGGGGAGTTAATGTGTAATGGGGACAGTTTCTGTTTGGGAAGATGAAGAGTTCTGGAAATGGATGGTATTTCCATTTACCTTGAATGTTATCATTGAAGTGTGCACTTTAAGAATCGTTAAAATGATAAATTTTATGTTAGGTATATTTTACCACAATGAAAAGGAGATTGTGCTTAAACACGGAAAGCATAAATATATTTAAAATGAGAGATCAGCTTGTGACTGCATTCTTGTCTTATTGCAGGAAGAGCTTACAAAGAGCTATGATGCTATAGCTCCAGACTGAAGAATGGTGGGATTTTGCCATCATATTGATTCCTGCGATCTTGGATTTATAACCAGTTACTAGTCAGTGATGCCTCTGGGTATGTGTGTGTGTGTGTGTGTGTGTATGTGTATGTGTGTATATATATATATATATATGTTTGAATTGCAAAGCAGATGTAGAGAAAAGCGTATGGAGAGAGATGCTGCCATTTTATGACCTAGACACATGTGAGAGATAATTCAGAGCTGTAGTTACAAGTGGTGCCAGAAGTTCAAAATCAGTAGTTTCCTTTTGGTCCCTTGCCCTGATGTTTATCTTTTGGCATAAGTCCTTATCTGAAGTCTTGCCCACCAGCAACTGGTGATAACACTTGTCATTTGTGTCTGTGGTGTCATGTGAAGGTCAGCTGGTTTTGATTTGCTGTGTCCCTTGAGCTGTTGTGACTAGGGGAGACTATTCTAATCAGAATTCCAGACAGACCAGAAAGTTTGAAGTCATAGGTGTATGTGGTAGAACAGATCCTACATCCCATGAGGACCTGGTGACAGCTTCTAAAGGGTAAAGGGTCCTATTAGCATTTTAGCTTGGGGACCCCACAATGTGAATTTAAATTCAGAATGTCTAGTACCCACTGCAAGGTCAAAACACTGATGCTGGCTGCTCATGGCATACGGCTGGGTAAAATGTGCAATTTCATTGCTTAAAGGAGATAAACGCCAGGTCATTCTGGGCTGGATAAAGGAGACAGATATTCAATACCCTGATTCTTCTTCTTTTTTTGGGGGGACAGGGTCTCACTCTGTCACTCAGGCTGGAGTGCAGTGGTGCGATCACAGCTCACTGTAGCCTCAACCTTCTGGGCCCAAGCAATCCTCCCACCTCAGCCCCCTAAGTAGCTGGGACTATAGCCACGGGCCACCATGCCCAGCTAATTTTTGTACTTTTTGTAGAGACAGGGTCTTGCCATGATGCTCAGGCTGGTCGTGAACTCCTGAGCTCAAGCGATTCACCCACCTCGACCTCCCAAAATGTTGGCAATATAGGCATGAGCCACCGTGCCCAGCCCCTGATTCTTCTTTAAAGTGATTTCAAGAATCAGGACCGTCGACAGTTAGAACCATTAAGAACCTGCCATGACCATCATGTACAGCGATATAGGTTGTCCGCTAACAAAGATGCCCAGATGAGAGAAGAAAGAGGGTGGAAACCTAGTCAATGCTTCCCCTGCCAAGACACATGCCCGTTCACAGGCCCGTTCACCCAGAGGAAAGGGCACCTGTGGTAATTTGCACAAAGGCACTGTATGGGCTAGCAGCAGTCCTGCAGCCTCAGATGTCATTTACTTCATCCTCCTTTTTTTTTAGATGAACACATGAAGAAAGTGAGGCCCAGGGAAGCCAACAGATTTGCCAGGAGGCAGAGCTGGAGTGAGCTCCCAGACCTTGGGATCCTAGGCTGTCCTTTCCTCCTTCTGTGTTCTCTGAAGCAGTGGCTGCTTCAGGCTATTCTCTTGCCCAGGGACTGTGGAGTTGGTGGTTTCCTTCTGAGAGCAAGAAGAAATCTATTGTTCCTGATTCTTCCAGTGTGGTTGGAGACAGCCAGTCCTGGGGAATCCCAGCTCTGCTGCCCACCAACCAAGGGACCTGCAGCCTTAAGTCTTCATATGCAAAATAGGGTGAAATGTCCACCTTGCTGGGTTGCTGGGAGAATGAAATGACATAATGCACTTTGGGAGCCTGGTGACAAGGCACTTGGCTATAGTGCCTGGTGGGCCTGGGTTGGAATCCTGTTCTCCCAACTCCAATCTGCAAGTATTTGTTCAGGCCACTTCTGCCTCAGAGTCTGTTTCCTCAACTGCATAATAAAAATAATAAGACCTACCTTGAAGAGTTACTGTGAGAAAGAAAAAAATCCTGTGAGGATGGCACCTGGTCCACAGCAGCCATTGAACAAATGACAGCAATTATGATAGTGTCTGGGTCGAAGAAGGTACACAATTTGTAACTACAATAATCACTATTTTTATAAGCTCAACATTGTCCTGGAAACTGTGGGAAATCCAGAAATAATCTAAGAAACAGATGGGCAGACCCATCTGGAAGCTAAGAGCCTGCTTGGTAACACAAAACCTGCATAGTGCCCCATATCAATGTGCAGTTGCATCCTACACTGTGGACAAGAGACCAAGAATATTCTAGTGCATCAGAGACAGAGGCCAACGGTGGCTGGACTAATTGGCAAAGGCATCACAAAGGAGGTGGGAAATTATTGTGGCTCTGATGTGTGAAACGGAAAAAGCCAACCTTTACTGAATATCTATTATGTGCCAAGTACTGGGTGGGGCACAACAGCCCACAGGGGGAGTATTGACCCGTCTTACAGATGAGGCAGTGGAGGTGCATAGGGTTCAGTCACTTGCTGAAGCTTACATGTCTGATATACGGTGGGGATAGGAGATTGAACCCTCCATCAAGTTGGTCCCATTCTGAAGCTTGTCTTCTTTCCTTTCTGACATTGCAGATAGATGAGAGAAGTGTGTGTGTGTGTGTGTGTGTGTGTGTGCCTGCATGTGTGTACAAGGTGAGAAAAAGTGGCAACAAGAAGAATCTTGCCTCACTCCTGTGTTAATAGAGTAAATTACCCCAGTGGAGCAGAAGAAGTGGAAATAATGGAGTGAAAGATTTAAGGTGGTTGTGCTTGGGATATGGGTCAACACTAGAGAGAGGATGCTGGGGATGGAGGAGAAGGGATAAGGCTAATAGAGAAAAAAAGACTAAGATTTGATGGCAGATTAAGATCTGGTAAGTGGGAAGATTCTGGTGTCTTACAAAATCATAAGTTGGGAAGGGGAACTCGCAGCTAGGGAATAGGATGAACATTTATTGAATACCTACTATGTGCCACCATTGAGCTTTGTAGCTTCACATCTGTTTTCAGCTTTATTTCCTCCCCTTAATAAATCTTTGTGGTAGGCAGCATCACTGATTTGAGAGAGGCTGGCTACCTTGCCCAAGGTTATACAGCTGCAGTTGGGTTTGGTCTTGGGTGATTGCTCTAAGTCTAGAGTACTTTTTATTAACCAAACAGCACAGAAGCATGAAACACCCAAGGGTGCTGAGCAGACAGATGGGCTGTCTCAGAGGATGAGAGTGTAGAGCAACAATCAAGAACTGAGACCACCAGATACTCCAGGAAGCATCCACAGATAGTGCTCAGGAGGAGCAGAGGGTGCAGGCAGTGAGAGGGAGGAGGAGTTAGTGGAAATGAGGGGGGCTCTGCTGATAAGAAGAGTCCAGGATGGGGAGGCCAAGGTGGTGCATTCAGCAGGGGAGAGGCCCTTCCTAGCAAGGAAGGAAACTCCCAGAGACTCTGAATAGGGTGGTCAGGATGGAAGTTCGACTGCAGGGGCAGAGGGTGATGATGGCTGAAGCTTCAAGACACACTCATCTTAGGAAGGGAGATGGCAGCGTGGCTGGGGAAAACAAGCACGACACCTAGTTTTCCAAATGAGGGAGGGGAAGCAACCAGTAGAAATGAAGCAATGGGACATTCTGGAGGGAAAGCAAGAACAAGATCTCCCAGGGATTGGGAAGAAATAGAATGAAGGTCAAAGCGTTGCCCTCAGAGAGAAGATGGGCCCCTCCCTGTCTGAGAGGACACAATGCCAGGCACAGCAGGGTGTGTGGGGCTGGCCAGACTGGTCACCCCTGCTCAGAATGTGACAGTTGTTCCAGTCCTTCCAATGGACTGTGGTCACCTATCCTGGAGTGTCCATAAGTTAGATCAGACTTTTCAGTCTTGAGGAGGGGCAGAGAGAAGCAAGAAAGTGATTGCTTGGTTTTCCCACTCAAGTTAAGACACAAGTTGCCCTCTCTTAGATTCTAGAATTGTGGAAAGCCAAATCTTCTAAAAAGGTTCTGGTGAACTTTACAGTGAGGAACGGGGAAGCTATTTCAGAAGAACTAGTCTCTGCATGACTGATGGGCAGGACGTTTCCTCGTCAATTTTCTGGGGCAAGACCGATTTGGATTTGCTTTGATTCCACCACGTCATGGATTCTCACGACAGAGGAAAGAATAGTCAATCCAAACCCTCACATTAGCCGGAGTTCCAATTTTAGACAGATGTTCCAACCCACTTCCCACAAACCCGTTTCTGTTAAGAATTCTAGCAAGTGGAAAATTGAATTTCATTTTCTCTGCTGTCCCTCTCCTGGGGATGACAGAAACTGGGTTTTGAAGGAGAAAAAAGGGTCCCAGGTAATTTACCCAGAGCAGTGACCACATAATTGAGGGTTAAGAACAAACTGATCCCCACAACTCAACACCTGTTGGGTAGCTCCACCTGGTACCAGCAAGAAAAGGGGGGGGGCTGGCAAGCAAGCGTTCAAGGGTATTTTCCCTGCTCTAACAAGGTATGTTTAATTTTACAAGAAAACTGTTATTTCTCTGCATCATTTTCCCTCTTGACTTCACCTTTAATGCACACTCTATAGGCGTCCTGTTGTTTAACTCTGCGCTTGCAGTTAAGTGTTAGCATTTTGAACAAATTAATGCTGACTTCCTCTTTTCCTATAAAGGCTGCACCCTCTGGATGTATTTCAGTGATTATACTAATTCCTGCATCAATAAAACAGAATTACTTTTACTTAAATGTGGCTTAAATTCCTGGTGATACTTGATTGGAATGCAAAAGGCCTATGTTTTGCACTTCGTTGCATCTGTGTTGTTCTGGAGAAATCTGCGGTTGGTATTTCGGGGTCTTTTGAAGAGGAGTCTGCTCTCTGTAATCATTGCCATGTTTTATTTGAGCTCTCAGAGACGGGCATTTCCTTTGCCTGGGTTTTGTGGAGGAGACATGCACTAACTAGATTTGGGGTTTCAAAGACTCAGGTCCTCAGATAATCACTTGGTACCTGATCTTTGGCCAGTGGCCAAACATCTCTGCATCTCAGCATCTTTCTTCTAGGGACTGTTGGTCAACAGCTTATGCTACCAACTTCTACCCTGAAAAATATTCACTTTTTAAGGATTTTTTAGGAAAAAAGTTTTTTTTAGGATACAAGTTTTTAGGAGAAAATAAGAAATTTCTTTTAAAAGAAAGCTTGATATGTCTTTGAATGGTCTGTATGCATTGAATAAATTGCATGTCCTTTTTCTAGAAAGCAAATGAAATAATTTTAGTCAAAAGGTTTCACAATGCTTTAGCAGGTTTCAGTTGATGGGAGCGCAATGTCTCCCTGTATGGTCACATACATGACTGTGTTTTGGGAGTGTTGCATTTCCCCAGGTTTCAGAGAAGAAAATGATTCTTTTCCTCCATGGGTCAAACATGTAGGTGTAGTTCTTCTCTCAGCCTCTGCCTTCATTTCTCGGACAACTTGGTTTCCTGTGAACCAGGCACATGCATGCTCTTCAAAATGGCCCTGGATTGAAGCAGGCCACCAGTTTCCATCTAGCCCTAGCTGAATGAGAAGATATTCAGTCCCTCCGGCTTCATTATCAGCAGGTCTCTTGCATTTTAAGTGTTTTTCTCAATTTGTTTGAGTCATCCTGTTGTGTACTCTGAGGCTTTGAGGTACCAGAAGACAGAGGTCGAAATCTTTAGGGTAGATGTGGCCTCCTGCCTTTCTATTGTGTCAGGTTCAAGGAATATCATTTTTCTTCTCAAAATGACTTCACTAGTGGGGAGATAACAGCTGGTTTTTTTTCCTGGTAGGGGTGGCTTGAAGATGCTCCCACTGGGGAGGAATTGAGGGGCTTATGGCTTTGTGCATGGATCTCTGCTCTACTAGTTTGTGCAAAGTGGAGATTGTACAGACCCTAAAAAGTTGTGCAGAGGAGAGAGCCCAGTCTAAGGGTTCTATAGCGGAGAGAGCACCAGCGAGGAGTTGTTGGACCCATTGGGCCCCCTCCAATCCCAGGAAGCCTCTATAAATTGATCTGTCTTAACAAAAAGCCTCAATTTATAGCATTTGTCAATTTTTCTGGTGTACAAGCTCCCACCATGGCTGACTGCAAACTATCACCTGTTGACCAGCTCACAAAATTCCCGCTATTTAACGATCAGCTGTCATGAGCTGATACGAGCTCACTGCAGCACCCCCACTGAAACAAGTCCTACATCCTTGCAGTGGGGGTGAAGGGATCCTATTTTGCTGGGAGGTGGTGGGAAGGAGGGGGTGACATGGAAGGGAAATAAAGGGATGCAGGCTTGGGAAATGTTGCCCACTCTGTCTCCCTCTTGGAGAGTTCTAGAACAACTGAGCCTACTAAGGGCTCTGAGAAATCCTATGATATATATAATTGCTCAGATGTGCTTTCCCAAACTCATTTGAGCTTAGGATAACCTACGCACATCTTGGTTCTGTGGAATGTATTTGGTTATTTGGTTTGGCGGCTCCTGGAATGAATGACAGGAACGTTGGAGATGGGCACACCCCCACTGTGCCTTCTTCACGATTCGCTCAGGGCCAGCCCAGCATGTCCCCGTTTCCACCTGACACAGCCCAAAGCTGTCAGCCTGAGCATTCACTGTCAGCGTCCCCTATTGTCCTCAGTGTGCACCGACTCCCCCTCCCTTCCCCTTGCCTCAGTAGAAAGAGACATGACTCAGTCAACCAGCAACAAGCAAAAAGGAGAGTGACATATTACCCAAACAGAGGAAGATTCTCTGACACAATGGGAGGTTAGCTTAGACTCTGTTGCTAGACTCAGAGGGTAAGATGAAAGTAAAGGTTCTAAAATAGAATCCTATCACCAGAAACGGGGACAGCCTGAGGCTGGGATTACCTACAGACCACCCACGGCGCTTTCACCTTCACCCACTCCGGTTTTTCCCTATGGGCTTGCAAATGGAATCATTCTATATTCGAGTGCGGTGCTGCCCCTCCAGATGCCAGGAAGCCCCCAAACCTCAGCACTGTAGGCTCTGAATGTGTTCTGCATTTATCCCTCCTCCAGCCCTTCTCACTGAAGCTCTCAGCTTGGTGAATGATGACTTGGCAACTAGGGAGGTTGGGGCCAGGGCCAGTGTAGTATCCACATTGGGCTCCACCCCATAGACTCCATGCAAGCCCCCTGACCTTCCCTCGAGAGTGACGTGTATGGGCTGTGGGAGGAAGGGGGGTGTAAAGCCTGTGACTTTGCTTGGTGGAAACCCACAGCTGGAGGCAGAGGACACAGGGACACCTGCTCTGAATGAGGCCTGGAGCAGCCACGTGGAGGATGCTGAAGGCACAGCTCCCACCTCTACGGCAGCTGTGGCAGTGGCAGTGGCAGCTGGTGCAGAGCTGGGGAGAATTATTAGGGGAGAAAGAAACACAATCAAACGGCCTTCCCTGAAAGGTTTCCTAAGGGGAGAGAGCCTGGGGTATGGAGCCCCATCTACGGGATGAGCCACTGGGAAGCACATGGGCTCAGCACTCTGAGAATAACGGAGAATTCTCCCCCTCCTGGCTCTCACTGGCTTTTTCCGTAGCACAGACTTGGGTGAGCTTCAGGTGGAGTCTATAGTAAAGTGCAGCCTGGAGGCTTGGCTCAAAACAGATGAGCTGAAACATGCATACCTGATGGCTCAAGCACAGGCTTGTAGCCCCATCTCTGCCATTTTGGTCCCATAACTTCTACCAGGTGCCTCCTGTGTACCGAGCCCTGTGCTAGGCCCTGGGGATGCAAAGACCAATAAAACACAAATCCCTGCCAGGGGAACTCAGGGTTCATTTGTGGCTTAAAACTGGTCTGAGTCTGGGGGTGAGGGTGGGGTGGGGTAGGAGACATTTTTTTGGAATGAAATAAGACATCCTCTTAAACGTTGTTTTGGAGTTGGGAGTGACCACTTTATGAGCATGGGCTTTCCTTTTGGGGTAATGAGAATGTTTTGGAACATGATGGAGTTGTTGGCTGCACAACATCATAAATGTACTAAATGCCGCTGAAATGCACTCTTGTAAATGCTTAATTTCACCTGAGAAAAGACAAGTTGCTTTTGATGGTAAAACTCTAGAAGTCCAACACCTCTGGAAGGTCATGTGTCTTCATCTCCCTAAGCCTGAGAACCAGGGGTGTGCAGGATAGACATCTGAGAGATAAAGCATGGTGGCATGTCCATCCAGGGCCAGTGTCCCCATGGGGAGATGGAGAGAGGGAGGCACGATGCAGGGGACTCCTCCATGAGCCTGGGCAGCCTACATCCCAGCCCTGTTAAGGTACTGTTCACCTTTAGAACCTGCAGCGCTGACAACCATGCTTGAGGCCAGGTTGGAACATCTGGCAAGCCATTAATAACTGGTGACTGTGATGAATGCCTACGAGCTCCAACTGACTTCAGCACTTCACGGTCACCCTCCTGGAGGCACCGTCTTTAACAATACTTTTATGCAAATTAGACACTAGTTGCTGTGCTAGGCTGTTGCAGTTGACTGGGGGACAATGTGATTTTCTCCTGACATGAGTTTCCTAACAAATTACATTGGGGGCACGATGCTTTTCCTTTTGTGAGATTGGACTTTCTCTTTTATTGTGCAATGTTCTTTTCCTGTGTTGTACTCATATGTTACGGGGGCAACTGCAGAGCTTCCTTACACAGCACAGCTTGTTTTTTTCTCTGAGGTCCTCACTGTGCATCAGCGCCCGATGGCAAGAGAAGACCTGTTTCATATTGCCTCTCTCTGGGTATATGTGCTACAGGAGTACGTCTCATTTGGGGTCAGAGTGGCCAGAAGTAAACTGGATTTGTGCTTATCAGTCATTTATTCCTTGAGGTGATTCCTACTTTAACCTGAGCTACTTGGTGGATTTTCATCAGACAGTGGAAATATTTGCATTTTCCTTTTTCCCTCAGCTTGGGTGGCAGTGTTTCTCTTGCAAAATTAGCTGCATTTGTAAAGTGAAGCAGAAGGAAAGTCAAGAGGGTGATTTCTCTGTTGGCGTTTGTTTGTTTATTTTTCCAGGATCATCTTGCTAAAAGGAAAATTTTTCCTAGCAATAACCTTGCGATATCTTTAGGCAGCTCTGATCATAATTGATCTGCAATCAAGTCTTCCATCCTGGAAGGAAAATATCTGGAAAGAGGACTTGATTCCCTTCTGTCCAGTCATAGTCTATTTAGGGTGAGGCCTGAGTGGTGTCTGGGGACAGGGTTTCTGGGGACAGAGTGTGAGTCACAAAGGCTCCCTGCTGATTCTCTGCTTACCAAGCCATGTACTCTGGTTTGGGGCAGTTGCTGCACAGAAGGGGGCAGATTCCGGCCCGATGATCTTGTATAACCCTGCAGTGGCCCCGTCTAGGAACCCAAAGCCATTCTGATTCTATGTTTGTAGAGTCTATATTTTAAGGCCACAGAGAGTGAACTTGGAAGGAGATAGAAGGATTTGCCATTGAGATGCCTTTTTGGTGGAAAGCATGAAAACTCTGGGCTTCTCCCTGGGGTCAAACCATGCTCTGCACCTGGCCAGCTCTCGAGGAAGCCTAGGTGGAATGACGGGTTTCAGGACAGTGGTTTCTCGTACTTTCCAGGGCTGTATTTGTTTAATGCTCACACTCTTTTTTAACAGTGAGATTTTGAGCGCTTTTGAGTCTCTGCTCACACAGCCAGCCAGCATGGACCATGGAGACAGGCAGCCCTGGGGGCCAACTATGATGCCCCATTTGGTGTTCTGTGTCTCCTGGGGATGACTTATTAATAGCTCATAGATTACAAACGCCTGTACTTCCCTGCCCTGTGGCTTGTCTACTGCAATGCTGTTTGGGTTTCATGCACTTGGGATATAGTCCTTTTAAAATTACATTTTCTCCTGCTTCTATGCTTCTCCCCTGGGGCCCATTGGCAAAGCCTGTGTGCTTTGCTCTGCCTCCCCCTGAATCATACTTGTCTTCTCCAGCAAAGGTTTATTTGATTTCTTTAAAGTCACTTGACTGAATTCTCAACACAAGTACATACACTGAAGTAATCACATCTGCTCTTTTTTAGGGAAAAGTAGAAATCTGCACTCTTCTCTCGACTTTGCCTTGCCGCAGAACTCAACATTTGCGAATGATGTGTCCTTGAGAAGTCATGTTTTACCCAGTTTTGCAAACTTTTGGCTCATATCATAAATTCAAAGACGCTGGTGCTCCCAGTCCTAGTGCTAACATTTCTATTTATACCCTTTTCCCTGAGCCCTAAGAAATGTTCTTTAAACATATTCTCAGCTGGACCAGGAGAGATTTGGTTTGTGTGTTTGTTTTTAAGGGGCCCTGCATTGACTTGGATAATGCTGTTGAAAACACAGTAAGACCTGATGGATTAAGTGCTGGATAATTCTCCTTCTAGCACCAATACTTCCTAATAACTTTTTGATATATACAAACAAAAACATCCTCTTTAATCTGCAAATTCCTCTTTGGATGGGCTGAAGGGTAAGGTTATCTGGAAAAAATGAGTAACTTCTGCAGAGAGAATCCTGTGTCAGTCACCAGAGGAGAAGAGAGAAAGCTGCTTGTCTCTTGCAGACCTGTGCTGGCCAATACAGCAGATACCAGCCTGAAATTTGCCTGGTCTGAATAGAGATGTGCAGTAAGTGTTAAACACACAGGGGATTTTGAAGAGTAATAATGTAAAAGTAAAATATCCCATTAATAATTGTCATACCAATTACATGTTGAGCTTTTAATGTCTGGATATAGTGGGTTAAATAAAATATATCATTATTTTAATTTCACCTATTTCTTTTTTCCTTTTAAAGGTTCATATTAGAGAATTTAAGATTATGCAGGTGGTGGCATTATATTTCCATTGGGCAGGGCTGTTACAGAACATCCAGTACTGAGGAATGCCTGCTCTTAGCATGTTGGGAATAAAATTGATGCAAAAGGCAGTCCCTTGGTTGGCTTCAGTCAGAAGAAAAGGGCTGCTTATTAGGGGGGGTTAACCTTTTGACGTGGAAGGAGCTGAGGGCTCTGTAATTGGGAAAAAATTAATAAGAGTTCATAATGTGATATAATAAGAGGTACTGAACACAACTAATCAAAAAAGGGTTGGGGAATTGCTGACAAATGCGTGTAAACATGTTCCCTCTTAGTTTGGGAGCTGTGGCTACTTTAGCCTGCTGGTTCAACTGTTTTTCATTTTTTTGAGTGCTAAGCAAGCTCGTGTCAGCTTTCTGCACACCACTAATAACCCAATTTGTGCCTGATTGGAGAAGCTTGACATTGACAGTATCTTATGTTGATGCCATGCATGATGGGGTGAGGAGGGAGAGAGGGAGAAAAGCTCCTGGAAAAACGGGCATTTGCAAATGGGAAAAGTGAACTGGGAGAGGGCAATGTATCTGTTGGCTCAGGTAAATATTCATTTTATTTATTTATTTAAAAATTTTAGTTCATGAACAATTCTTTAGGTTTGGAAAAAAAAAAGGATCAGGTGTTGTTACCTAGGGCTGAAGAAATGAATCATGGTCCCAGCTTTGAAGCACCTGTGGCAACATTGCCAGTCTCCCTGTTCTTTCCTGCCAAGCCCATGACTCCAGTGTGGCTTGTGGAGGAAGCTCACTGGGACTATTTTAAAACGTGTGCCCAAGGAAGTGCAAATGCTGTGCCCAGCACTACTACAAACCAGTAGCTCTTGTAAACCAAAAATAAAATTTGAACGCCCCCCCAACCATCTGAGTGGACTTCTTCCTTGGCCAAGGTGCTCCTAAAATTTAACCTGAGAGACTGGTTCAGGCCATTATGGTAAGTGGGGATCGGACACGCCTTATTATACCTCTCTCGCATTAACATCAACACAGACCTGAAGTCTGATAAGAATTGTTTACAATCTACTCTCTCTGAAGACCGCAACCTGGACGCTTCAGTTGCATGATAAAACTTTGGTCTCCACACCTCTTATCGCAACCCAGACATTTCCTTTCTATTGATCCCAGGTCTTTAGATAAACTCAACCCATTGTTGACTAGAAAACATTCTAAATCTACCTATAAACTGGAACTAACAACCCCCCTCCTTTGAGTTGTCCCACCTTTCTGGACTGAACCAATGTATTTCTGAAATGTATTTGATTGAAGTCTCATGTCTCCCTAAAATGTATCAAACCAAGCTGCACCCTGACCACCTTGGGCACATACATGTTCTCAGGACCTCCTGAGGGCTGTGTCACTCACATTTGGCTCAGAATAAATCTCTTCAAATATTTTACAGAGTTTGACTCTTTTCATTGACACTCTTCTGCCATTCCCCTGTTCCTGGAGGCTAAAGGACCATAAACTTGAATAGCGTGATTTGGCTTTGGTTTAAGCCTATGCCTTTAGGTTTAGATCTTTGCCTAATTGACTAGTAGACTTTGCTGCTGAAAAGCATGACTGCAAATCTGATAAACACTCCAGCTTTTGCCTTTAGATCTCTGACCAATTCTCCTTCTCAGTGACTTTTCCTGACTTCCTCTTCTGTCTGTCCCCTTGAATGTTGGGGGTACCCCATCGTTTGTCTTCAGCCTCTTTTTCTTCTCATCCCTCACTCTTTCTTGGGGAAAGGTCTCTGGTGGATGAAGCTCTCCCTATATGTAGATGACTTCCTCATCTAGCTCTCCAGGTCAGATCTTTCCCTCAATTTCTTTGCTGCCATATTGACTTGCTTGCAAGATATTTCCACATGGATTTCCTGTAAGAACCTCAAAATAAACATTTTTTCAAGACAGAGATTGTTATCCCCTTGCTGTCTGGACTAGATATTCTCCATTTGTCCCTGAAGAGCCCCCCACACCCTCTGGACTCTCTCTGCAGCCCAGGAGAATGACCTTTCTGGATGTACCTGGTCTCTCATGTCCTATGGCTTCCTGTTGGGCTTGGCTCATGAGAGGTTCTGGCAGGAGATCAAAGACCAGGAGGAGAATGGAACCTTTCTATTAAGATGGGTTGAGTTGAAATGGGCTGTGTTCCTCTTCCTACAACCATAGTCCCACCCAGCGGTCCTCTCTCCTGCAGCTCTGTGTGGTTTCCTTCCTTGGCCCCTTTAGACTCAGGGTTGTGATGGCTCCAGATGTTGCCAGCCCTGGGTTCCTCTCCTTTCCTTGTTGGTGACTAGCCTTGCCCATGCCTCCACAGAGTTCCTTTTCTAAGCATCCTCATCACCTGATGATTGTTCCTTCTTTTCTGCAAGGCCCCAGCTCAGACCTTTTCCATGTGGCCCCTCCTGTGTAGGGCTCCATGCGTGGCACCAACACCAGCCCAGGACCCCAAGCCAGCACCCAGAGGCATCTTTGTGTCTCCATCTTTCACCCATCTGCCAACAGACGCCAAGTCCTGTGGCTTCCTTTTCCTAAAAGCCTTTCCTCATGGTCCCTCTTTACTGTCCCCAAGGCACCAGAACTCTTTGGGTTGTGGAAATAAGTGAAAATCAACCAAGTGAGGAAAACAGAGGCTATTTATTCGAACGTTCTATAGTAAGGGACCATCATGTGCATTTGGTAACAGCCCAAAGGCAGGCAGGGGAGTGAGAAAGCTTCATGTTGGAAAAGAGGGAAGGCCTCAGGCATGCCCTGATGGAAACTGTCATCATGGGGAAGCTGCAGGTGAGCTACCTAGAAATGGACAGCCTGTGTGATTGGTGAGGGGCCATATTTGACTTTTTCCAATTGGCCTTAAGTTGGAAGTAGGAGCAAAAATGAGGGAAATTTGGTTATTAACCAAGTCCTGGCCATTTGGGCCAATTGTTACAGAAGTTATTGTTTAGCTTTCTGGAGTGTCACTGGTTTCTTGCAAGTCTGACTTATAACAGGCTGGCTTCCTGGGTTGTTTATTGTAGAAAAGCAGTTGGTTTCCTGGGCAGGTGGCTGCAGGCTGCGGGTCCAAGTGCTATTTTTATATGTGGTTGGCCACTGTCCATTTGTGTATTCAATCTCAGGGTCAGTTTTTAATTAACTGTTTTTTTTTTGTTCTGGATTATAAAGATGGTATATACTCATGTAGAACATTTTAATTAACCCAGAAAAATATTAAAAAGAAAAACCACCTTGTATCCTGCCAGCAGAGGTAACCATTATTAACATTTCCAGGAACATCTTTTCAGAGATCTCTCTGTGCATTGACACATTCATACACAAGTGATCCCCCTCTACAAAGCGTTCTGTAGCCCTCTCATCAGTTTTCATCGGGGTTGCTGTGGCAGTCACCAGATCTAGATCGCTGTTCCAGTCTTGCCAACATCCACTTCATTTCTCATAGAGCTTCAGATTGGGCTCTCTCTAATTCAGATTCCATCAGTTCCTGTCCTGCTTTAAATTGTTCAGTGGTTGCTGATCAAGTCCAGGCTCCCAGCAAGGCTCTCTGGGCCACTGATGATGTGTCCTCTTCTTCTAAACCTTCCATCTCTTCTCTGCACTCGGGGGAACTCAGGATTCTCTAAGGACTGTGCTACTTCCTGCAGATGTGTGCCCACATGTTGCCTCTGTTGTCTCCCAGGCTCTTCCTCAGCCCCCACAGACTAACGAAATTCTCAGGAGTCAGCTCAGACTTGCCCTTCCCTGGAAGCCTGCCAGAGAGCTCCCAATACGTTTAGTTTCTGTCCTCACCACCCAGTGCCTGCCTCTAGGACAGCACTTAGCCCACAGGGTGACAGTGGCTGGCTTTCATGTCTCTGCCCTGACACCCTGAATCTTCAAGGTAAGCAACTATGCTTTACTCATTTTGTCCCCAGCCCAGTGTCTGTGATGGTACCTGACACACAGTGGAGGCTCAGGAGACATTGCCTGAATAAATGAGGTGCTGGGTGGATGCAATCATATGTATGTATGTGTGTGTGTGATACATATATATATCCGTAGATGCCCTGATTGTATGTCAGCTTGCTTTTTGGGTACCTGCCATGGTTTGAATGTTTGTCTCCTCCACAACTCATGTGAAATTTAGTTGCCACTGTGATGGTATTAAGAGGTGGAACATTTAAGAGGTGATTAGGCCATGAGGGCTCCCCCCTCACGGATGGATTAATGCTATTGAGAGAGTGGGCTCCTCATAAGAGAATGAGTTTGGCCCCTCTCTTACTTTCTCCTCTCTGACCCTCTCTTACCCTTCCACCTTCTGTCATGAAATGATGCAGCAAGAAGGCCCTCTCCAGATGCTAGCCCCTCCATCTTAGACTTGCAGCTTCCAGAATTGTGAGAAATACATTTCTGTTCATTATAAATTACCCAATATGTGGTATTCTGTTACAGAAACTAAAAAAAAGACTATGACAGTACTAGACAGAGATACAAACACCTACTTTCCATGGGGAAACCACTTATACCATTAAAAAAGCCCCTCAGTGATTACTTTTTAATATGGTCAGTAATACTTCTACACACTTTGCCTCCATTCTCATACCTCCTATCTATAATCCCATGAAGATTTTTGTGGGGAGTGAAATGTTATATTCATGAAAATGCTTCGAACTTTTTGGAGAAAAATTCACTCTTTCCCAAATCAGTAAGGGAGCCACACTACTCTATCAATAATGGATAGTATATCACAAGCACAAAAACCCAAACACCGCATGTTCTCACTCATAGGCGGGAATTAAACAATGAGAACACATGGACACAGGGTGGGGAACATCACACACCGGGGACTGTTGTGGGGTGGGGGGAGGAGGGAGGGATAGCATTAGAAGATATACCTAATGCTAAATGACGAGTTAATGGGTGCAGCACACCAACATGGCACATGTATACATATGTAACAAACCTGCACATTGTGCACATGTACCCTAAAACTTAAAGTATAATAATAATAAAATAAAAAAAATAATGGATAGTATAGGTATCTATTTTTCCAGATGAGATAAGCTGAGAGGTGACTGGGAAGGAATGCACATGATTTGGAATGCACTGGAAGCAGAAAGAATGAGAGGTCCAGACAGAGAAAAGCTCAGGTTAGGAACGGGTCTCCTCTGGGATTTCCAACCCACCAAGCCACGTCCTCTTGGGAGGAGGAGTAAAGGGCAACAAAACTGGCAGAATCCTTATTCCACAGCCTTTCCCCAAACACCATCTTTCACTGATGGTAATAATTCAAGTAAGAGAAGTGGAGATTAAGTGGTTGCTGAACTAAGGATCAGCGAGCAATAACTCAAGCTTGGCAGGCCTGGTAATTTATCTCCTATGCAATGTTTTTCAGATGTTCCTGAGATATTCAAGTCTAGAGACCAGGCTTATTTGGAGTATGTGTCATAGGGAAGCCAACAGTGTGGGGTGTGTAAGGATTTCACTGAGTTGCAGGAATCACAAATTAGGATGGAGGTTATTTTCAAACCTCTTTATATGGCATATGGTAGGCAGAATAATGGCCCCAACAATGCCCACATCCTGATCCTGGGAACTGTGGATATGCATGTTACATGTCAAGGAGAAATTATACTTGCAGATGGAATGGAGGTTGTCAGTCAGCTGGAAGATTATCCTAGGTCCTTAAAAGTGGAAGAGGGGGGCAGCAGAGGAGAGGGAACCGGGGGGATAGTAGCATAAGAAGGACTTAGCCCAACGTTGCTGGGGTTTTTTTTTTTTTTTTTTTTTTTTTTGACAGACAGGGTCTTGCTGTGGCCCAGGCTAGAGTTCAGTGGTGCAATTAGGGCTCATGGCAGCCCCTTGACCTCCCAGGCTCAAGCGATACTCCCGCCTCAGCCTTCTGAGTAGCTGGGACCACAGGTGTGCACCACCACAGTCAGCTAGTTTTGTTACGTATTATTTATTTATTTCTATATTTATTGCAGAGATGAGGTATTACTCTGTTGCCCAGGCTGGTCTCAGACTCCTCAGTGCAAGTGAATCCTCCTGCCTCGGCCTCCCCAGATGCTGGGATTACAGAGGTGAGACATCACGGCTGGTCATGGTTGCTGGTGTTGAAGATGTGGGAAGGAGACCAGGAGCCAAGGAGTGCAGGTGGCCTCTAGAATCTGGGAAAGGAAAGGAAGTGGATTCCCCCAGAGCTTCCAGAAAGGAACACAGCCCTGATGACACCTTGACTGCAGCCCAGAGAGACTCCTGTTGGACTTCTGACCTCCAGGATCTTAAGTCAATGCATTTGTGATATTAGTCCAATCAATTTTCAGTAATTTGTTATGGCAGCAAAGGTAAACAAAATGGGACAGTAGGCAGATCCCAGTTCAATTCAATTTATAAACACTGAACACCTGCTATGTGCCAGATCCTGTGCTAAGAGCTGGGTACAGGGGTGAATAAAGATGCAACCCCTGCGCTCAAGGCTCACAGCCTTGAAGAAAACACAGGAGCACACACATCCCACTAGGACAGTGGAGGCAATTCCAGGATCACGGTGTGTTTGCTGGGGCAGCCGTGACAAAGTACCACCTACTGGTGGCTTAAATAACAAACATTCGTTTCTCACAGTTCTGAAGGCTGGGAAACCCAAGCTCAAAGTGCCAGCCAGTTCTGTTCCTAATGAGGGCTCTCTTCCTGGCTTGCAGGAGGCCGCCTATTCACACCCACATGGCAGACAGCAAACTCTCTGTGATCTCTCTTATATGGGTGCTGACTCCATCCTGAGGGCCCCACCCTTATGATCCAATGACCTCTCAAAGTCCCCAACTCCCAAATGCCATCACATGGTAGATTAGGATGTCAACATATGAATTTATGAGGAACATAACTCAGTCCATAGCAGATGGGAATGGGGAGATGGTGGACTAACTGTCTTGGGTGAGGTGGGAGCGGGTTAAGGAAAGCAGCAGTGGGAGTCCTTAGGTAGCAAATCAAAGGCCCAGGGACAATCCAGATCTGGGGAACAGAATAACAAATCATGAGGTTGCAAGACAGCCTACTTCATTCTTCCAGCTGTCTGGTGATCTGGGGTTGCTTTGGGTCTATCTCTGAGGCAGAGGGGAGGGGAGATGAGGGTGTTTACTGAGTGTGCTCTGTATACAATCCAGTCTTCTCCAAAAGGCTGTGAACAGATGTCATTTTTATCACCATTGTTAAGATAGGGGAGAGGAGTTTCTGGAAAGTTCCATAACTTGCCTAGGGTGTTTGACCTCTAAAGCTGGTATTCTCCATGATACTCACTTGACTCTGAGTAATTCCCCTCTGATTAAACAGTGGAAAAGAAAAAGACAACATGAGGTCTCCTGCGACCTTAAACCCAGCACTAAGACAGTGCCTGGCACATAACAAGAGCTAAAGAAATTTTTCTTGAATAAATTAATATGTAATTTCAGATCCTTTAAGACTGACCATTTGGAATGGGAGTCTATAACTTCTACATACTCCCTAAATTGTCCTTTATCCACTCTGACTGCTCAGTGGATTTTTTTCTTTTGAGCTCTAGCATTCCATCCAAATAAATCCCAAGCAAAAGTTTTAAGTGCTCCAGCTACTGGAATTGATGGCAAAGCCTTATATTCGCTGATATTTTTGCTGACTTTTGGAGCCTTGTTCATAAGGTGCAAGATCAGTGGAATACTTGAATGTGTGTGCAGAGCACTATGTGAGCCCTGCTGGAAGCTTCCAGAAGTACAGGATGTGGTCCCAGGCCCACACATGCATGAAGAGAGGAAGGGGAATGGAGGCAGAGGAAAAGACGCCCTGCCAGGGTTCAGCAGACACAAAGACACAAGTGTAGGAAGGATGACTGAGAAATGATCTGTTTTCTCCCCACCTCAAAAGGGGCAGTTGTTTTCTTTGCCCCCTTTGGAGAGGGCCAGAAGGGTATTTGTGTCTTGCCAGAAGGGATTTATGCCTTGCCTTAGAGGAGGTTCTTTAAAGGTCTTTGGTTTCCCAAAGCCTTGGCTGTGGTAGGCAAAGCACTGGATTGCTCCAAAGGGATGAAGTTTTGGGATTTTTATTATGAAAAGCTGGCAAAGGCCTTACTAGGGAAGGGGAGGGGCCCCTAAGACCTGCAGAAGTGAGCTGGGTTTTCTGATATACAGAATCTGTGAATATGTTCCACTATACAAAGAAAAATCGAGGTTGCAGGTGGAGTTAAGGTTGCTAATCAGCTGATCTTCAACCGGGGAGATTATCCTGGATTATCTGGGAAGCCCAGTGTCATCACAAGAGTCCTTTTAAGTGGGAGAGGGAGGCAGGAGAGGGAGAATGAGAGAGATGGCAATGTGAGAAGGACTCAGCCCATGGTGCTGGCTTTGAGGGGGGAGGAGGGGGCCATGAGACAAGGATTGTGGGCAGCCTCTGGAAGATGGAAAGGCAAGGAAACAGATTGTCCCCTGGAAGGTGCAGCAGTAATGGAGTCCTGCTGAAAACAATTTTAACCCAGTGAGACCTGTGTTAGACTTCTAACCTGCAGACTTGCCAGATAATACATTTGTGTTGTTTAAGCCTCCAAGTTTATCGTAGTTTGTTCCAGCTGCATTAGGAAACTAACACAGGGTGATATGGGGGTGCTTGGAGACTGAGCCACAGGACTGAGAGCTTGGAGATACAGTGATGGTCTCATGGCCTTCCTGGATATAGAGGAAATGTACCCACAGGCTTGTGACTTGGAATGTGTTGTGCAGACTTAGTCAGAAACAAGACCAGAAACTCCTCCACACGTTTTATGGACAGTGTAAGTTTCTAGGGCCATTTATACAACCCCAGGGACGGGTGGTGTCCCTCAATAATGGTGGATACGTGAACACGTCCAACCCTGGACAGCAGGTGCTCAGAGCCAGTTTAATTGGATCTAGGAAAATTAAGTGTTGTGATGTATCTTGCACCTGAAGGTGGTGAGCAGATTCACAGCTGCTCTGCTCATCAAGATTTTTCTAAAAGAATATGTTAATTGCTGCAGAATTGCACTTGTCAGAGCAAGCTCATAAAAGAGATGAGTTTTCAGTTGTGTTTGGAACAGGGTGGGAGTGGGTGGGTGAGGACTGGGATCCATGGCTTCGTGGATGGGAGGAGAGAAGAGTTCAGAAATGGATGTTAGGAATCCATCTCTATAAGTCTTAACAGTGTTTTCCATTGACTCAGAGCTTGGTTTTGTGGTGGTGGGAATGTGGCGATATGAAGGATTCTGGTGGAAGACTTCATAAGCAAAAGGGCCCGGTCTCAGTGGAACGCTTCAAAGCCATAGGTTCTTCTAGTAACTGCCTGGATCTTCCGCTTCTCCCCTTGGCTCTAAATTCCCAACAGGCTTTGTGGAGGTTTGACAGCTGCTCCAGGAGCTTGCAATTTACTTTTTGTTCACTTTATGCAAATTCATACTTGGCTTTGTAGCACAAAGGACAAACCTAGTGGGGTCTGAGTTGCCCTGTGGAGGTTTTATCCCCGCAAAACTCGGGAGCCCAGGAAGCTGCAATGACAAGAGAAGAGTCCAGGAACAAAACCGTGGGAGAGACCTACATATGAGGTATTCCAGAGTGGTCTTTGCACTGTGCTGTCTTAATAGGTATAGAGCTATCAACCCGGAGTAGGCAGTAGATATTTAACGCTCACATTTCACCTAGATGTATATGTGTATGTATGTGTGTATGTATATGTGTACAATGTGCATATTTCTATACAATAAACACAGCTATGCATGCACACTTTTTGATGGGAGACACTAATTTTAGGCAGTATAGGTCAATTTCTAACTTCTGAGCTAGGGCATGGGGTCATTTTCAGGTGACAGGTGGGGTAACAGCCACAGGTATGCAAACTTCCTCCTAGCTGGTCTCGAGGGCATCTTTGCTCAGAGGGGTCAGCAGGAAGTAGCGTTGGCATCACTGCGAGGAAGCTGGGTGTTTGCTCGTAGCACAGCCAGAAGCAACAGTGCTTGGGACATAGGTGAGTAGAGAATAAAGTACGCGTGGGCAAGCACCAGCACGGCCTGAAGACACACCCTCCGCTCATGGACAGAATGGGGCACCATGCAGGGAGCCCCATAGGGACTGCTCAATGAATCCACCTGGACTGGATTTGTCACTAGATGGTGTGAGATGGAACTTGTATTGCACCCATACCTGGAGCCCGGCTGTCATTCTGTGCCATGGAGACAAAGTGCCTATGTTGTGGCTGTCCCAGACCCTTTCCAAGAGGATTTAGACTGCAGTGTAAAGGGGGCTTCATGCTGAAGCACATTATCCATTTGTGGTTAAAAATTTTAGCAAGGAGCTAGGAAAGTTATGTTTGGGGTCATGATCCAAAGGAACTTCTACCCTATTAGCTTAAGGATTGAATCTAAAAGAGATTGGAGGTTGAAAAACGGCCTCAGGAAAGTCCTCTAACTTAACACAGGGACATAATCTATTGAGGCGGAATGGAAAGAAGGACAAGGTGTTGCTTTTGGAGCCAAAGTGCCAGGGTTCAAGACATTCGTCAAAGGGCAGTAATCATACCTACCCAGCCTGCCTTGCACTATCGCCAAGAAAGCTCCAAGCCAGTGCAAACCAACTATCTGCAAAACATCTAACGAGAGGTCAGAGCTGGGCTAAAAAGTCACAGACCTGAAACTTTATCTGCAGGATAAAACATTTGGATTAAGGGTATTTTTTTAAAAAAATGCTTGCTGCTTTTTTGGTAGCAGAGCATAAAGCCACATCAAAAGAAGACATTTATGCAGCCAACAAACATATGAAAAAAAGCTCATCATCACTGGTCATTAGAGAAATGCAAATCAAAACCACAATGAGATATCATCTCACACCAGTTAGAATGGCAATCATTAAAAAGTCAGGAAACAACAGATGCTGGAGAGGATGTGGAGAAATAGGAACGCTTTTACACTGTTGGTGGGAGTGTAAATTAGTTCAACCATTGTGGAAGACAGTGTGGCGATTCCTCAAAGATCTGGAACCAGAAATACCATTTGACCCAGCAATCCCATTACTGGGTATATAACCAAAGGATTATAAATCATTCTACTATAAAGACACATGCACACACATATTTATTGCAGCACTATTCACAACAGCAAAGACTTGGAACCAAGCTAAATGCCCATCAATGATAGACTGGATAAAGAAAATGTGGCAGATATACATCATGGAATACTATGCAGCCATAAAAAAAGATAAGTTCATGTCTTTTGCAGGGACATGGATGAAGCTGGAAACCACCATCCTCAGCAAACTAACACAGGAACAGAAAACCAAACACCACATGTTCTCACTCATAAGTGGGAGTTGAACAATGAGAACACATGGGGACACAGGGAGGGGAACATCACACTCCAGGGCCTGTCTAGGGTGGGGGGCTAGGGGAGGGAGAACATTAGGAGAAATACCTAATGTAGATGACGGGTTGATGGGTGCAGCAAACCACCATGGCACGTGTATACCTATGTGACAAACCTGCATGTTCTGCACAGCTATCCCAGAACTTAAAGTATAATAATAAAAAAATGCAATATTATTATTAGAAGCTAAAACTTGGTAAGAACGGGAGCCTGCCTGAAATTGCTATCTGGTTACACACTCAAAAAACCTTTGTTATATGTTAAGGTAAACAAAATTTACTACACAAACTAAACTACAAGGCCTCTGAAATGAGAGAATCCCATATGTTTTTGAGTTTCATGATGTCCTTTTGAATAAACCACTAAACAATGAAGTAGGGAATATTGTCGAGGGTGCTGAAGGAATGGTCTTAGTTTTATTTTTTTGCTTAAGCAAGGCCAAGAGAAAGCAAGAGAGGGCCACACACACAGAGAGAAATGCAGTAGCCTTTGCCCCTAATCTCAGGAGAATCTGCTAATTTTCCAATCTCTCACTGGAATATTGAATCTGCTAATTTTCCAATCTCTCACTGGAATATTTTATGCCTAAAATAATTCACGATGTGGCTGTAGCATGCACTGCCCTGGACTGCTGAGCATTTTAATAGCAAAACATGGAGAGTGTTACCTGCTGAACTGCTAAGGAGACTGGGCTCATTCCCATCCCTCTGTGTGCTAACACTGGGACCAGGGAGAGCAAACAGGAGGTGGGATGCTTATTGTTATCAGTATTACGTGCCTATTTTCACACACATACGTAAGAGCACCCTGGGAATGAAGTGCAAGGTTCAACATTCCTGTGTTTAGAGGAATGCACTTGCTGAGGCATGAGAAGTGTGAGCAGACTGCGAGGCTGTAGGAAACTCAGCTGTCCCGGGATGCTCCAACTCTGAGGGTGAGTTCCCCTCTAAATGTGATGTTTATGGTATCACAGGAGGGTCCTGACCAAAAGTGATCTGGGCACTTTGTACTTAGTTTCTGTGTATGGTTGTGCCAGCTTTCACAACATTCCCACACTCTCACCAGAAGGGAGAATGATGAACTCATCACAAACCAATGTAGTGTAAGCTCCTTCACTCTGTTTTGAGGTCTTTGAAGATAGAAGCTGTGCTTTCTTGATCTATGTGTCCTCAGGCCCTAGCACAATGCCTGACATATGATAATTCCTCAATGCATTCTTGATAAGTGATTGTTTGATTGAGTGAATGAGGGAAGGAAGACATTTCCACTGCATTAATGAAATGCTAAGTTGGAAGAGTGCATTAGGTACAGTTAAAGAATGGGCAGTGATGGAAAGCTATCTACCATGTACAGAAATCTTGTTACTGTACAGATTTGAGTTAGCCTTGGATGACTACTGATAGCTATGTCACCTAAAGAAGAGCCTTCAGGAATCTTGGATCTGTCGTTCACCCAGTGGGAGATGGAGAAGCACTGTACGTCAAGGCGGGCTTCTCTGTGTCCTCATGAGACCTTGGGCACCAGGGCCAGCCATGCTTTGGAGGGGTTTTCCAGGATCAGTTGCCTTGGTTCAGCCCCAGTGGCCCTGCTACACTGATCACAGCTGGTTGGACCAGAGGTGGACACCTGACCAAAAAGGTAGCTGCAACAGGCTGACCAGCATCCTAGGAGGTGGTCTGACATGAAGCTCTGCCCAGTAGATTTCTATACTCATGGCGGCTGGATCACCCAGTCAAACCCTCTCTCCCAGGAAGTCTGAATATGAGCTAAATAGAGAAGCCAATAGCAGCAAAAGCCGAGAGAAATACAGAGGGAAGGCATTAAACAGAAGCTTTTAAGGAGAGGGAAAGAGAGGAGAAACAATGCAGGCAGAAAGAGGAATAGAGAGGGAGGTGCTGGGTCCCACACATGGCAGACACACTGCCACAGGGTCACCAGGGCCACCATAATGTGACTGTGCTTGTAAATCCTGGGGACAAATGAGGCTTCAGTTCCCAGGAATCCTGGCCCCAGACACATTCAAACAAACCTCATGACCCAAGGCAGCCCCTAGTTCTTCCTGCAACCCTGAGGAGCCTCATTCCCAAATTTCACTTCTTGGGTCCCAGAGCCAGGCTGGTGTGGATGACACAGAAGGAAGACCTGTGACTGTGGGATGCTGTGTGCTGTGGGAAACCAAGGGGTTCTGTAAACCGTAGGCTCTGCCCCTGCCCTGGGAGGGATTCATACTGGAGTTAGAAAAGCCAGAAAAATCCACACACAGGTGTCCAAGGTGTTATATATTAAGTAGCCAAAGTGAGAGAAAAGACAAGGGCTGCCCAGAGTAAGAAGTGAAGAGGGCAAGGTGGGCTGGGCAGGGAACACGGGGAAGGCCTCGGAGCTGGGGACTGAGTGCTGAGGGTGGGCGAGACGGCCGCATGGAAAGGTCCTTGTAGACATGTGCACGGGGTGGCAAATGCCTGCAGCGTGTGCAGCTGGGTTGAGAAAGGCAGCTCTGGTCTCTGCAAATCTGCAGGGGTTTCTGGATGCCTAGAGTGACCAGAAGCACGGACTGAACCTGTCAAACAACCCGAGTGAGTGGACAGGGCCCAGATGGTATTTCGTGACTTGGGAGCCAGCTATGCTCCTGGACATCCACTAGTGCCCTGGGATCAGCACATTTGAAGGCATGCCTGCGTTTCTTCCCGGGAAACACAGATCTCTGATGAAGATAGGCTATGATGTGAGAAACTTCAGCCAGGCAAAAATTGCAAAGGGCAGCAGAGTGTTCTGTTTGCACATAAAGAACGTATCCCAGCCTTAGAAACAAAATAGAAACGGAGAGCTGAATCTAGAGAGCCGGACAGCGGGCTGCCTGGCAACCGCCAAGGAACACGACACTGTCAGCCAGGTTCTGCTCCTACTGTGCAAAGGGCAGTCTGGAGACAGCAAGTTAACATCCACTTGGAATCGAAAAGGTTAAAAAAGAATGCATTTGGATGGCTCTCTGTTCTCTTCCTCCTTTTTCTTTTCATCATTTGTTAGTACCTGTTACCTGCAGATTGAGGGAACGCTGTCACTAATGTTATGTTTTATAGGCGAGCCTTTGTTGAGTAAGAGACTACACACTCAAAAGAATCACCAGGACCCTCCCGATTTTCAAGGCAGGGGGCAGGTCCCAGTCCCCACACTCCTTGGTCTCTGAGACATCGGACACCATGCCTCTCATTCCCATGGGATGCTCTCATTTTCTTTGGCTAGGTTTATTCCATTGAGAACAAGGCTGGGCCCTTGAGCATGTGCTGCCTGACTCTTTAGAGCATGGGGCGGCTTCCTTGTGGGGTCTGAAATCAAAGACAACATACCTACAGATAGTTTTCATGAATTTCTGAAGACATCTGGGGCCTGGGCCACACATAAGATACTGCAACCAGCTAATAATTAAACCTGGATGCCACCTGCCAGCTCATTCTCCAGGTTTGGCAAATGAAACACACATTACTAGACGAAGGACATCTTTAGGGGAAGGAAGGCCCATCTTTAGGGGAAGCTGCATCCCTGGGTAACTTTAGAACAATTAGGCTTCCCCAGAAAGGAGGGCTTCTGAGACCTCAAGGAGACAAAGTACTCTGAGTCTCAAGTGCCGCTTGCTTGAGCAAAATGCAACCGACTTTCTAAGAAACCATGAGATTTCTGAATAAGGAGAAACGGTTTTTATCAGGGTTTTTCTAGCTCCATAGTTTGTTAGCAGAACACAGAGTGGGATATGATAGCTTGAAGCCTGTGGTATGAACTGATGTGTCTTTCTAGGGTTTGACACTTAGTAGACACCCCACAAATGTCACTTGCTTACAGAAATAAGTGAAGGTTTAAAATGAAAGAAGAAACGTACTGTGTCTTTATTTCCTGTGGCTCTGGCTGATCCGGGACAGTGGACTGAATGCCATCACGAGCCTCAGTGGACTCACGTATAAGAAGGGTTACATGAGATTCCAATGCTAATGAGTGTGAAAGGTTTTTGCAAACAGGAACTGCAGTATAAAGGACAGGTAGTATGTTGCTGTGGGGTGAGGTGTCCTGGCTGGGTTTGCTTTAATCCTCACTTTTGGTACATTTCCTGCCTAAGATATTTGTGATGGTGGAAGAAAGGCCTGGATTTCTTCCTTTAAGATTAGGAGTGGCTAGTTTCCCTTTTGGGGGCTGTTCCTAGGACTTGAGCCATCGTCTCAGAGCTGAGGAGTAAGCAAGGCTAAGCGCAGTGCAGCTGGACAGAAAGCAGGAGAGGTATTGCCGGGCCTCTGGAAGTCCCTGAAGGGTGGAGCTTCTCAATAGGTAGCAAAATGACAAACTCTAGACAACTCTAAGATGTGTTCAACGATAAAACACAGGCTCTGGAAGCTGGCCTGAGAAAGAAGTCTTAATTCCTTAAGGGCCCAAGCGAGACCCAATTCTAAATCTAAGAAAAGAAGTTTGCAAGTGTCTTAGTGGATGCAGAGTCAAGATAAACAGAATTTTCTAGCACCGTGGAAGGAACAGAAATTACAATAAAGAAGAAATAGAATCAAAAGGAACTTGGCTGACTTTTATAGCTTCTGCTTGTCTATTTCTGGGACATCTATGTTCAGTGGCAAAATGAAAAAAGAAAAAAAAAGAAAAAAACAACTACACAAACACACATGCAAAAGCTCTCAAAGAAGGCAAGAAAAAGCTATGCCCCAGAGATAGAAGGCTCTTTCCTGAGACTTTCTTTGTTATCCTAAGTCCTGCAAATCTTCAAATGTTACCTGAGAGTGTTTCATCTGGAATTCAAAGTCAAAACCAAAACAAAACTAAAACCCAAAAAGAAAGGCAGGAGAGAACAGCTAGTCTTGAAAATAGGCAGACTAGTTGAGGGAAACAAATCTGTGTGTGCTTTGCCACGAGGGGCAACTGAAGGAAGAGAGGAGCCTGGATTATCCATGATTTAAATATTTGTAATTGAGAGAGCAGCAAAGGTGTCCTCTCTCTGTGTTTAGCCAGCAAGGGAGCATGGCTGAGTTGCCTTGAGCTCCTGACCCTATCATGAGAAGCCACGAAGGGGTGAGGTGGGTGCTACTGTGGGCCAGCCTCGGGGTGAGAAGGATGGGTACGAGGGTGCGGTACAGGCAGCAGGAGCTGTGCCAAGCAGAGTGGAGGCTGCCCCTTTCCCCAAGCACATCTCACACTGCACCTTGGCCTTTGGTGGAGCCACTGACTTCTGGAGAGCCCCATGCTGTGTGAGTGCTAAATGCGGAATGCAGGCACTTTGTGAAGTCTTTATTCGGCGGCTCAAAATGCTCAGAACTTGAGAAGAAAAATCAACACCAAATGGGCTAGCTTCCTCTAGATGCTTTTGGATGAAAGCTCTTCCAGGTTCTGTGGATGGATGGACGCTGGCACAGCACCCTCGTTTGTAAAGCAGGGCTGGTGGCATCCACTTGGAGGCTGGCACAAGGGTTGTGTGGGATTTCCCTGCCCGCCAGGCTCCTAGCCCTTGACTCAGTGTCTGTGGCTCCTTTAGGACCTGTGTTGGACCTTCATTAAAAACCAACAAAAGTACGAAAACTGATGCAAATAAAAGAAACAATACCACAGATAACCATTCATTCCATGTCAGAAACAAATGCCTGGATTTTCTTTTATGATAAACCTGGAGAGCAGGAACCACCCCTTGAAGACAGTGTGGGCCACAGACCCCATGCTCAGAGAATGGGTGGTGGGAGCAGGGCTGGCGTGGGGGCCCAGAAGAAGGCAGGGGATGTGCGCGGAAACAGAGGCGCAGTCTGGGTGAGGGGTCCAACCCTCAGGCAGCACTGACATCTCCCCGCTATGCTCGTCTCACCCTGGCCCCGGCATTCACACTCCCGTCCTGCTTTGCAACTGTGAACCCTGTGAAGCACCGAGTGGAGTGTCCAGCCCGGAGTGAGCACTCCCTCACAGCGTGATGATTCCAGCCCGAGTGAGCACTCCCTCACAGTGTGCGGATCTCATTTGTTGCCAAAGCAATCAGTCCCTATTACGGAGAAGAGAAAATGATTTCGACTTGCATGAGGCCACTGGCTGGCTCAAGCCCAGATTCTGACTTGAAATCCAATTCCCACAAAATGCTTTCCTTAGCAAATGATTCCTAATTAATACAACAACAGAAAGGCCTCACAATGTCAAATCTTAGAATGAGATCAGGTTTCCAGCAGGTGTCCCTGCATTTGCCCACCTCCTGTGAATGGCTTCCTGGCATTAGGTTCCAGGTGTCACTGGGTGGGTCGAGGGTGTGGGGATGGTGAGGGAGGAGACCCTGGGCCTGGTTTAGTGGAGGGGGAGAGGCTTCACCTAATTTTCAGGGGTCCAGCTCCAGCTGACTTTCCTCTTTGTGCTCCTAGGCATGAATCCTTGAGCGATTAAGACAGTGGGAGTGACGGGGCAGAGTCGCCACGGAGGTGGGTGTCTGCAGATGTCTGTGAGGCTGATGGTGTGTGAGTTCTTTAGGGTCCTGTAACTTTATTATCTTTAGACTCAGAAAGTGTTCTGGGATCATCGTATTTGCATTGGTGAGAGTGTGTGTAGAATAATAGCAGTCGTTTTGGGAGAAGTTACCCTGTGCTAGGTGCTGTAAATATCACCTCCTCCTTCCATTCTTAAGATGGGAGTATCCACAGTGGTAAGCTGGTAAACCAAGTGTCCAGAAAAATTAATCCCTCATTTGTGGTGTTTGCTGATTGCCATGATGTGAATTGCTTTCACCACTGCGGATTTCAAGATTATCGACCATCCACAGGATTCCTGAATATCTACTCGTCAGCTCTTATGAGCCAGAGGAACTGGCTCTAGCACAAATAAGCCAAGTAAGGGATTGTACAGACATAGGAGTAAGCAATAGAGATTTTTTTTTTTGAGACAAGGTCTGGCTCTGTTGCCCAGGCTGGAGTGCAGTGGTGCCATGATAGCTCACTGCAACCCTGAAGCTCTTGGGATTAAGTGATCCTCCTGTCTCAGCCTCCCAGGACCACAGGTACGTCACCATGCCTGCCTACTTTTTTGTTTTTTTGTAGAGATGAGAGCTTGCTATGTTTCCCAGGCTGGTCTTGAACTCCTGAGCTCCAGTGATCCTCCTGCCTTGGCCTCCCAAAGTGCTGGGATTACAGGTGTGAGCCACCGTGCCTTCCCCGCCTTAGATATTTTACAGGCGAGGAAACTGAGGATTAGAGATCACATGGCTTAGCCCTGCTCATGTGGGTTGCAAGAGTTGCCCTCAGTCTGACCCCCAAGGCCATTGCTTTTAAGTCCTCCTCTTGACAGCCTCCTGGCCCCTATCTGAGGCTCAGCTGAGTGTGACTGTTACATGTTCGAGGCTGGGGAGATCAGCTCGCAGTTCAGCTTCCTGTCCCCCAGGTGGCGGGGGCGGTCCTGGCTGGGAAGGCTGATTTGTCTGGGCCGCATCTCTGTCCTACTCTCGCCAGCTCTGCCACAGGGCCTCTGTCTTTCCCTTGCGCTTTGAGGTTTCTCTGGGTGCCTCACCCTCCTCTTCTTTTTCCCAGACACACCATTCTGAAACGAACGGCAGAACTGCACTGAATGGCAGAATGTTTGAGGGCTTGGACCTACAGCTGGAGGGAAGAGTAAGACCAGGAAGAGCTGAAACGCGGCCTCTCCATCCCTGTTGCAGCAGCACCTTTCTCACTGGGCTGCAGGCACCCTGATCGCAAAGGTGTTCTCACAACCCCACAGGGTCTTGCTCCTCCCTGTGCTGCCGAACTTGCCACTCCATCTGACTGGCACGCTCATCCCTGCCATCCCCATCACTGGCTTCCCATTGTCCCCTGGGTCTTGTCCTTGAGGAAGCCTCACAAGTCATCCCATCTAAGTAGCACTGTTTGTTAGTCTTCTTCATAGAACCCTCTCGTCCTTTCCTGGCATCTATATCATCCTGGAACCATTTTATCTGTGTGTTCACCTGTCCAACTGCACTGTGATGGTTTTAAAATATGTTCTTAATTCTTAGACACTCCTTCCTTCCAAAGGCAGAGTGTAATTCCTCTCTTTTTGAGTGTGGGCTGGACTTAGTGATTCTGTTCTGCAGAAGAGAATGTGGCAGAAGCAGTGCTGTTAGGACTTCTGGGCTGGGTCACGAAAGGACAGCTGCTGGCTGGCCTGCTGTCTTTCGGATTGCTCTCCCCAGGGGCAGCCAGATGCTACGTCGTGACAACACTCAAGCAGCCCTACCCAGAGGCCCCTGTCAGAAGGAACGAATGCCTCTCGCCCACAGGGAGCACCAGCTTGCCAGCCATGCCTACGAGCTGCTTTAGAAGCCGACTCAGCCCAGTCGAGCCTTCGGATAACTGCAGACCCAGCCAACGTCAGATGGAACCTAGAAGAGAATAAGTCCTGGTCCCGACCTGCCCAGCCAAGCTGGTCCTGAATTCCTGACCCACAGAAGCTGCAAGAATAACGTCTCCTGCTACTTTAAGCCACTACGTTTTGGCATATTAGGTAGCAATGGAGGATTAATATAAATGTTAAAATGCTATGATTCCTCATTTCATGGTCAAGGAAACTGAGCCACAGAGAATTTACACAGCTCACCTAAGGCCACACAGAGTCAGCATTTGGACAGAGGCAGTCTGATTCCAGAGTCCACACCCTTGAGCACTGTACTGTACAGCCTCTCTCCAAACAAGGCACCATCTCAAACAGTGTCATTTTTCCTGTGAACCCCTGATTAGGTGGTGGGCGGGCACAGGATCTTTCCCTCCCCAGCAGACGTAAGTCCAACAGGGTGAGGCTTCTGACACAGTTTGGTGCTCCACACAGGGCAGGGGTGCAGAGTCCTGCCTGACTACCGACGAGCCAGTACCCTTGCTCCTGGGTCTGACTGGAACTTCAGGCGAGTGTTTCATGCTTAAGAACCTGCCTTTTTCCTTTTATCCCTACGTTTTGGGATGCAAGAAAATGCCTCTTGCATTTCTTGCAATGTGGTGTGGTCTCCTGGCACCTCACCTAGGATGGGAGGCCTGGGATAGAGAAAGGTTCAGGTTTCTCCTGTCTCACCTGGGCTGGGAATGAAGGATTGTTCTCCCTTCTCTTCAACATACATTCTGGAGGTGGGGTGGGGAACTGTCTTAGGCCTGGGTCAAGAGGGGGAGGGCCAGACGGTCTTGGGCTGCGTGTGCTGAGCTCAGAGAGGCACGCGTGGATGAGACAAAGCCAGGCAGGTCAGGGAAGAGCCAGAAGAAAGATGCACTTTGTGGGTCCTAGGCATCTGGGTTCCAGGCTAGGGAAACTGGGCAGGGGAGCCTTGCCAGGGGATGCCCCTTAGAGTAAGGGCAAATGGTGGTGTTGCGTGTGTGTGTGCTATGTGCTGTATGTGGTGTACGTGTGGTGTGTATGTGTGGTGTGTGGTGTGTGTGCTGTACGTGTGTTGTGTTGTGGGTGCATGTGTGTGTGATGTGCAATGTGTGTGTATGTATTGTGTGTGTGTGCATGTCTGTGTGTGTAGTGCGTGCTGTATGTGATATGTGTGTTGTGTGTGCATGTGTGTGGTAGTGTAATGAGTGTAGTGTAGTGTGGTGTCTGTGTATGTGCTGCGTGTCTTGTGTGTATGTAATGTGTGTATAGTTGTGTGTTGTGTGTATGTAGTGCGCATGTATATTTGTGTGTGGTGTGTGTGTTGTATGTGTATATTTGTGTGTGTTGTGTGTAAGCAGTGTGTGTATATTTGTGTGTGTACATAGTGCATGTGTATATTTGTGTGTGTGTTTTACGTGTGTTATGTGTGTATATTTGTGTGTGTTGTATGTAGTGCATGTATATATTTGTGTGTGTGGTGTGTGTTGTGTGTATGTAGCATGTGTGTATATTTGTGTGTTTTGTATGTGTGTATATTTGTGTGTGTAGTATGTGTGTATGAGTTGTGTGTATATAGTGTGAGTGTGGTGTGTGTGCATATGTTGTGTATAATGTTGTGTGTCGTGTGTGTGGTGTTTGTGCGTGTCTGTGTGTAGCGCATGTTCATTCACACACTTTTGCACCTGCAACCCATACTCACTGTGCTACACTTTCCACATCTTTTGCCCCAGACCCTGATAAGGTCCAGGGAGGAGGGTGGTGAGGAATGCCTGAAACGATTTAATTAGGAATAAAGAGGAGTTGCTGAGCTGGTTTAGGGCGGGCCAGGAGTCTTTTAGCTCCCGGAAGACAGAGGCGTCTGTCAGCTGTTTGCTGCTCATAAATTTCCCCAGTGTGTGTGCAGGATTGCACCTATCCTCTGAACTACCTGATGCTGAGGTCTTGACCAGATAAGAGCACCAAATATCCTCTTCCTTTCTCGTTAGTAGACAGGCCAGGCCCATCTGAGCCCGCTCCTCTGGCTCCCCGACGAGTGTTTGGGTGTCCCTGCACTTAGCATCTGGCACAGATGGCTCCTTCCAAAGCCACGCTCCAGCGGCTTCTTTGGGGTGGATGTAGACACTCAGCCCATGGAGAGCAGCTCATCTAAGTTACAGCCCTTTAGAGTAAGGGATGTAGATGAACAGGTGAGATGCTTCCTGCCCAAGTCACTAGAAATTTTTAAAAACCACGTGGTCCACAGGTCTTGAGGCCAAGGCTGATGGGCTGGCTGGGCAGGAACCACAGGAAGAAACCTACAGGTGCCGGCCATGTGGAACTGCCTGCCAACTTTTCTGGAAGCAGAGCCCGTTTCTTTTTTCGGTGCCCTGAATAAGAGGCAATGGGGACCCTGTTGAGGTCAACTCTTGTATGTTACCAACGCCCACAGCTGTGCGCATCCTCTGAGGACATTCGAGTGGGCTCACCACGATGACATGGGCCTTCTGCTGGGGAGGCTGGGCCATTCAGTGACCTGTGGTGCTGCGCTGTGTGATGATTGCTGATCAGCTGTGGCTCCCAGGCCAGCTTACACATGACGATCCCCTGGGGAGGTTTTAAAGATTCCAGTGCCTGAGCCCCACTCCAAGCCAATGAAATCCTAGCCTCTGGAAGTAGGGCCTGGCATGGGCCTGTCTGCAACATGCCCCAGCTGTTCCTAATGGGCAGCCGTGGGTGAGAATCAGCGACTGAGAATAACGATGTTCCAATCTCGATTCAGCCGGGGAACTCTTTCTTCACAGATTCTACTGAAGTGAACACAGGCAGATGAAAACAGGGCTCTCTAAATGATGCGCAGCCACCAGTGACTGTCCGGGCTCCTGAGAAATCCAGATTCATCAGAACCCACCGATTTGGGAATCTGATGATGGCATGTGAGGAGGAATTTTCCAAACTTTCTGGGAGAGCACAAGGCAAGTCACCACCCGCTCCCAGCTGTGTGCCTTTCCTGGGGGCCAGACCCTGCAGCAGCTCCCACCTTGTCCCACGCTGGATGGCAGCCTGCCTGTAGGGGGGGCCTGCAGACACCTTCTCGCTCCACCCAGGACTTGAAGGCAAGGGTGAAATTTTTGGTGGATGCGATGATCTGTCTTCTCGTGGTAAGGAGGTGATTCCCTGAACAGCTGGGACAACACCATCACCTCATCTTCCTTTCTCCTCTCTTACTTCCTGCTCCTGATCCTAGAGGAGCCACGGAGCTCGGCCCTTCCCCACCCCCGCCTTGATGTGGCTTGGGCAAGCTCAGGGCAGGTGGCTCTGTGTGTCATGAAGTCCTGTAGGGCCTGCTCCTGAGACTTTCCTGCCCACTGAGTGGGATCACTGAGTGACAGCTGGCCCTCTCAGTGACTGTGTGCCTCACCCTGTACTTCTGGTATCTGGACAATGCCCTTCCCAAATAGGAAGTGTTTGAGCCATGTGTTCTAGATACATGGCTGTTTTTCTCTTGTTTAAAAACCTTTGTGTGTGATGTTCCCCACCCTGTGTCCAAGTATTCTCATTGTTCAGTTCCCACCAATGAGTGAGAACATGCCGTGTTTGGTTTTCTGTCCTTGCGATAGTTTGCTCAGAATGTGGGGGGAGGGGGAAGGGATAGCATTAGGAGATAAACCTAATGTAAATGACAAGTTAATGGGTGCAGCACGCCAACATGGAACATGTATGTTCATATGTAACAAACCTGCATGTTGTGCACATGTACCCTAGAACTTAACGTATAATAAAAAAATAAAACAAAAACCTTTGAGTATGTAGACATATGAGATGAGTCAGGGGTGAAACAAAGGCCAGGTTTGTCTAGAAGTAGAACCAAGTCCCTGATTTGACAAAGTGAATTATTATAACACATTTGTGTTTAACATGTAGGTGAGTCATAGATGAAATACCACCTATGGAAACTGACAGTCGATGCTATGCCTTTCTTGGACTATGGTGAGTGAGACTGAGGGTCTGGTAATGCAAGAGGTGCCTAGTCATGGAAATGAATGGAGAAGCAGCTGGTTTGAAGGGACTTTCTCCTTCCAAAGTAATAAGCTGAGAAAACGGAAAGGTGTGAGCCATCAGCAGAGTATTTAGGAAGCATGACAGATGGAGGGGACAAAGTAAGAGAGAGACTTTAGCTTGGGATGATTGGAAGAAAAATTTGAAGATATTTACTTTTTTTTTTTTTTTTTAAGACAGTCTTGCTCTGTTGCCCAGGCTGGAGTGCAGTGGCACAATCTCAGCTCACTGCAACCTCTGCCTCTTGGGTTCAAGCGATTCTCCTGTCTCAGCCTCCTGAGTAGCTGGGATTACAGGTGTGTGCCACCATGCCTAGCTAATCTTTGTATTTTTAGTAGAGCCAGGGTTTCTCCATGTTGGCCAGGCTGGTCTTGAACTCCTGACCTCAGGTGATCCACCCACCTCAGCCTCCCAAGTGCCGGGATTACAGGTGTAAGCCACCGAGCTTGGCCAGAAATTTACTTTTTGATGGTGCTTTCCAAAATGAGTTTCCAGGCAGTCTGCAGTCAGTTGTATTTTTAAGGTTGAATGGGTGTTTGGTCATCCCGTGATCCTACAGTGCTTTGAAAGTGCTTTCAGAAAGTGCTGCAACTGAGGGGAGAATTGAGGTTGGTTGATGGGGGAGATGCAAGTCAGGCAAACCAGCCAGAAGCCTTCCTCTAAGATGCAGGCCAAGAGGCACCGCAAATATTTCACTTCCAAGCCAAACCTTCCTTCTCAGGGGGTGAAGCAGTGTTGTGCTGGAATCAGCTGTACTGGCTTATGAGAGCCAGTTGTTAAATTTTCAGGAATTTTATAAGCTGGTTGTTAAATAAGGTTATTTTCAAAATTAAATTATGTAAACTTAATACTTAAATTAATTCTATTAAAAGCAAAGGAAATTAATACTCAAAGCTTATAACCTTTCTACTTATTTTGTCATATTTTACTGCGTCAATGTTCTTGGGGTTGTTTCCGTCTGTTGTGTCTGCATGGTGGAAACACTTCATATGACATGCCACTGCACATCTCTTTTAAATTTTGTGTTCATGACATCGCTTTGATAGCTGGAAATTGGCCATGGTGGGATATGGATACCAGACAGACTGTAAAACAAAACCAGTTTGGCTTGTTTTATTGTTCTGTCAATGATCAAGATCAGTGGTTCTGATCTGTGAGGATTTTTCCTCCAGGGACATTTGGCAGTATCTGGAGGTGCCTTTGACGGTCACAGATGGAGAGGGTAGGGGTGCTCCTGGCGTCTAGAGGGTGGAGGCCAGGGAGGCTGTTAAACATCCTACAATGCATATGGCAGCCCCCTTTGCCTCCCAGCCCCAGACATGGAATTCTCTGGTCCAAAATGTCAATATTGCTGAAGCTGAGAAATCCTGGTCGAGATTTAAGGAAGTGATGGGGAATTAACTTAAAATAACTTAAGACTGTGTCAAGTTCATACCTGTTACATTGTGCATACTACAAAAAAACCCCTGAAGCCTTCTTTCAGTATTTGAAAGCTATTATATGATTCATTAAAGAAGTTGTTCAAGTCAATGAATAAGTCAAGTTCTAACACACTTCTTCATCTTCTTTGTTTCACTAAATGAAGATATCAATCACTATTTGCATGGCAACTATTCTCATTTAATTGTAGAATCAACAAAAGCATTCTGTAAGGATCAATTGGCTATGTAAAATTTATAACAAAATTATTATGCATATTTTGTATTGCATATATACAAATATACGTATTATGTATTTTGCATATTTGTAAGTTGAGTGCGGTACATCCTTCTTATCAGTAAAATGTGTGTGTGCATAATTTTTCCTGAAGAGCCTGTTGATAAACATTTACCAGCACGCCACTAGTTAGAAGCTACAGAGTTATCAGATTTTAAATGTAACACCCTCATTCTGCATCCTACACAACATGTTCATGAATTTTGTATCTGGAGAAAGCTCAGTACTGTATGGTTCGGGAAACTGTTTTTGGGAAGAACTGGGGTAACTAAGAATGGCGGCTCTGTATGTGGGTGGAGTAGGATGCCTGTCCTGTCATGTGATTTGGGCATGCTGAAAGGCTGCCACTCCCTAAATATCCACTCCAGAGTCCTGTCTCCAGGGTTTGACACGAACCCCTTCGGAGACAGGTGGGTTGTCACTAGGCTAAAAAGGAATGGGTGCAGGGACAGAAGGGAAGAGGGTGGGTAACACAGTAACTGCCTAGAGTTTTGGCAGGATTTTGATCATGCATTTAATCTGTTAGATCCCATTGTAGCCCATCTACAGCTGAAGTCAGAAAAAAATAACCAACAGGCTTGGTAAATTTGGATAGCAGGAATGAAATGGAAATCCCCCGAGGGTTCTAAGTCAGTTTGGGGCACTGTGATGGGACCCCGGGCGGTGGAAGCACATGGCAGTGACTGGCTAAGGGTTCCAAAGGAAGGGAACGGATAGACTTTACTGGCTTTGCAGTTGCACCAAAGGAAATGAACACTGAATCTAGACCAGGGGTCCCCAAACCGTGGGCCATGAACCAGTGCTGGTCTGTGGCCTGTTAGGAACCGGGCTACACAGCAGGAGGTGAATGGTGGGTGAACGAGCATTACTCCCTGAGCTCCACCTCCTGTCAGATCAGTGGAGGCATTAGATTCTTACAGAAGCACGAACCCTATTGTGAACTGCACCTGCAAGGGATCTAGGTTGTGCACTCCTTATGAAAATCAAATGCCTGATGATCTGAGAAACAGTTTCATTCCCAAACTACCCTCTTCTACCCCCACATCCCCTGATCTGTGGAAAAATTATCTTCCACAAAACTGGTCCTTTGTGCTGAAAAGCTTGGGGACTGCTGATCTAGACTAATGAGATGCAACTCTTAAGAAGCCCGCTTGGATATTCCAAGGGTCTCCCCATCCTTGACACACCACATTAGTGTTGGGCACACTGTACATGGGATTGGAATTGTTCTGTGTCCCATTATCTGATAGCTTCAAGGATTGGCGAGCACACATCTTTGTCTAGGTGAGAAAGATGGGAGACAGAGGGCTTCCATCTGCCTTGTCCTCACCTCAGGGAAATCTTAAGCATGTCGTCATTTGTGTTCACAGTTTGACGTTCGAATCTATGATTAAGAACTTAGGATGGGTAGAAGGGTCAAAACGGCAGTAGAATTGTGGTACATGGGATCTGTAAGGGACCTTAGAACACTCTAGTTCAAATCTCATCCTTCACAGAGCAGGAAGCAACTGGAGCAGTTAAATGACCTCTTCCAGGGAACCAGGGAAGAGGCCGGGCCACACTTGGGAGTTGCCACTGCCAACCCTGAACTCTCACCACTCCCCAGCCCCAATGAGAGTGATGGGGAGAGGCAGGAAAGTGAGAAACCCAGCAGTCCAAAATGTCAATACTGCGGAAGCTGAGAAATTCTGATCTAGATCTAAGAAAGTGATGGGGAATTAATTTAAAATGATTTAAGACTCTGTCATGTCCATACTGGTTATATTGTGAATACTACAAAACACTGAAGAAATATTCTTTCAGTATTTGAAACTATTATGGGCAAAAGTTTTGTTTTTTTCTCCCTCCAATAGTCCTAAAATTGTATTTTGAGAAATCGTGAGAGGGGAATTTAAATTTAATTTTCATGTTTCCACTAAAAGAGTGTATTGATTAGATTTTAGCTTTAACTGTTGTTTGTATTTTCTACACCTAAGCTTGGAAAATGATCTGTACTTAGAGGAAGACACAGAGTCTAGAGGTCTGGGAAATCATATGTGAGAACAAAAATTCTTTTTAGACATGTGGGCTTTCATGCAAATTATATTTCCAAAGGACTTGGGTAAAATTTTTAAATTAAAATACTGTAGGTGGCTGTGTATGGACTTTTTTTTTTTTTTTTTCGAGCATCTGTGTGAGTCATCTTGAGCTGTCTGACTTTTTCTTCTCAGCCATATGTCAGCCTGTTTGTCCTTCCCAAGCTGCCGGGTTAACAGAGTTGATTCCCTGAGGCCACTCCATACGGGTCACTGTGACATGTCAGTCAGGCCATCTCCTGTGTGATATGGTGGTCAGGGACCTCTGGGGCATTCGTGGGACCCTTGGAGGGAAGGTGCTGTTCTATTTCAGCTTCTGAATTTTCACATTAATAATAACATAAGAGAATGACATCCAAGCTCCTTCCAGAGTTGCTGCACTCACATCTCTAAAATTTCTGGCAGTTCCTCCTTACCAAATTATCCAACTAAAGGAAAAAGTAGGGAAAAAGAAAAAGGAAAAAACTGAGCAACCAAAATACAACTGTTGAATTTACAAGATGGAGGATGACACTGGATGTTCATAGTGCATAGATTCATGAACCCTCTCAGTTTTCCCTGCTGCTTTGTAAAAGGTGGGAACAGATCTTTACCATGTACAAGAGGTACTGTGTTATGAGTTGTCACACCTGATTTGCTTAATACATATACACTCTTAGATGTAACTATCATTATCTCCAATAAGCACAAGAGGCAACAGGCTTATAAGGAAACTGTCCCCATGCTCCTAATATGAAGTTGGCCTGGAATTTACACACAGCATTTTTCTCTATGCTTTTCTGTTCAACTGTCTCTTAGTGCAAGATGAAATTACACAAGTAAACGGCAAAACATAATTGAATGGGAAGGGGCACTTATTTTTTGAGTTAGTACAGAAATGTGTGTTGGGGAGCCCACCTACCTGAAGGGAATTTATAGCTCAGATGGAAGTTTACCTGCATGCAGGTGTGTTTAGGAGAAAGTACCAACTTTGATGAATGAGCCTGAGGAAGTCCAGCCTAGGATGTGGTTGTGAACATTGCACGCATGGTAACTGATTGAACCAGTTGAATTTTGGATAGAGACATTGTTCAGCTCTTCAGATGCTGCGCATAGGGTGATGTGGAGTATAGTTAGGACACTAGGCTGTGGTTAAGCTGCATTGATATACTGTGTCAGTGTGAGCAGGCAATTTCCCCTAAGAGCTTATGTGATGTTCCAGATGAAAACTGAACTCTCTTCTCCTCCTGAAAATGTAAGGTCACATGGAAAAGGTGGCTAATGTGTGTATGCCAGCCTCTGAACATGGTGTATATTGTGTTCAGATACCCCCCACCCCTTTTAGTTTTATACAACTTTAGACTTTCTTAGTTGAGGAAGACTTAAGACCTGATCTGGTCCTGTAGCCTTCAATTTTATAATTATAATTATAATTATAATTATATTATTATTATTATTATTTTTTAGTAGCAGAACACTTTATTTTCAAACTCAACATAGGCAATATATAAAAGCTAAGCCGCTCTAGATGCAACGGCTGCTAGGACCCACACCCTAATATCTTATCTCCTTTCCCCACTGAGACGCCTCTGAGAAAACCTAGAGTTCTAGAGAATAGAGCTGGAAAAATTCTGCAAGTTACGGAATTGATTGGGAAGTAATGGGATCCTGACATTTGGAATGGGGGCTGCTATGGTTTGAATGTGTCCCCTCAAAAACTTAGGTGTTGAAACTTAATGGCCAATGGGATGGTATTCAAAGGTGGGGCCCTTAAGAGGTGATTAGGTCCTGCGGGTTCCTCCCCTCATGAATTAAGGGATTAAGGTGTTTGCTAAAGAGGCTTCATGCAGTGTTAAGCCCTTTTGTTCTTGCCCTTACTCCTGCCATGTGAGGACAGTGTTCCTCCCCTCCAGAGAAAGCATCTTGGAAGTGGAGAGCCATCCTCATCAGATAATTGAACCTACTGGTGCCTTGATCTTACACTTCTCAGTCTCCAGAACTGTAAGAACATACATTTCTATTCTTTATAAATTTCCCAGTTTCAGGCATTCCATGATAGCAGCACAGGTGGATAAAAACAGAGACATTTCGGCAGATCCTTATGAAACTAGGGTTACCAGCCCCTGTATTCTACCCAGTTGTCTTGGCCAGTAGGAGCTGCACTTTCACCCTGTCTGAGGAGGTTTTCTCTGTTTTGGCTGAGGAATCTGTAAGGGCCTCTCTTGGGACAGCTGTCTTGTAAGACACTGCCGATTCTCCTCAAGACTTTCGTGGGCCATTTCTATACTCAAGTCACAGCGGGCTCCACAGGGTGAGGGGCAGAGTGTGACCTGTGAGGAGGTGCTCTACACTCTAAAAGAACTGCATGATTTTTTTTTTTTCAATTTATAGAGAAGGAAATTTAGAGAATATGTGTGAAAATGGATCTTAGGGGCATGAGTTCATTATGGAAGAAACACAAAACAGGATCAGGCCAAATTTATTTTTATTGATATCGGCCTTCTAGGCAAAAATTCTGGAATCAATATTTTATCTTGGGGGGATGGAAAGGGCTCTAAAAGCTTGGTTGAACTTGGGCCCAAGGATGGCTACACTGAATGAAGTTTGAGATGCCAGGGTCGCCTCAGTGTGCTGTAGAGGAAGGTATCCAAAGGCTTAGGGAGATTGGAAGGTTAAAGTGGAATTACCATGTCAGACCTGCTCACTCAGAGAGGGTGCACAACACATCTTTCACCATGAATATGAGAAATAAATTTGTGAGGGAAATTTGAAGAGCTCTGTGGTCGCTCTCATCTGTAAGTCACAAATTACAGTGGGAACTGCTATCATTGAACTGGGATCCCTAAATGCAATAAGGATAATTGGATCTCAGATTGGCAGGGAACAAGGGTTGGCACTTAATCGCAAAACACAAGGTGGGCATAGTTACCGTGATGGACAGTGGAGCCAAGGCAATAATCATTACAGTCTGACTCATAGAGACCTATGGCATTAGCTAGTTGTTCATGGTGTTCCTAGAAAAGAAACAGATGAGCAGTATACTAAATTCTTACTCGATCTGTATAAGTGGAAGGGTTTTAGGTCTAGTGAACAGAGGTCTAACTTAACTCACTAACCAGAGAGTCATGGCCTCTCAATCAATTCCTATACTTGGGCCAGTTTATAGACCTAGAATCTTTTGAATGAAGAGGAGGTCAGGTTCCCTTGAGGAAGGAGCCCACTACATTACCAAAATTTTATATTGTTATTCCTTTTCTTAGTCTTCTCCAGAGGGGCCCATATCTAGAGTTATTATTCATTGGAGAAAGAAAATGACCAGACATTTTGGAGCTTACTAGACACTGGCTCTGAACTGACACTAATTCCAGGAGACCCAAATACTATGGTGGCCCACAAGTTAGAGTAGGGCCATATGGATGACAGGTGATCAATGGAGTTTTAGCTCAGGTCCATCTCACAGATGGCTCAGTGATTCCTAAACTCATACTTCGTTTATTTCCCGAGTTCTGGAATGCATATTTGGAATAGATATACTCAGCAATTGGCAGAATCTTCCTATTGGTGCCCTGACCTATGGAGTAAGGGCAATTATGGTAGACCAGGTCAAGTAAAAGCCACTAGAATTGTCTCTGCCTACAAAAAATAGTAAACAAAAAGGAATATAATGTTCCTGGAGGGATTGCAGAGTTTTATTCCACCATCAAAGGCTTGAAAGATGCAGGAGTGGTGATTTCTACTACCCATTCAACTTGCCTATTTGGCCTCTACAGAAGACATATGGATCTTGGAAAACAACATCAGATTATCATAAGCTCAATTGGATGGTGATTCCCACTGCAGCTGCTGTTCCAGGTGTGGTCTCCATTGCTTGAGCAAATGAACACATCCCTCATACCTGGTTTGTAGTTACTGATATGGAAAATGCTTTTATCTCTATGATTGTTAACAAAGACTATCACAGGCAGTTTACATTCAGCTAGCAAGGCCAGCAATACACCTTCACTATGCTACCTCAGGGTTATATTATGTCAACTCTCCAGTCCAATGTAGTAATATAGTTTTTTTTCTTTTTCTTTTTTGAGACAGGGTCTCTGTCACCCAGGGTGGAATGCACTGTCACCCAGGCTGGAGTACAGAGGCATGATCTCAGTTCACCGCAGTCTCAACCTCCGGGGCTCAGGTGATTCTCCCACTTCAGCTACCCCAAGTAGCTGGGACCACAGGTGCCTGCCACCATGCCCAGCTAATTGTTGTATTTTTAGTAGAGATGGGGTTTCACTATGTTGCCTAGGCTGGTCTCGAACTCCTGGGCTCAAGCGATCCACCCACACTGGCCTCTCAAAGTGCTGGGATTATAGGCATGAGCCACCATGCCTGGCTGTAATAATATAGTCTTGATCACTTCTTCCTTCCACAAGACATGCTGGTTCATTAAATGGATATTATGCAGATAGGGCCTAGTAAGCAAAACATAGCAACTACTCTAGACTTTGCGTGCCAAAGGGTGGGCAATAAATCCCACAAACAGTTCAGAGGACTTCCACCTTAATGAGATGTCTAAGGCTCTAGTGATGTGGAGCATGTCAACAGATCCTTTCTAAGGTGAAGAATAAATTGTTTCAATGGCTCATCCAATAACCGAAAAAGAGCCACAGTGCTTACTGTCCCTCTTTAGATTTGACGCAACATATTCCTGATTTGGGTGTGCTACTCTGTGACCTGAAAAGATGGTAGCTTTGAGTGGGACCTAGAAGAAAAAAAGGCTCTGCAGTGGGTTCAGTCTGCTGTGCAAGCTGCTTTTCCACTTGGGTTGTGTGATCAAGCAGATCCCATCATGCTGGAAGAGTCAGTGGTAGATACAGATACTGTTTGAAGCCATTAGCAGGCTTATAAAGTTGAATCACAGTGTAGACCCTTACTATTTTCCAACAGAGCCCTGCCATCCTTCGTGGAGAACTACTCTTCTTTTGAGAAAAGCTTCTGGGCTACTACTGGGTCTTTGCAGAGACTGAATGCCTAACATTGGGCCACCAAGTTACCATGCAAACTCAGCTGCCAACTGTGGACTGGGTATTATCTGACATACCAAGCCATAGAGTTGGGCGTGCACAGCAGAACTCCATTATTAAGTGGAAGTGATAATACATGGGAGTAATATCAAATGGAAGTGATATATACAAGAGTGGTATAAACTACAAGCAGTCCTCCTGGTGTTCATTTTGTCTGGAAGAAGAAATGACCAGAGATGTGAGGCTTTACAGATCGTGAGCTGTGGCCAATAGTTTGGCTGGATAGACAGGAACTTGGAAGAGATACGCTTGAAAAATTGGTGACAAGGATGTCTGGAAGAGGTATGTGGGCAGACCTCTTTGGATGGGCAAATAATGTGAACAAATTTGTGCCCCACATGAATGTTTACCAAAGGATGACCTCAGCAGAGGAGGATTCTAATAACCAAGAGGATAGGATGAGATGTTCTGAGGGCACCAGCTGGTCTCTTTCCCCAGCCACTCCTATCATTGCCCAATGGGCTCACAAAGAAAGTGACCATGGTGGCAGGGGTGGAGGCTATGCAGGAGTCAGAAGCATGGACTTCCAATCACCATGGCCAATCTGACTACAGCCATTGCTAAATGTCTAATTTGTGAGGAGTAGATTGGACCAACACTGATTCCCCAACATGGCACCATTCTACAAGGGTAATCAGGTAGCTACCTGGTGGCAGATTGATTACATTGGACCACTTCCATCGTGAAAGGAGCAGCACTTTGTTTTTACATGAATAGATACTTAGTCTCTGGATGCCTTCCCTACATGCAATGCTTCTGCCCAAACTGCCACACATGGATTAGTAATATGCCTTATCTACTGTCATGATAGTCCACCCAGCATTGCTTCTGATCATAGCAAATGAAGTGCGGCTCGACCTCAGGGAATACACTGGTTTTACAGCAGCTGGTCTGTTCTGAATGGTGGAATGGCCTTTTAAAGACCCAGTTACAGTACCAGCCAGGTGGAAATATCTTGCAGGGCTTTGGCAATGTCATCTATCATGCAGTACATGCCCTAAATCAGTGTCCAATATATGGTGTAGTTTGTCCCATGGCCAAGATTAACAGATCCAAGAATCAAGGGATGGAAATGAGAGTGGCTTCACTCACTATTATCCCTACTTATCCACTAAGGAAATTTTTCCTTCTTGTCTCCTCAGCCTTAGGCTCTGCTGGTCTAGAGGTCTTAGTCCCAAAGGAGTAATGCTTCCACCAGGAGAAGCAACAATGATTCCATTGAACTGGAATTTGCACTAAAATTTGGCCACTTTGGGCATCTCATCCCTGTGAATCAACAGGCAAAGAAGGGGATTAATATACCAATTGAGGTGATTGATCCTTATCAACAACAGGAAATTGGATTGCTACTACATAATCGATGTAATGAAGAGTGTGTCTGGAAGACAGGAGAACCTTTAGGGCATCTCTTAGTACTATCAAGCCAGTGCTGAATGTCACAATGGAAAATTATAAAGCTGTCCCCTGCAGGACTGATAACAGCCCCGGCCTTTCAAGAATGAGGTTTGGGTCCCTCCTCTAAACAAAGAACCATGACTAGCTGAGGAGTTTGCTCAAGGCAAAGGTAACAGAAAATGAGTCATGGAAGAAGGTAGTTACATCAGCTATTATCATAAACCAGTTGCAGAAATGAAGATTGTAATAGTTATGAGTATTTTTTCCTATTTTGAGGGGATATATTTGTGTATATATGTTTTCCCCCTTCTTTTATCTCCTATCTAATTATCATCTATTAATGCATCTGTTATCACCTATTAGTATATCTATTAATAAGATATATTAATAATGGTTAACTTTATATCTCAGCATTTAAAATGTAGAATAGCAAAGGATAAGTAGAACATCAACTAAAGACTTTGCGTCGTTTTCTAGGAAAAGAGTTGGTGTGCTTTTGCCTGTACACAGGATATTTGGTCACATAAGGAGGAATTATGACTTGGCTATTGTCTTTATTTGGCGAGTAAGTGTGTTTTAAGGAGATAGTGTGGTTGCTCAGTTGATAGGCATGGTCTTTGTTGGTCTTTTAGGTATCAACATGGCTTAGCAGTAGTCCCCAGTTATTCACTCACCCAAATACAAATATAGATGCTGCTGTGAAGGTATTTTGCAGATGTGATTAAAGCCCATAATCAGTTGACTTTGAGTGTGAGAGATTATCCTAGATAATCTAGATGGACCTGAATCCTTAAAAGCAGGGTTGAGTCTTCTCTGAGATAAGAAGAGATTCTGCCTGTGGATTGAAGCTTCAGCTTGTGCCCAAGAGCTTTGGTCTGTTCTTCCAGATGGCTTATCCTATGCATTTCAGACTTGACTAGCCAGCTGCCACAATTACACAAACCTATTCTCTGCAATAAATCTCCTACTATATTTCTCTTACTGGTCCTACTTCTCTGGTAAATGTTGACTGATACACTTGAGCTGACTTTCTAGTGGGTGTGTGGATGAGGTATCTGCTCATTAGTCTATGGTCCACCAGAGCCCCTGTAGCTGGTCCCAGAAGTGAGGCTACAAGCACTGCTAGATCCAAGGAGATGCGCCAGATAGCTCCTTCTGATTTATAGAAAATGATATTTTAATGACCACCTAATTTCTAGTGAATGATTTTTGGTTGAGGCTGATGTAGTTTTATATGTTTTATTTTGAACTTCCCAAAGTATGCTATTTTGGGGGGAAAATAAAGGCAGGAATTTCTCTGGGCAAATAAGTCTGAGATGTGATGTTAAAGATAATTCTTTATTTTAGGAATTTTCATGGCCTCCACAATGCTACTGGGCATGAGAGGTCCAAAAAAGGAACAGAATATGCAGTTTATACCCGTCTTCTCTGAATATGGAACGATATTTTCCCCTTCTGGGGACTGCAACATGAGAATTGCATGAAATATATTTTAGGAACACTTATCCACACATCTATGGCCCATAAATAAAATTATCTCATTTGCATCTTATTAGCTTGCCTTTTACTTCACCCATAGTGACTCATAATTAGACAATGGTCCTACTTATTAAAATGTTTCATAGTTAAAAACAAAGAACCAAAAATTAAAGAGTGCCCCAAAATTATATTTGAAAAAAGGATATTCATGTCCTAATCTCAAAAGGTTACCCAATGGAAACAGAGCATGCTGAGAAAATTTATTATTGGTTGCACATATTATTATGTTTATACTGGTTGGTGAAGTGAAAATCTTCTAGTTTGCTTATTTAGGGTTCATTGATAGAAACACACACACACACATGCATGCATATTTAACAGTAGAAATTTAACTATTTGCAGATTACAGCACATGGAAATGACCTGTTTTTCACTCAGGCACTTAATAGTTATTTTAGAATCATCATACTTTTAAATTCTACTCTATAATTTTTCCAACAGTGAAAAAAGAAACTAAAGCAATGCTGTAACATTAAATATTTTAAATGGGTTTAATTTTAAAAGACAAAATTATAAAGCTCAAGAGACTTGGGTAGAATGTCTTATGATTATGTTGGCACCTTAGTATTTTCTCATATTTATCGGTATAGCCTATATTTCTCTTGCTATTTACTCTCTTTCAACCAAAAATGTGAGGTAGTTCATTTGGCTTTCTTACCATGTTTACTTTTATATTACTTCTAAACATTTTTATTCTTCACTAAATATGATAAAGTACATGTAAAACCTAAATATGTAATTTACAAGTTTCAGTAGTATGAAGAGACTTGCCATGATTTCTTTATGCTGTATTAAATATACTACATATATGTTATACTATAGCATTAACTCAACAAGGATACTGTGAAATGATTGAATCCTTTCAGGAAGCCTGATGAGTTCATTTGAAAGGTCTTTTTCATAGGGAATTAATTAGTGGAGAGATCTATCTTTTTCTACTTCTTTAACACGATAGCCATTCTCGGGCAGTTCCAGGGCCTTCAGGGTGTCTGTATCACTGGGGTGTTGTTATACTGTGGCCTGTATACAGTAGGTGCTAAATAATTGTTTGTGGATGATGATCCTTTTCCACTGTTTTCTTGAACTCATGTTGCCTACCTAGATGGGTTGCCCACATGGGATGGCTGTGAAAGGCTGGGAGGTAGCTCTGAGGCTTCATGGCATAGCAGGAGGCTCTCTGGACATTTCTGTAGCATGCTGGGTTCCAGCCTCAGCCCCGTCAACTGGCTACATGTCTTAGGCAAGTACTCCACTTTCTTGTCTTCATTTTCAAGGGCAGGAACCATGTCCTATTTATCTTTATCTCACCAGTACCAAGATAGTTCCTGGTAAGGGAAACAGCTGCTATTTTCTCCTTCTTATGAGTAGGGAGCAGAGGGAAGGTGTGAAGTCTCTAACTACGGATCTCCCTTCATCCGTCCCCTTCACCTCCCCCTTTCCTCCCCAGACAACACATAATTGTGCATCCATGTTAAAGTGGGTCTTTTGGAGAGGGGGATGGTACTGTCGACTTTTGTTTGTAATTGCTTTCTTAACATGGAAACTGAAATTAAACATGTTGCACGTTAAATTCATCATCTCTATTTTTCTCTAACTGCCCCAATGTGGGCACCAAATGGACCCTCTGCACCACACCTGCACCAGGGCTGACAGTACTAAGAAATATTATTCTCTTATAGTCCTAGGATTACTGTTATTCCATCCCTCCTGAGTTCTCCAATCTTGTCATGAATTTTTGAAGATCCCTTTTCTAGCTCCAGTTTGAAGCATTCATCCCCTCCAGGTGCACAGCCAGTCCCCTGGGCCATGTCCTGCTCCATTCATACCTGGGCTCTGTACTTCTCATGACCCCATATTTCCTCTGGGTCACCCTCGTGTGATGATTTCCAAAACACTGTTTTTATCACATCATTCCTTCAAGAACTTAAAATTGCTCCCTACTGCTCATCGCACCGAATCTTACCTCCCTGGCCTGATCCTGAAGATGGATTCCATGTCCTTATCCTACCTTTTCCTTCGTTCTTCTTGTCTTATTCTTATTGATAGCATAACAGGTAAGAGTGAGGGTTCTGGAGTCAGGCTCTGCCCCTTGCTAACTGCTCTACCTCAGGTAAGTTTCTTAATCTCTCTGGGCCTCAGTTTCCTCAGCTGTAAAATAACAATAAAGCATTTACTTGACACAATTGTTTGAGATGCTGAATAATTGTTTGGGGTGAGAATTTTAGAAGATAATAGCAGCTTGTCCCTATACAGGGTTTACCTTTGGGCTATTCTTTTTTTTATTATTATTATACTTTAAGTTTTAGGGTACATGTGCACAATGTGCAGGTTTGTTACATATGTATACATGTGCCATGTTGGTGTGCTGCACCCATTAACTCGTCATTTACATTAGGTATATCTCCTAATGCTATCCCTCTCCCCTCCCCCACCCCACAACAGTCCCTGGTGTGTGATGTTCCCCTTCCTGTGTCCATGTGTTCTCATTGTTCAATTCCCACCTATGAGTGAGAACATGCAGTGTTTGGTTTTTTGTCCTTGTGATAATTTGCTGAGAATGATGGCTTCCAGCTTCATCCATGTCCCTACAAAGGACATGAACTCATCATTTTTTATGGCTGCATAGTATTCCATGGTGTATATGTGCCACATTTTCTTAATCCAGTCTATCATTGATGGACATTTGGGTTGGTTCCAAGTCTTTGCTATTGTGAATAGTGCCGCAATAAACATACGTGTGCATGTGTCTTTATAGCAGCATGATTTATAATCCTTTGGGTATATACCCAGTAATGGGATGGCTGGGTCAAATGGTATTTCTAGTTCTAGATCCCTGAGGAATCGCCACACCGACTTCCACAATGGTTGAACTAGTTTACAGTCCCACCAACAGTGTAAAAGTGTTCCTATTTCTCCACATCCTCTCCAGCACCTGTTGTTTCCTGACTTTTTAATGATCACCATTCTAACTGGTGTGAGATGGTATCTCATTGTGGTTTTGATTCGCATTTCTCTGAAGGCCAGTGATGATGAGCATTTTTTCATGTGTCTTTTGGCTGCATAAATGTCTTCTTTTGAGAAGTGTCTGCTCATATCCTTCGCCCACTTGTTGATGGGGTTGTTTGTTTTTTTCTTGTAAATTTGTTTGAGTTCTTTGTAGATTCTGGATATTAGCCCTTTGTCAGGTGAGTAGATTGCAAAAATTTTCTCCCATTCTGTAGGTTGCCTGTTCACTCTGATGGTAGTTTCTTTTGCTGTGCAGAAACTCTTTAGTTTAATTAGATCCCATTTGTCAATTTTGGCTTTTGTTGCCATTGCTTTTGGTGTTTTAGACATGAAGTCCTTGCCCATGCCTATGTCCTGAATGGTATTGCCTAGGTTTTCTTCTAGAGTTTTTATGGTTTTAGGTCTAACATTTAAGTCTTTAATCCATCTTGAATTAATTTTTGTGTAAGGTGTAAGGAAGGGATCCAGTTTCAGCTTTCTACATATGGCTAGCAAGTTTTCCCAACACCATTTATTAAATAGGGAATCCTTTCCCCATTTTCTGTTTTTGTCAGGTTTGTCAAAGATCAGATGGTTGTAGATATGTGGCACTATTTCTGAGGGCTCTGTTCTGTTCCATTGGTCTATATTTCTGTTTTGGTACCAGTACCATGTTGTTTTGGTTACTGTAGCCTTGTAGTACAGTTTGAAGTCAGGTAGCGTGATGCCTCCAGCTTTGTTCTTTTGGCTTAGGATTGACTTGGCGATGCGGGCTGTTTTTTGGTTCCATATGAACTTTAAAGTAGTTTTTTCCAGTTCTGTGAAGAAAGTCATTGGTAGCTTGATGGGGATGGCACTGAATCTATAAATTACCTTGGGCAGTATGGCCATTTTCACGATATTGATTCTTCCTACCCATGAGCATGGAATGTTCTTCCATTTGTTTGTATCTTCTTTTATTTCATTGAGCAGTGGTTGGTAGTTCTCTTTGAAGAGGTCCTTCACATCCCTTGTAAGTTGGATTCCTAGATATTTTATTCTCTTTGAAGCAATTGTGAATGGGAGTTCACTCCTGATTTGGCTCTCTGTTTGTCTGTTATTGATGTATAAGAATGCTTGTGATTTTTGCGCATTGATTTTTGTATCCTGAGACTTTGCTGAAGTTGCTTATCAGCTTAAGAAGATTTTGGGCTGAGACGATGGGGTTTTCTAGATATACAATCATGTCATCTGCAAACAGGGACAGTTTGACTTCCTCTTTTCCTAATTGAATACCCTTTATTTCCCTCTCCTGCCTGATTGCCCTGGCCAGAACTTCCAACACTGTGTTGAATAGGAGTGGTGAGAGAGGGCATCCCTGTCTTGTGCCAGTTTTCAAAGGGAATGCTTCCAGTTTTTGCCCATTCAGTATGATATTGGCTGTGGGTTTGTCATAGATAGCTCTTATTATTTTGAGATACGTCCCATCAATACCTAATTTATTGAGAGTTTTTAAGCATGAAGGGCTGTTGAATTTTGTCAAAGGCCTTTTCTGCATCTATTGAGATAATCATGTGGTTTTTGTCGTTGGTTCTGTTTATATGGTGGATTACGTTTATTGATTTGCTATGTTGAACCAGCCTTGCATCCCAGGGATGAAGCCCACTTAATCATGGTGGATAAGCTTTTTGATGTGCTGCTGGATTTGGTTTGCCAGTATTTTATTAAGGATTTTTGCATCGATGTTCATCAGGGATATTGGTCTAAAATTCTCTTTTTTGTGTGTGTCTCTGCCAGGCTTTGGTATCAGGATGATGCTGGCCTCATAAAATGAGTTAGGGAGGATTCCCTCTTTTTCTATTGATTGGAATAGTTTCAGAAGGAATGGTACCAGTTCCTCCTTGTACCTCTGGTAGAATTTGGCTGTGAATCCGTCTGGTTATGGACTTTTTTTGGTTGGTAAGCTATTAATTATTGCCTCAATTTCAGAGCCTGTTATTGGTCTATTCAGATTCAACATCTTCCTGGTTTAGTCTTGGGAGGGTGCATGTGTCGAGGAATTTATCCATTTCTTCTAGATTTTCTAGTTTATTTGCGTAGAGGTGTTTATAGTATTCTCTGATGGTAGTTTGTATTTCTGTGGGATCGGTGGTGATATCCCCTTTATCATTTTTTATTGCGTCTATTTGATTCTTCTCTCTTTTCTTCTTTATTAGTCTTGCTAGCGGTCTATCAATTTTGTTAGCATGCCTCCCACACCCTTTATCAAACAGGGGCATTTCTGTCTCCCCTGCCCCTGTCTGCTCTTTTCTTTCTTTCTTGTCCTTTCCCCAGTGGCCAGCCTCGCTTTCCCTGGATTCTCTCTGATTGGCCTTACTCAGCAATGATTTATCTTCTGCTTTTTTACTCTGAGGACTTTTGCCTGGCCTGTTTCACTTTACCCTGAATTCCTATGTTTACCGTTTGCTTTTTGTCTTCTCCCAGACATTGTGCCATGTTTTCTAGCACTTTGAATAGAGCTAAGCTTATGGCTAGTATTTTTTTAATTAAGAACCAGGTACTAAGTATTATGCTCAGTTGACTCAAGGACTCAAGGTAGAGAACTGACATCTTTTTTGACAAGTTGAATTGCATTTTCAAAGAATAAAGTGGAGTTATTGGCCAACATATCAGGCGTCACTTCTGGAAGTCATATAACACAAGTCTTGCCTATTCACTTAAAGGAAATTAAGCATCTCGTGCAGGCTTTTCAACCTGGCTCTGTCACCAGTGTTCCCAGTACCTGTTAATAGAAAAATGTGCTTTGTGCGTGCTTGGGAAAGAATCTTAACCTCATGGAAGAAAGGGTAGCAGGGAGCTGGGAACATCACTCTTGACTGTGGTTCAGCACACCTGGAGCCCATGGAAGCAGGAACCCAGGACATCCTTCTTTCTGTAGGTCAGGGACCTGGGAGTGTTGCTTGTTTTAGAAGAAGAGGAAAGTGTTCCTGATGTTCTCAACCCATCAAGCTGGGAGTAGATGTTTGACAAGGAGAGAGAAAAACATGACCTGAAGCATTCAGGCATTCTGCTTTTTTTCCATGCTAGAAAAAGAACTGTGTTTGATCTATAGCAGAGCTTTTTATTTGAGCAGAAGCTATCTAGGGGCATCTACTGACACATGATGCTGACTAGGGTATGATTCTGTCCTCAGTCAGTTCTTACCATGTAAAAGGATCCTCAAAGGAAGGATCTCTTCCCCAACCCGTTGCTACTTTGCTTTCTGAAAGTCAGTGTTTCCATAACCTGACTTTTGAATCTCCTCTGTTTCTAAGATTGTAAAACTAGCTCTCCAAACATAACCACCTCTTAATAGACAACTGTATCTTCCTAGAGAATATGGAAAGACAAGATATCACAGTTCTGGAGGTGTTTCTCCTATACTTTTTTTTTGTATTTTTCCAATTTTATAGAATGAGCTTGTATTATTTTTTTGCAATGGAAAATAACTTACACATTTCAGCAGCAGCAGGACTGCCTCTGTTCATGAGTTCTTGCTTTTGAATTGACATCAGATAATTCTGTACTTGGGAAACTACTCAGGATGTGGCATCCATCTCAGTCTTGGGTGGGACTTTCAGGTCCCTGGACTCTGGCCCCTTCCCACTATGTTGTGTGTATGTGTGTGTTGTGTGTGTGTGTGTGCTTTAACACTCATCTTCTGTTTGAATCAAGACAACATGTTTCCATCTCCTGTACCCTCCCTCCCCAGCATGTGTACCCCCCACTTATGCCTGGAGCACCCCCTCCTTCCTTCTGCCTCTGTAAACCTGACCCATTTGTCAAGCTCGTGAGCACCTGGGGCCATCCAAACACAGCCCTTTTTTTCTCTGAATTGTTACTGCCCTTATGATCTGCCATAATCACATGCTCAGAATGCATGTCAACGGGCATTTGTACAGCTCTTTGCAGTTTTCAGAGCAAGTGCACATCTATTGCTTCATCTCAGGGCCATGCAAGAGCTGGATGAGATCCTGTCATTATTTAAAATGTAGATATTTTATTCATCATAAAAATTTTGCATTCGTGTTAATTTTTAAAACCATTGCATTAAAACAGTACTTGTCTTTATCCCTGAGTTTTGGTGGCCTTGTAAATTTTGCAGGCCAGTCCCAACCCTGCTTCATTTAATCCTTATAACTATAAGAGTCCTGTGAGGTGTGCACAGGACCTCCTGTGGTATTACTGGCCCATTTCACAAATAATGAAACTCATCTCTCCCACTGGATTCCAAGCTTTGTGAGGGCAGCTCTGTAGTTCACACTCTTCTAGCCTTCCCAGGTCAACATGGTGCTACCTGTTGGTTCATTTGTTTCAAGGTATAACAATGAGATGGGGAGAGGTTTGTTAATCAGCCCTTGGGGGGACCATGAACTTGTCAAAAGTCCAATTATTACCCCTAACCTGTCTGATTGCATCCATCCATAGACCCCGTTGCACTTCTAGGAAGCAAATTTTCTCTGCTTTAGAAATTTAGTGCTCATTTGATGAGAGAGTTACAGAGACAGTCAGATAGAGAGTATGACTGAAGGAAAGCCACTTGGGGAACCTGAGGGAGTTCAAAAATTGGCTGGTCCCAGGAGGCTCTGTTTGAAGTGGGAATGAGTTCCTTGAGATGAGGCTAATGTCTCTCTAAAAGCACATGTGCTAGTGATTCTGAGATGACTGTAACCTTGAAGGTTTGCTTCTATGATCGTGTGGCACTGAGATGAACTTTTTGGAGTCACAAGTGAGGTTGTATGTACTAAAAATCCTCTACCCTTGAAATAAGAATGCAACAGTGTATGTCTCTGGATGTGATTCCATTTAACTGAGTGTAATTCAGGTGGGCAGGATTAATATCTTAAACCAAGATGTGGAGACTTTCTGTATCATCTCACTGCACAGATGTGGGTGGAGTGGTGAGGCAGTAGGTGGTGTCCTTGACTGCCAACTTTTCCTTTGTTGATCTGAGGTCATTCTGCCTATTTGAGGTCGGGAGACAGAGCATGGATAAGAATTATTACCTTGAAAATATAAGATCAGGAAATAATGTGAATATTATTCAGCAACAAAAAGACATAGTTTTTAAACCACAAAAAGACCTGGAGGAGGCTTAAATGCACATTGCCAAGTGAAAGAAGCCAGCCAGTCTGGAAAAGCTACATACTGTGTGATTCCAATTATAAGACATTCTGGAAAAGGCAAAACTATGGAGGTAGTAAAAAGATCAGTGGTTGCGAGGGGTCCAGGGAGATAGAGGAAGTGATGAACAGGTGGAACCCAGAGGAATTTTAGGGCAGTGAAACCCTTTTGTATGATACTGTAATGGTGGCTACTTAAACATCATGTAGTTGTCCAAACCTACAAAATGTACAACGTAGAGTGAACCCTAATGTAAACTGTGGACTCTAGCTGATAATAATATATCAATACTGGTTCATCAATATTGTTACAATCATATCAAATGTTCCACACAAATGCAAGATGTTAGTAACAGGGGAGACTGTGTGTGTGTGTGGTGTGTGTGTGTGGGGGGGTGGGGGAGTGCAGGTAATAGGGGAATTCTCTGTACTTTCTACTCAGTGTTTCCATAAACCTAAAACTCTTCTTAAAAATAAGGTTTAGCATGAAATACTAGGTTTTATTTAATTGTACATTTTAAAATAACTAAAAGACTACATAATTAGATAGTTTGTAACACAAAGGATAAATGCTTGAGGGGATGGATATCCTATTTTGCATGATGTGATTATTATGCATTGCATGCCTGTATCAAAACATCTCATGTACCCTATAAATATATGTACCTACTGTATACCCACAAACATTAAAAATTAAAATAAAAATATAAAGTTTATTAATTAGATAGAAAGGCAGAATGAGAGAAAAGGAGAAAGAGAAAGAAATAACAAACATGGCCTACTTGCCTCATCTTCCAACAAAGGGTCTTGGCTCCAAATATCACGTTAGGGGAGTGGAAAAGACAAGTTGGGACTGGCTGAGACCTGGTTCCTTCCTATGTCGAGTCTGTTGCACAGCACACGCCAGCTGCTTCCATCAGCCAGGCTAGAACAGCAGAATTCCCATCTCCACCCCACCACCCATCCGGCATCAGTCAAAAGGAGCCTTCGATAATGTGAGTCATGACGGAAGCTTCTTGACATGGTGAATGTTCCCCAGGGGATGTCAAGTGTGATCCTTCTCCTTTGCAGAGCATATGAGCTGCCTCGATTGTGTGACAAATATTTTCGTGTACCAGCATAATCCGAACTTTGGCAGAGGCTGGGGTAAGGGCGCAGTGACAGAGAAGTGTTCTCAGCCTGGCAGTGTTAGATTTAGAAAGAAGGGAAGCATTTTGCATTCTTGACACAGGAATCCTAGGAAGTGACTCTTCTTGTCTTAGAACCAGGATTTATCACTAATGACAAAGAGATAACTCATACTTCAGATAAGCTTGCAGCATACAAGGCACTAATGATGACAACAATTATGAAAATTATGATGATGAGGAACATGATGATAGCAACATGCCTCTAACGTATACCATGAGGCAGGCGCTGGTCTAGGCACTTTATAAACATAAATGTATTTAATCATTATAATGGAGGTAGTGTTTATCATTATCCCATTCTACAGATGAGAAAACCGATACTAGAAAGATTAAGTAACTTGGATAAGATTGCACAGTATTTTAGCTCAAGATTCTGTGGCCTTTCCCTCAACTATGTAACCTCTGATCATTCCCTGGTCATAGCTAACAGTTCAAAGCCCAGTATTGTCACAGCCCCAGAGGCAGAGAACAAATAGCTATCACCTGGAAATACCTACCTACCTACTTACATATAGGTAGGTAGGGTGAATAATGTCCTCCCAAAGACGTCCACATCCCAATCCTCAGATCCTGTGAACATGTTACTTTACATGGCAAAAGGGACGTTGCAGATGTGATTCTGTCAATAACCTTGAGATGGGGAGATTATCCGGGATTACCCAAGTGGGCCCAGTGTAATCACAAAGCTCCTTACAAGAGCATGGCAGGAGAGTTAGTGTCAGAGAGAGATGGATGGGGTGGGAAAAGAGAGTGAGAGAGAGAGAACAGAGACAGAAGTCAGAGTGATGGGGCCATGAGCCAAGGAGTGCAAGTAGCCTCTAGAAGCTGGAAAAGGCAAGGGAAAGGGTCCTCCCTGAGAAACCCCAGAAGGAATGCTAGCCCTACTGACACCTTCATCTTAGGACTTGTGACCTCCAGAACTGGCAGAAGCAAAGTTTGTGCTGCTTTAATCCACAGAATGTGTGGCAGTTTGTTATAGCAGCAACAGGAAACTAATGTACACACATAATATAGAAACACATAACACACCCCCCTACCTGTAAACGCTTACCACCTACAAACGTTTACATACACTTAGTGCCCACTTGCTCCCTTAGGGCCATGCTTGCTGACTGCAACCTCTTGGTCCTTTGTCCTTTCTCCTGGGGCTGGTTCCCCAGTGTGGCTTTCCTTCTTCATGGCCACAACTCCCTCCACCCAGGGGACCCTAATTCTTGTTCTCCAGCCACCCTATTCATTTTTGGCTCATATTCTAACCTATGCAACAGACGATCTGTATTGGCATAACTTTATCAAGGAGGAAGAGGGTGGACAAGTCAGGCTGTGGTCTTACTGGGGAAGTTGGACACCTCTTTTCTAGTTCTTGCCTCTGCCCTTGTCCACGTAAGTGTGGAACGGATATTTATCTACACTCGGGTGCCCAGGGCAGTCTGGATTATGCCTGTTGTCTTGGTGTAAATATTAATATTACAAGCTCTCCCTTTCAGTCTGAAATGTGACCTGGTTTGTGTGATAAATTACATGGTTGCCCCATCTTGACTCACCTCCCAGTTGTCTGAATTTGTCTTAGTCCCTGAACATTTTAATTCCAGGCTGACTTCCTCCTGCCACCCGGCCCACCTCTGAAATCACCTCCCAGAATTATGGGATGCCCAAAAGACTGTCAAGCTCAAATCTTTAGTTTTACAGAGTAGGAGGCTGAGTTCTCAAGAGGCTAGGATCACACAGGAGTCAATGCCATGACCAGGCCTTGAGCTCAAGAATCCTGACTTCACCCAGCGACGCTTTCACAAGACTCACATCCTTGATGCACACTGAGGGAGATGCAGAAGCTAACCACGGATGAGGGCGTGCATCAGCAAAACATCTGTGTGGTTTGGCTGTGTCCCCACCCAAATCTCATCTTGAATTGTACTCCCATAATTCCCATGTTGTGGGAAGGACCCGGTGGGCAATAATTTGAATCATGGGGATGGTTTCCCCTAGCCTGTTCTCGTGGTAGTGAATAAGTCTCACGAGATCTGATGGTTTTATCAGGGGCTTCCACTTTTGCATCTTCCTCATTTTCTCTTGCCACCACCATGTAAGAAGTGCTTTTTGCCTCCCACCATGATTCTAAGGCCTCCCTAGCCACATGGAACTGTAATTCCAATTAAACCTCTTTTTCTTCCTAGTCTCGGGTATGTCTTTGTCAGCAGCACGAAAACGGACTAACACACCTTGCCAGCCTGCAACCTGAATACCTGGAATTCTGTAATCTCTTATTAGAGGGTATCAATTCTTCTTGACAGTCTTTGCTTTTGTCATGAATTGAATGTTCAAATTCATATGTTGAAGTTCTAACTTCCAGTGTGGCTGTGTTTGGAGATGGGGACCCTAAGAAGGGAATTAAGGTTAAGTGAGGTCATAGAGTGGGGTCCTGAGCTTTCAGGATTAGTGTACTTTAACAAGAGACACCAGACAACTCCGAATCTCTCCTCTGTGTGTCTGTGCACATGCACTGAGGAAAGACCATGAAAAGACACAGCAGGAGGTGGCTGTCTCCAAGCCAGGAAGAGACTGCACACCAAAAATCCATCAGTTAGCATCTTGATATTGGACTTCCAGCCTCCAGAACCATGGGAAAATAAATGTCTGTCATTTTAGCCACTCAGTTTGGGGTATTTTATTATAGTGGCGTGGGCTGACTCCTACAGCTGTGTCCCATTGAGTCCACATCTTTGTGGCATTTAAGCCCCTCAACATGCACTCCCTCCCTTTCCTGTGGTCTCACGCTTGCATGCACGCACCATAAACTCTTCTCACTACTCACTCAATAGGGCACCGACTTTTCCAAACTGTGCGCCTGGCTGCACGAGTCTTGCTGACTTTCTATGACCCTCTACCCTGGAGCCATCTCTCCCAGCCCTGCAAGTTAAAGTTCCACCCCAGGCTAAGGCCTGGTTGCAAGACTGCTTTGTCCAAAGGCCTTTCCCTGCCCTCAGCCAGACTGAGCCTTCTGCCTCAGAGGCTAGAGTAAGCTGGGTGTCACAAAGCCATGAGCAGTGGGTTGTACACTGTCCCCACAAAGTTCATGTCCACCTAGAACCTCAGAATATGAACTTTTTTGGAAATAGGGTCTTTGCACATATTATAGGTATTTGATTTCACACCTGTCCCTCAGGACAGATACCTCATCCTGGATAGCATGGGGCCTCTCCTAGCTCCCAGCACCCCATGAGCTTGCAAACTGTCACACTGCACTGAGTTGAAGTAAATGTCCCCAGGCAGCTCTCTCTTACCACCCCCCTGCTCGGGGGCCCAGCGGCTGGGTCTGTGTTTCACATCATAGAGTCTGTGCCTGCCTGGCTCCTGGGATGTGTGAATTGCTGGCAGAGAAATGTTAGAATTCCTAACAAGCACCCCGGTTTCTCCATCTGCCTGTTATGACTTGTCTCTTAGAAATGCTCTCAGGATTCTCATAAAATGGTTCTTCCAGGAGAATTTAATATTTTCCTCCAGAATCAGTTTGTCAGCTCTTTGGAGCCCCAGCCCTCCAGGGGACAGGTGGCTCCGAGCACAATTTGGAGAATGTCACAGAGATTCATCTCCTAAGAGCCCACAGACTCGTGTCTGCCTGCTTTTGAGAGCAAGTGTTTCAAGTAGAACTAGAGGAGCAGAGGAGGGACCTCAGGTCACCGCAGAGCCTCGGGAGCTGCACAACAGCCGACAGGAGCGGATTCACTTGTGAACAATGTTGCCTGAGATTCCGACAGTCTCCTGGGAGCTTCAGAGACATTTGTGGAGGCTGACATCCAGCATGGGCCCATGAGGATGAGAACCCGAGGCTTCAGGTTATCACTGTTAATGTGACTCTTTGTGCCCAAGAAGTGGGAGGACCAGGAAAACTTCCACAAGTGAGTTCTGAGAATTATAGAAGATGTTCAAAACTCATTTGAAAGGAGATTTTAGACAAGCACTGCTTAAGCTGAGGAAAAACCACCTTGTCTGTAAGTAAACCATGTGGCAGTTTCCAAAGGCTCACCGTGATCCTCTTATCACTGACAGGCATCCATGTCTTAATGTCTGGGAATGACATACATGGAAACTGTATTCTCAGTGTGTTGGGTTTTCATCATTGTTACATGCTGTTGATATGTCATTAGCACAGAATAACAAGGGCATTAGTCAGGATGCACTATTAGCAAGTAATACTATCCTTCATTGAGTGTCCACTCTCTGAGACAATGCACAAATGCCTTATCAATATTATTTCTTCTAATCTCCAAAACAAGTCTTTGAGGAAGGTTTATCCATTGCACAGGTGCAAAAACTGGGGGTCAGAAAAGTAGTGCCATGGTCTGAATGCCTGTGTCCTTCCTCCAATTCGCACATTGAAATCGTCATCCACAAGGTGATGGTACTAGGAGGTAGAGCCAGAGATTATTGGATCATGAAATTGGAGCCTAATGAATGAGATTAGTGCCTTTATAAGATAGGCTCAAGGGAGCTTGCTTACCTCTTCTATCATGTGAGGACACAGTGGGAAGATGCTATCTCTGAGTAAGAGAGGTGGCCCTTTCCAGGACCAGAATCTGCCTTGATCTTGGACTTCGGAGCCTCCAGAGCTGTGAGAAATAAATCTGCAGTTTATCCGTTCCCCAGTCTAAAATATTTTGTTATGGCAGCCTGATTGGGCTAAGGCCTGATGAGGCCTGATCTGGTCCTACAACTCTTTACAGCCTAGCCCGCCAAGCGGTCAATATTACTCAGATGAAGTTGGTGTTGACACAGAACATGGAGCCTCTTTGCCCTCCTGGTGATATGATGCTTCCTGTCTTGATGATAGGATGCTGACCCACTGGCTACTTAAACCAGAAATATGAGCTTCCACAGGGGAGAAGGGTTGGGGCAGAGGGTATTCTAGAAATGTGCTCAGAACTCAGGTGGACCAAGTGACAGGGGTTGGCACTTGAACCCCATGTGCTTCTTCCTGTTGGGGCATCCACTTGGGGATCCCAAGACAGATAAGTAGGCCCCTCCTCTTGGATATGCCACCTACAAATTCCATGAATGTGGCTTAGAATAGAGAAGACTGTCAGAGGCCATCTCCTTTCAGAAGAAAATAAGGTGCCTCTGGACACTGTTGTGTGCCCCACAATTCAGCTGAACAATAGGCCAACAGTTATGAGTGCAGCTGCCCCAATTGGTGGCCTCAAAGACTACACGCACCAAATGGTTCCACTTTTCTGCTCTCATCTCTGCCTGGCTAAGGCCACCTGTTGTTCTAGCATGGAGGAAAGAGACTGGGTCTTACAGCGAGATTCAGCAGAGATTGGCTCTTGAATTTGCTGCTTACTAACACCATGGCCCTAGACATCTTATCTAATTTCTCTGAGTCACGGTATCTTCATTTTAAAATGGGGCTGTTGTGAGGATTATACCTGACCAGATACATAAAGTTCCTAACACAGATCTTGGCAGAAAATAGGGACTCAGTAAACCATGGGTTCAAGTTTTAGGTATGATTGTTTAGAGTTACTTTCTCTGTGTCTATATTCTATTTTTCCAATAGACAATAAATTCCTTTAAAGCCAAGCACCCCTCTGAGGCCCTCACAGAGATTGCTTTGCACATAGTAGGACCTAATAAACACATTCCCCAAATCAGAGTTGATGTTACTCATTTTTACTTTTGGTCTCAGTTGACCTGGATTCTGTTCTTTTTTGTCCTCTGAATTCAGGCCAGCATCTCAGAAAATAGTTTAAAAAAACAACAAATGAGCAGGGGGTTAGAAATTTGACATCTCCTGTAGACTGTGAAACTAATTTGACATCTCACATAGTCTGTGAAACTGATTGACTAGAGCTGTATAAAAACTTGCCTGGAAAACTTCTTAGGAAGAGCTGAGCCTGGAAGGAACTGGGGGTAGAGGGGGCTGAATAGTATAACAGCTTCATGTTCCTCAAGGAGCTCTATATCCCTGGACACACAGCGATGCCCCATGACACCTTTCGGGAGGCTGGCCAGGGGCCATACTCACTCTTCTTTTAATGGGGATCTCATAATACATGCTGACTGTTTTTACAGTGGGACATGTCAAAGAAAGGCAAGAAAGCTTATTTTCTTCTGAAAGGAGATGGCCTTTGAAAGTCTTCTCCATTCTAAGCCACATTCATGGAATTTGAAAGTGGCATATCTGAGGATGGGTCTACCAATCTGCCTTGGGATCCCCAAGTACATGAATATATTTGTTTGGGAACTTGAAGTGAATTTCAATCGACACAGTCATGCTGGGAAAAAACAGACAAGGTGCTGACTAATGCCATGGGAATCTAATACTGATTACTTTTGAAAGCATAAGGGAATGGGCCTACAAAAAAGTCAGTATACAAATCTGAAATGGAGTTAGAAAGAACTGGAAAAGGAAGTATGAGAAATATTAATTAAAGTTACAAGTTTGAGACTGGTCATGGAAAGGTCAGAAATGTTTTCTTTAAGGTCATGGTTCCATCAGCAGTGACTTTAATTAATAATAATGGGGTTGGAGAACCTCTAACCTTATCCCTGCACCATTATGATCTCAGATAGGAAGACATCTTCTTTAAGGTCATGGACAGAAAGCTAATGGGATTAAGATCTGGCTTTCATATTTTTCAAGTACCTATTGTGTGCAAAAACCAGAATTTGAGAAGGAAGATCTGTTATTGCTGAAGGCATTTGCTCATGCAGTTTTAATACCAGTCAGTGGTTATTGATCACTTAATGAAGCAGTTCATGGATTTCTAGTTTTCCTCCAGAGTTCTGCATTACTTTTAAACAAATAATATTCTTCAAAATGCTTGTCATTCTTGCCTTGATGAAAGGTGAATCTATGAAGATTTAACAGAATTTGGGCCCAATTCCAGTAGCTAGCCATGGAACATGGAGCTTCTTTTTGATCTTTTTGATATAGTGTACGATGTTCCCTCTAATTTTCTTTGGGAGTGGTTACTAATATAAATCAATAAAATACTGATTATAATGTCCTTCTTATTCTTCCCGCCACATTTGCTCAGTATACTTCCTATAATTTGACCAATGTGCCTGTGACAGATTGTAAAAATGGCCACAATGCTCCTATACGACTCTTCATATTTATGACCTGTGCAATGTGGCTTTACAGATGTGTTCAGTAAGAGACAGTTCTGTTTCCCCATCCCTTGGATCTGAGCTGACATTGTGATTTTCTTTGGCCAACAGAACGTGGCAGAAGTGAAAAAGGAAGGTGTGTCAGTTCTTTTCCTTTCTGAGAAAAAGGAAGGTGTGTCAGTTCTTTTCCTTTCTGAGAAATCTGCCCAGGTGCCATGTGCATAAGCCCAGGCTAGCCTATTTGAGGATGAGAGACCATGTGGAGCAGAGATAAGCCATCCTAGCCAGCCGCAGCTAGCTTGATCACTGACCTAGATGCATGTGTGAGCCCTGCCAAGACTAGAAGAAGAATCGCCAAGAGGAGTCCAGCTCAAACTGCTGACTATTGAATGACTCACTTTTGGGATGGTTTGTTAAGCAGCAAAAGTAACTAACAGTACCTAAGAGGGGTTTTCTGTTCTCTATCAAGAGTCCCCTTTAGGAAAAATATGACCTGTATTGTAGAGTCATCATCAAAAAGATTGAAGCTTCTTCTGGAAGTTTATCATTTCACTACTCTCAAGACTCTTTTCCCCAGTCTCCTCTCTCTTACTTCCAAGTCTTCCTTGTAGCTAGGGATGGTCATGGAACGTAAGTGGAAGTTGGTAAAAAAATTCTTCTTGAAAAAGGGACATGTATTTTTTTGTATTCCCTTTCTCCTTCTTCCTACTAGAGATGCAATTCCTGGACCATGCAATGCCTTTACACCCTATCTATGGAGTGAATTGTGTTCCCCCAAATTTACATGTTCAAGACTCAACCCCCAGTGTGACTGTACTTGGACATAGAGCTTTTAGGAGGTAATTAAGGTCAAATGAAGTCATAAGGGTGGGGTCTTAATCCAACGAAATTAGTGGCCTTATAAGAAGTAGAGAGATCTCTTTTAGGAAAGGCCATGTGAGCATGTAGCAAGAAGGTGGCCATCTGCAAGCTAGAGAGAGAGAGAGAGCCCTCATCAGAACCTGTCTATGCTGGCACCATGATCTTGGACTTCCAGCCCCTAGAATTGTGAGAGAATAGATTTCTGTTGTTGAAGTGACCCAGGCTATGGTATTTTGTCATGGAAGCCTGAGCAGACTAATACACCCTCTGAGATGACACACTTGAGGATGAAAGGTTAACTTGTTAAGGTTGGCATAGATGAGAGAAAGAGTCTAGGTCTTCGATGGCATCCTTGCACAGCTGAATCAATACCAATCACTTCTACCACCAAGTTTACATTATGCATGGAAAGCATACTCCTCCCTGTGGTTTAGTGCGCTGTCCACTAGTGTCTCTATTAGTTGCAGCAGAAAGTCCTCCTAAGTCATGCAGATAGATATAACTCTCCTCTAGGTGAGAAATTTAGGTGTCTTAGGCCCCTTTGGGCACATATGCATTAGTCTGTGGTTTGAGTGGAAGGTCAGTGGCTCTACACACTTGATAGCACTTGTGACTTCAAAGGCCGCTACATACCCAGGTGTGTGAGTGATGGGATTGGGGGAAGAGCCGGAGATCTATGCAGGATGGGGAAGGATCATCTCGAACTTCCAGTGAGTTTGGGATAAAGTAAGGTCTAGTCTCAGCTCTGACCAGCCTAGTCTGTCTTTGATGGGTCAGACTCAAGTGGTCCACAGAACTCATCCCTTCAAGGCTAAATGTGACATTCCATGTTTAAAGACTCTGTTGCATTTGAAGTCAGCATCAATCTTCGTGCTTTTTGGGGCACAGGGTTGCAACACTTTGAATTGTGACTAGGATATATGTTTTCTTCAGCTCTGGCTGCATCAAGGAGAAGATACAAATTTCTTAGACGTGTATCAAAGGAAGACGAAAAGGAAATGGAAAAAGCAGGCAGTAGGTGGGCATCTGTCTGTCATTTACCACCACACAAAACTAAAAACCAACAATAACTAGCATTTATTATTGCCCTCTTTTTGCCAGGCAGCAATACCGAATACTTCCCATGAATTGTCTTATTTAGTTCTCAAAATAACTCTATGTTCCAGGCACCATTATTATCCCCATTTCATAGATAAGGAACCTGAGGCTTAGAGAAATTAAATAACCTGGCTTAAAGTTTCACAGGCCTCAGGGGGGCAGAGTCAGAATTAAAAGGCCAAGTGCCTTCACTCTGCATAGGTTTTTATAACAAAACCAATCGATTTAGAACCAGTGTGGATTTCTGCTACCTGTAGGGGACCTATATGTGACTAAGGGACTGTGACTATAGTCTCTGCAAAATGCAAGAGTGATATCTTGCCAGATAATGTCTTCATTTCTGCTCCTCTTTTGCAAGGATTTGGAGAAAACTTTGTAAACAGGACTGAAACAGTAAAGCTAATCACATCACAATCACATGCCCACCGTCCCAAAGGATCATACTGGAGTTCGCTAATGGGAATCCTCCCTGTTCAAAGTTTAATACCTCATCCAAGGGCTCCACAATTACATTTCCATTACTTCCCACTGTTTATCACAGTTGGATTGCAAAAGCCAATTTACATTGTGATTTCTCCTCTGCTAGATCTTTACTATCTATTTTTAAATTTGTCTCACAATCCAGTTGGGCGCTTCATCCCAAAGTGTTGGCTCCATGGTGCTGTTGGAACATTGGCCCTGGGAGGGACCTTGTCCTCCAGCCACACTGCGTCTGCTGGACTAGGCATGAGGTCATGGGAGGACCTGCGTCCTTGAATATGTCTCCAGCTCCTTCTCTCTCCTCTGGGGCAGTTTCTGATTAACCTTACATTTGGGGGCATTTAATAAAATAGATTTCCTCGTGTATTGTAAAATGTAGAAAAATGATAGTGTTACTCTTGAAGGTCTCTGACCTGGGGTTTGTGAACCAGATTCACCCTGTGGAAAGACAAGCACTTTCATCATCTGACTGTCCCCCGTCACAGCTCTTGTGGTCCATGCAGGGGTGACCTGTGCATTGAGCTGGGGCCAGGTTTGCCGGGGCTCTGGGAGAACAAGCACATTGTCCCCTGACAAGAGGAAAGAAAGGTTTCAAGAGCCCCTTTAGAGATGGGAGGACAGCCTGAGTCAGCAATATTTTTATTGGCACAATCTTAGTTCTAATAAAAGAAGGAACCATCGTACATAAAAGAAAATATAATTCTAGAATGATTTTGACCATAGCTGTCTGATATTTGAAGAGGTTTTCTTGATGGGAGATTTTATTGGCCACCTGTCTTCCATTCTAATAGTTCTCTAAGGTGGCAGGTGAATAAAATATGCCTACCAGCATTGCTTTTCTAATCTGTTGGCAAAGATTGATTTTTTTTCGCCTGCTTTAAAAATGTTCTTTTTTATTGATGCATAATAGATGTACATAGTTTCAGGGCACATGTGATAATTTAATGCATTCATATAATTTGTAAAGATCAAATCAGTGTACTTGGAATATCCATTACCATAAATATTTGTCTTTTCTTGATGCTAGAACTGTTCCAATTCTTCTCTTCTAGTGATAAAAATGTTGTTATATCCTCCCACCTTATTTCCTTCAAACGAATTGAGCAGGGTTTTAAAATTGATATTAGAGAGATGTGACTTTCTCCATCAGCGGTCCAGTTGTAATGTGGTCTGTTTAATTGCTAACGAATACACAGAGGTGCACATTCTCCTGGGCCAGTAGGTTTATCAGAAGACAGAATAAGAGAAAGAAAGTGAAGAAATACTTCAGCCCATGGGCTGCAAACGCTTGTGCATCAGCTGCAACCCTCCTATCCACTGCTTTGTGGTCAGTTAGTGGTGTTTTGGCATAGGCTTCAAGTCTCCAGCAAACCCTGCCCATCTCTAGTTCAGTGGATCTCAGTTCATATGCTGGCTGGGCCACTAGCTGCCCAAATCAATCACTACACTAATTATTTTTGTTTCCTTTAAACTCAGTTCCCCTCTCTGCATTTATCCCTGTGGCCGACTGTGAAAAGCACAATCTCTCTCTTTGCCCATTTCCTTGAAGATCAGGATGTTTAAAATTTTCAAGCAAAAAAGCAAAACTTTATGCAATATTATGGGAAAAGCACAGATTCTAGAGTCCAGTAGGGTAGGAGAGGAAGTAGAGGGAGCAAGTGGCTGAGATTTATTGAGCACCTACTATATGCTAAGGATTGTATGCTTATTGTCTCATCCACTCCTCATAGTAGGCTGAGTTTACATTGACATTGTTTTGGATAAGGAGCGGGAGTCTCAGCCAGGGTAAGTCACTTCCCCAATATCACACAGTGAGTCTAGGGAGCAGGTGCCAAAGTTTTTACTCTATTTACTGTTCCTGAGCTCTGTTTCATCCTCTTGACTGTGATGAGATCTGTCCATTTTAATCAAGGAGTGTTTTCCAGTAAAGATTACAGGACAGAAGGCACACAAAAGCACACTGGTAAGCTCGGAAGCACTTCATGAGAGTTAGTTGCTGTTGCTTGCTACGTGTACATTCTGTTGGTTCCTGGAAGTTCTGCTACTTCCACTACCTAGATTGCCCAAGGCCCTGTGTTGTGTGAGGCTTGGTCACAAGGTGAGTCAGTAAGCCATGAGGCCCCTCTTCTAAATGTATACCAGCTAAGGGTGCCCCGGGGGGACTTTGATCCTAGGGTTTGTCAACTCCATGTTGAGACCTCATTAGAACCTGGATAAAGTCATTCTTTCTGTGTATCAGGATAGGATGGCGTAACCCTGATGAAGCTGGAAGGAATTTAGAGTTAGAAAATCTTTATGGTTGAAGTGTTATTTCTAGAATGTTCTGTAGCCATTAAATAACAGCTCTTTTTGAAAGGCTGACTTCTCATGGCTTGTCAGAAAAAGCAGGTTATTTCATTTACATGTGGAGGGATGGTGCAGGTTGTGAGTGGGTGTTAATACAACCAGAGGGCCCACGCTATGAAGACAACCAGACCTCTGACACTATGAGTCACCTCTCTCCCCCAAAACCCTTCAGCCTTGGGCTGAGATGCCTTTGGTGGCACAGGCAGACACAACGGAATTAAAAGTCATCCGTTTCTTGGCACATCTGTTCTGGATCGAAAGGCGTGGTTAAAGAGTGAGAGCTATTGTGAGCCAAGATAGTGCCACTGCAGTCCGGCCTGCAGTCCGGGTGAAAGAGCGAGACTCCATCTCAAAAAAAAAAAAAAAAAAAAGAGTGAGAGCTATCAAGCCTCTAAGTCTCCCTAAATGCCAGTCTCTCTATTAACACATGTGATGTGTGTTATTATTGCTTTTGGTCCTGGCAAGAATCATGCAAGAGTGGTGCTAGTTCCATGGCAATCTGAGGCACATGGGTGTTAAGCACTTGGCCCATGGTATATATAAGAGCTGGGGTTGAGACTCAGGCTACTCTGATTTCAGAGCTTCAGATCTTACACACATGGCCACACAGCTTCTGCAAGGGCTGGTGCCTAACTCACCATGTGAAGTGAAAGTTTGCTTAAGTAAGTTAATATCATTTGCCTTTATCATAAATGGAAGGCAGGAAATGACACAGGCATGATGAAAGTAAAGGATAATGCATCTATTTTAAAAATGCCATGTAGTTTAGTGCATTACTTTTCAAACTTTTTTGACAATACCTCACAGTAAGAAATATATTTGTTATTGTGACTCAGTAGAAACACTCACATATATGTGTGTGCACACACATGTGTGTGTGTGTGTCTGTGTATGTGTATGGACCCAAACCAAAAGTTTCATGGAAGAGTTCTTTCTTCCTCAACATGTACTCTGCACTGAAAGATTTTCTGTTCCATATTTCTCTGCTTCACTGTTTTAAAGTGCTGGTTAAACTCATTTCATTTCTCCATCTGTTGGTTGTGACCCTTCATCATACGTAGATAGTGGTTAATGGGGGCCATGTTTCTGGACCAGACTATCTGAATGGGATTTCTAGATCTTCCACTTCTTAGCTGTTTAACCTTGAGACAATTCTTTAACCCCTCATGCCTCAGTTTCCTCATCTATAAAATGGGCATAATAAAAATAATACCAGTTCAACAAGGTTGTTATGTGAATTAGGTAAAATAAGGTATATGAAGTGCTTAAACCAAAGACTGGCAAAAGCAAAGACCTCACTAATGTTAGCTGTTAGTTCTTTATTGTTACACATGACTTTCAACAACGTATTTATTTTATTAGGTGAGGCACTCATAGCTGCTGTGTAATAACCTTTTAAAAAAAATCTTTCTCCAGCAAACTAACACAGGAACAGAAAACCAAACACCACATATTCTCATTCATAAGTGGGAGTTGAACAATGAGAACACTTGGACACAGGGAGGGGAACATTGCATACCGGGGCCTGTCGGGAGTTGGGGGGCAAGAGGAGGGAGAGCATTAGGACAAATACTTAATGCATGTGGGGCTTAAAACCTAGATGATGGGTTGACAGGCAAACCACCATGACACATGTATACCTATGTAACAAACCTGCATGTTCTGCACATGCATCCCAAAACTTAAAGTAAAATAAAAAAGAAAAAAAATAGAAAAAGAAAAAAGAAAAAAAAAATTAAGGCAGCGGGCATCTATGAGAAGAATGCAATTCTGTCCATGAATGAGTTAGAGGTCTGGGTAAAGATCATGTAAAATTCCACTTCCCTAGCAGTTAGAGACACTAAGGGTGGTATGAAGTAGGTAACCAAAAACTTAAAATTCAAACATTGCTCTACATGTTAGTTTAATGTATATTCATAATACAGATAATAGGTCATCAAGAGAAGGTAAAATTATACTTACCCTAAACTAAAGAAGTTGAGGAAACAGAACACATTTTAGAAAAACTTCCATTAGGATAATGAAATGAAACCAAAGTGTTGGCGCAGATGGAGGTAAACTTCTGTGTTTTAGAAGATTGATTTGTGTGGAGGTGTCCTCCCCAGCATGCCCTCGGGTGATGGAAGGTCACTTATAATATGTACAGCACGAGGTGCTGGGGTGAGGAAAATTAGGGCAAGAGGAGGCTCAGCTAATCCTCAGGCTTCCCTTTTTAAGAAAGATATGGGATTTCCTTGGGTAATGTCCTAAAGAAAGTAAGATTGCCACATAGAGGGCTGGACACGGTGGTTCATGGCTACAATCCTAACACTTTGGAAGGCCGAGGCGGGTGGATCACCTGAGGTCAGGAGTTCGAGACCAGCCTGGCCAACATGGTGAAAACCCGTCTCTACTAAAAGTACAAAAATTAGCCGGTCATGGTGGTGGGTGCCTGTAATCCCAGCTACTCAGGAGGCTGAGGCAGGAGAATTGCTTGAACCGGTTGCAGTGAGCCGAGATCATGCCATTGCACTTCAGCCTGGGCAACAAGAGGGAAACTCCGTCTCAAAAAAAAAAAAAAAAAAAAAAAAGTGCCACATGGAATGCAACCACAATTTTTCTGAGGGTTAAAAAAGAAAATAAAGAAAAAGAATCTCTTTAGGGCCTCAAGAATGTTTTTGAGGTGGGTATTATTTTTCTCATGGCCCATCTTACAGATGAGGAAACAGGCAGGAGGGGTTAAGGAGTTTTCCTTAGCCACAATCTTGGGCATGAAACCCTGGGATTTCTCCCAGCTTTGATGTATTATAATAGAGTCTCATCCTGCCCCTTGCAATTGAGATGTAGAAAAATAATCTGTTCTATGGGAGCCTGAGGGGAAGGACAGCCATGGAGGCCTGGAGTCTGTTGGGAGAGAGCAGTGCTGTGATCGGCGTCTATGCTCTGGGTTTACATTTGCCATAGCCCGTGGTTGCATCCAGCGCTTTCTCCCTGCCATTTTTTATGGCCCTGCGTGGAGGTGAAAAGGCGAGGACGATGCCAAGATGAATGAGCAAGCCTGAAGTCACTGTTCTCAGCTGGATCAACAGCCTTCGCTCTGCCTGTTCTTAGGAGCTTGGTGTGTTGGAAACAAAGCGAAATTAGAGTGATATTAAAACAGATGACTCCATTAAAATGGATCAACCCTGTGAGCCCAAGGAAAGACTGACTTCATTTTGAAAGCGGCAAAGTGGTTGGTATTTCAGAAGCCTAAGGTGGCAGGTTCCAGGCCAGTAGCCCAACTTGAAGGGTGGCAGATGGGACCAGGCCTCAATTCGTTTGCGAGTTAGTTGGATCCGACTCACTTGTTAGCCTCGGTTTTGTCCTATTTGCAATCAAGTGCTTGGATGAGACTTTTCTGAGGTCCCTCCTGGTTCTCATACTGAGATTCAAGGTGGTCAGAGTGGGACCCTCCCCTCATTGGACCTCAACTGGGCCTTCTGGAAGACCAACTTACCAGATGTAGCCCTGTTACTATAACTTGGGGTCCCTGTGTCCCTATATTATTTGTCAATACGGTTGCAGTTGGCCTCTCTGGGGTCTCCTTTGAGTGTTTGTGGGCTTTCTTTCTTTCCTTCTTTTTTTAAGATGGAGTCTTGCTTTGTTGCCCACACTGGAGTGCAGTGGCTTGATCTCAGCTCACTGCCACCTCTCTGCCCCCTGGGTTCAAGCGATTCTCTTGAGTAGCTGGGATTACAAGCATGTGCCACCATGCCTGTCTAATTTTTGTCTATTTAGTAGAGATGGGGTTTCGCCATGTTGGTCAGGCTGGTTTCCAACTCCAGACCTCAAGTGATCTGCCCGCCTCAGTCTCCCAAAGCACTGGGATTACAAGGCGTGAGCCACTGCACCTGGCCCTTTGTGTCTTTTTGTAGTTACCATGCACAAGGATTTACTGTGAGTTATAAACAATGAAACAAAGGTAATGTTTATGTAATCATGACAATCCATAAAACCCAGTGTCTGGAGTGAAGGGAATGACAGAATACCAAGTTTTAGAGTCTATCTTTATATGGCTGTATTTCCCTGACAGAATTATAACACCAATGAAAACATGACGGTGACACTGTTGACTCACTACCAACTGACATTTTCCCGCCTGTGGTTTGCATTTTTTTTTCTAACCAGTCTACCACCTACAACACAGATGAGTGCCAGATACTCATTTTTCAACGTCCTCACAACTCGGGGTTGCCTGTGTTTTCCAGTCCTAAGGGAAGGTCAGCAGATAAGTGGGTAGAGGTGAAATGAAAGAGGGGATTCTCGCTGCTCCATCCCACCTTTGCATCTGGTTGAGGCAGGATACGATGTGTGGAGCTATGGCAGCCTTCTTACCTCCAAGAGGGGAAGGCTGAAAGAAGAAATGAAGGGAAATGGGTCCAGCCAAGCTATGAGAATTTTGAGCTACTGAACTGGACAAGTTACCTTTGGATTTCTTGTAGGTGGGACTTATTAACAATCCTCCAATATTGACATCACTTTAGCCAAACATTCTCTCAGTTGCAGTCTAGAGCTTCCTAGTTGATAAACTATAGCAAACTCCTTTTAAGTCACTCCTCTATACTGGGCATGGGTGCTAAGGGCTCCCTGTTTTATCATTCTAATAATACAACAACAATCCCAGAAAGTACATTTATTACAAGCCCTGTTTTACAGACACAAAAACTGAAGCCTAGAGATGGGAAGTATCTGGCCTTGGAACATGTGGTTGGTGGGTGGTTGAGGCAGGACTTGAGCCTGTGCTTTCAAATTCCTCTGTGCCTGGGGCACAGCAGAGCAAGCAGCCCCTCCACATGGGCTCTGGAGAAGCCCAGGAAGGGCACTGGCTCAGATTTGAGTCCTCCTTCCCACTAGCCTCATGTCCCATGAGTCTCACTCCTAGTATTTCCTTAGGAAGGCTTTTGGGGAGCTGTGCATTTGAGTGCAGTTACCCCGTAGTGCTGCCCCAAGAGAAAGAGAACATATGCTCACACAAAAACCCATACACAAATGTCCAAGGCAGTGTTGCTCACAATAACCAAAAGGTGAAAACAACTCAAATGTACGTCAACCGATCAGTGGATAAACAAAATGTGGTCTGTCCAGGATGGAATATGATTCAGCCGTAAAAGGAATGAAGTCCTGATCTGTGCTACAACATAGATGAACCTTGAAAACATGCCTAGTGAAACAACCCACATAGGGAAGACCATAGATGGTGTGATTCCATTCATAATAGGGCATCTGTTGAGACAGAAAGTAGATTTGTGGTTGTTTGGGGCCGGGGAAAAGGTGTGGGAAGGTGATAGTTTAAGAACACACGGCTTCTTTTTGAGATGATAAAAAGTTTCTAAAATTGATCTCGGTGATAGTTTCACATATCTTTGAATATACCTAAACTATTGAATTGTACAATTTACATGGGTGAATCATATGGCATGTGAATTATCTCAATAAAGATTTTAACTTTTAAATTCAAGGGTACACATGTGCACGTTTGTTATATAGGTAAACTTGTGTCATATAGGGTTTGTTGTACTGAACATTTCGTTACTCAGGTATTAAACACAGTACCTATTAGTTATTTTTCCTGATCCTCTCCTTCCTCCCATGCTGCACTCTCCACTAGGCCCCAGTGTGTGCCATTCCCCTCTTCACGTCCATGCGTTCTCTTCATGTAACTCCCACTTACAAGTGAGAACATGCAGTATTTGGTTTTCTGTTCCTGTGTTAGTTTGCTAAGGATAATGGCCTCCAGCTCCATCCATGTTCCTGCAAAGGATATGATCTTGTTCTCAATAAGGATGTTTTCAAAAAATCACAGTGCTGCCTAGGAGGGGAACTGCCTTAGCCAGTCACCCACCACACGTAGGCTCAGCCTCCAGCAGCTTTGAAGGGGGCAGAAAGGGAGGATGAAAGGCGGGAAGGCTGGGAGAAGCTGGGGTCCGGGAGACCTGTTAGCTCAGCATGACCCAGGAGGAGAGGAGCAGGCAGGAGAGGAAAGGGTGAATTCCTTTCCTTCTTTCACTCCCTTGAGCAAAGTGAGTCTCCTCTACACAGTAATTATGGGTCAACAGGCAAGAGCAAGTTCTTCTGCTTGAGGCAGAAAAAATAATGCCTCAGTGAACTGCAGCTTAGTTCACAAAACTTTGTGTGAATAAATCAGATATTCCCATTTTGTAGAAAGATATAAACACTCAGGAAATACCTACTCAAATATTTGTTCTAAGTTCTCTCGAAATGTTTGAGGTTTCCAGAATGTCTGTTACATTTCTTATATGACATTTAGAAGCCTCACTGATTATCCTTGACTTATATATTTTTAAAATGTGGCTTAGTTTGGGCATCTTCCCAGAAGCCCTAATTTTGAGAGAGCACTGTTGCAATAGATTTGTCTTCTTGGTTATTTTTCCTATGGATTCTATTTTAAAGTTACAATTTTAAAATTATTATCTATGAATTTCTTCAAAAATTCCTACAAAAAACTATGAAAATGTGTTTTTTAGTAAGAGAGGCAGCCAAATGCCTCTATCTGTTAAACCTTGGACTCCTCACCCCTAGGATAACACCATGAACTGCAGACAAATGTATCTGAGGCATTTGTAGAAAGTGGCTCATTCCACAGCTATAATTCTCAGCTAAAGTCCTGGAAGAAGTTGGAAATGCAGCATTTATCAAGAGCAAAAGGAAGACTTGGCTGGAACAAACCGTGCCCTATTTCCCTGGAATGAAGACTTCTTCAGAGGTAGCTGGGCAGAGGCTGAGCTAGCATGACACACCAAGGGGCCCACTGAGTCCACACTGGGTTCTAGACAGAGAGGATGTGGCATGGGATGTCCTCAGGGTGTTGGAGAAAGGCCATGAAGAAATCCACTTAAATAAAATAGGGACCCAAACTTTATGCTGGACAATGAAAATGCCCAGTGTTACATTGTGGGGACTTTATCCTTAAAACTGAAACAAAAACTCTGAAAATAAGTTATCTGATACTAAACATAATTTTGGACGTAATTCTAACTAAGCTACCATTCTTAGAAAATAAGCAGGAATTAAGTGTTGATTATTTCTCATCTGGGTGATTTTTCTGGCAAAAATCCACATTAGTACAATTAAATAGCCTCCCTTTTACGCAGCGAGCTTATCAGCAAGACCATAAAGAAAGTCGGTTTTGCAAAGACATGCAGGGGCTTTATTTCCCTAAGGGCCCCTGACAACCCTTGATAAGCATATCATTCTCTCTGAAGGCACATCCTGTTTGCCATCTTCCTGATCATTTTCTCCTCTTCAGTAGAGAATGAGTTCGTCTCTACTAAATCATCATTGTCAGTGATGTCCCCATCGCCAAGATAGGCGGAGGTTCCCAACCTCCCAGCCCATGACTTTATAAAATCCCACATCTGTTACAAGATTGCACATCTTACTTTGCAAGGCATTTGCACTGGATTATTGGGCAGGATCCCAACTCAGAGAGAGACTGAACTACAGGGAACTGGGTGCCTCTGTGGAGGTTGATGAGAAGTAGGGAAGAGAGACGTTGGGGATAAGGGAGAGGCGGACTCATTGTTAAAGATGGTCAGTTCATAGGGAGTATCCTTGTTTAGGACAACTTTGACTGAATGTATTCAACCTTCTGACTTTTCAGAATCAGATAGCTGGGGTTCCCTGTATATCATCTGGATTTTTGAACCCAACCCTTTGGCCTCAGATATTTTGGATAAAAGCACACCCCCATTTTGCCTGAGTTATCTTGCAAACAGCCCCGATTTTTGGCTTCATTTATTGCCTGGGTTTTGATACCAAATGAACATTTTTGGAGCATCCACTGTGTGCAAAACTCCATGGAGCCATTGGGGCTTCTGCAGAACCCCTGCTGCATGCTTTTCTCCAAGATGTCATCTGGAGAACTCCATCCTGCACAGGTTCAAGCAGCACTTCTGGGAAGCTTGGTTGTCCTGCCTCTCTGGTAACCCCAGCTCTTTTCATATCACTTTGCTTGCCATGCACAACTGCAATTATTTGTGTGCCAGTCTCCCTCCACTTCACCCTCACGGGCAGCCCCAGGGCATGGGCTCACCACCCTCCTTGGGTCTCCACTTGTGCTTTTCTCCACCACTGGGTAACGCTGAGCAAATACGTCTCCCTGACTCAGCTTCTCCCAGCCTTCCCGCTTTTCATCCTCTCCTTCTGCCCACCTCAAAGCTGCTGGAGGCTGAGCCTATGTGTGTTGGGTGACTGGCTAAGGCATTTCCCCTCCTAGGCAGCACTGTGATTTTTTTTAAAAAACTTCCTTATTGAAGTGGAGGCGCGGACCCCTTTCCCGACTCAGAGGGCTGTGGTGAGGACAAGGAAGATGACATCCAACCACTTGCATTTTATTTGGTATTTTATTTCTCAAAGCCCCTTCACATCAATTATCTCAACATTATTCCCCCCATTCACCATGTTTGGTAGGCATGAAAGATACCGTCCCTGAAGTGGGTTGATAAAGTAGTAGTTAGAGTGACTATGCTCAGAGAAGGTGTGATTTGCCCAAAATTATACAACTTGTGAGTGGTGAAGCTGGAGCCGATGCCAAATTCTTAGTTATTTCCACAGAAACAGGGCACATTTAGGGCTTTGACATCACCAACTTTCAGAGCCTATTACTACCTATGATGAGAAGGATATAGCATGGCGGAGGTGAAGGATCCAGGCGTTCTTCCATTCATTTCCTCACCCTGTGGTCCTTTCTCAGCCTTCCCTCTAAGCAAGAAGCAGTTGTTGCAGGGGGGAACACCCCAAGCTCCCCAGTGTCCAGGCCTGGGAGACTGTGGCAGGCTAAGCAATGTCCTCCCAAAGATGTCCACTTCCTAACCCCTGGGACCCGTGAATTGGTTTCCTTACATGGTGAAAAGTTCTTGAAGATGTGGTTAAAGGAAGGCTCTTGTGGAGGGGAGATGGTCCTGGGTTATCCAGAGGGCCCAATATAATCATAAGGGTCCTTATAAGGGTAGGGCGGGAGGGACAGAAAAGAAAAAGGGTGATGTGATGATGGAAGTGGAGAGAGAGAGAGACTGGAAGAGGCTATGCTGCTGGCTTTGAAGATGAAGAATCAGGCCAGGAGCCACCTCTAGAAGTGAGAAGAGGCCAGAAGATGGCTCCTTTCTTAGAGCCTCCAGGAGGAACCCATCCAGGCCAACCCATGTTAGACTTCTAACCACAAAAACTCAAAGGGAATACATTTATATTAGGTTTTTGTTGCTGCTGTAACAAATTGTCACAAATTCGGTGGCTTAAAATAATATAAATTTAGGTGACTTGTAGCCATCCTTCTGGAAAAGAGCATTTAAATCATTTTGAGGATCACGTGAGACCATGGGCAAACAGACCTGCTTGGAAACACATCAGTGGGGAGCAGAAAGGTCAGCATAGTTAAGGAATCAAGTCAACACTGCAGTGATAGCACTGCAGGCACAGATAGATACTCGACTCTCCTGCCATTGGGATCCTCTGCCCTAGGCATTTCACTCAGATCCTCCACTCCTGACCTGTTTTACCCACCAGTCTCAGCAGGGCTTTTAGACCTGGCATGGATTTTGAAGACCATTATAAGCTGGTAAATTTCAAATAGTTGACGTTCTTGGCTCATCGTTGTCAATGCACAGCAAACTGGTTAAATTCTAAGCCTTTGACAATGACGTTGAAAATTATGTTTTCTTCCTTAGGGCTGGTTGGAAGAACAGGAATGTGGTGGGGAGCAAAACACCCACCCATCACCCCGTCAGAGGCTATTCTATCTCAGTGGCCACAGAACTGTGGAGGAGGCCTTGAAGCTTAATTTCCCATTTTAGTGCCTTCCTTCAGAGACAGTGCTGGCCAAGAATCTATGACCTCAAATCCACACAGCACAGCATCTGCGTGATCTTGAAATGTACTTAGTAGAACAAGACATCAATCCACCACAGAAATAAGTCTGTGGTGATGCTGGGGCTGGAGTGGGGGCAGGAGATTCATGGGTTATAGTGAGTCGGCCAGAATCGTAATTAGAGCATTTGTCATAATTCCTGACACTCTAATTGGCTTAAAAGTCTCTTCTTAGGACAGTGTTGGACAGTATTTCACTGTAGGAATTTGCTTTTCCAGGTGATTTTGTAGCAGACGTCACCACTGTCACTGACCATTATTCCCTCAAATTGGCAGAGAAGTGCCCTCCTCCCTGCTCCACTGGGGTCCATGGTGGGCACACACCAGCAGGCAAAACAATGAGGAAGTGCTGTCCTATTTGCTTCAAATTAAAATGAACACACGACACCTACCTTCCACATGAAGAAATAACACTATCTTCCCTACATCTGTTTCTCTCTTGGCATGACTCCATCTGAGCTGGGCTCACCTTTTGACTGTGTCCTTACCATCTCATTCCTTCATGGGGCCAGGGACACTGGATAGAGGGGAGGGCTCACAGAGGGGGCATTCTTTTGGGGAAAGCTTTTGCTAATGTTGCCTGCCCTTCGCTTCTATCCAAGTCTCCCACTTTGAATTTTATTTCTGAGCTCAAAATCTGTGTGAACAAAAATACTCTGCCCCCAATTGAAAAAATGGGGAAAGGATTTGAATAGACATTTCTTCAAAGGAGATATTAAAATCTGCCATGAGCACCAGAAAAAATGCATCGTTAGTCACTAGGGAAGTGCAAATCAAAACCACTTTCACACCCACTAGGATGACTCTAATCAGAAAGACAGATAATAACAAGTGTTGACAAGGATGTGGGGAAATCGAAACACTCATTGTTTGTAGGATTGTAAAATGGTGCAGCTCCTGTGGAAAACAGGTTGGCAGTTCCTCAAAAGGTTAAACATGGAATTACCACATGACCCAGCAGTTCCACTCCTAGGTGCATACCCCCCAAAATTAAAAACCTATGTCCACACAAAAATTACTATGTGGATATTCATAGCACTGCTATTCTTTTTTTTAATTTTATTTAACTTTATTTTAATTTCAGGGGTAAGCATGCAGGTTTGTTATACAGGTAAACTTGTGTCATGGGGGTTTGTTGTACAGATTATTTCATCACTCAGGTATTAAGCCTAGTACCCATTAGTTATTTTTCCTGATCCTCTCCCTCCTCCCACCCTCCACCCTCTAATAGTCTCCAGTAGAGGTTGTTCCCCTCTGTGTGTCCATGTGTTCTCATCATTTAGCTCCCACTTATAAGTGAGAACATGCGGTATTTGATTTTCTGTTCCTGCATTAGCTTGGTAAGGATAATGGCCTACCGCTTCATCCATGTTCCTGCAAAGGATATGATCTCATTATTTTTTATGGCTTTATAGTATTCCATGGTGTATATGTACCACATTTTCTTCACCCAGTCTATCATTGATGGGCATTGTTGAGTCTATGTCTTCACGATAGTGAGTAGGCACTACTATTCACAACAGCCAAAAAGTGGAAATAACCAAACTGATGAATAGGTAATTATGATGTGGTACAATGGAATATTATTTAGCTATAAAAAGGAATGAACATGGATGAACCTTGATAACATTATGCTAAATAAAAGAAGCTAGACACAAGAGACCATCTATTGTGCAAGCCTATTTATATGAAATATTCACAACAGGAAACCCGTAGAGACAGAAAAGAGATAAGGGATTGCCAGGAAAGGCGGCAGGGGGAATGACTGCTAATAAAGACAGAGTTTCTTTTTGGGGTGATAGAAATGTTCTGGCATTAGATTGTGGTGATGGTTGCATGAATTGTGAACATACCAAAACACACTGAATTGTATACTTTACAAGTGTGAATTTTGTGATATGTGAATTATATTTCAATGAAAATAATTATATGAGAAAAATATCACTTCTGGGGAGTGATACTGGGGTTCCAAGGAGGTCCTGTCTTCTGCTTGAATCTTAAATTGTATTAGTTTAGTAAAGATGATGATAAAAATAAAAAAAAAATACGCTCTGTCAGTCTGAGCTGCCTCTTCCTTCCCCATTTGGCGTTTGGTGTTATCACTTCCTGAGCAGCTGGGAGAAGGGTGTCTTGTTACCCTTTGCATCCTGAATTTTATTTCTTTGCTCTCTGACCCTGCCTCTCTGGCCATGAGCCCCCCTGAAGTCCCTGCTGTGTTCCCCTCTTGTTTATTGATTTGTGTCACCAAAAGGATGTGACTTTATTTGGAAATAAGGCATTTGCAGAAGTGATCAAATTGATGAGGTCAGACTAGATTAAGGAGTGTCTTAATCCAATGACTGTTGTCCTTATGAGAAGAGGTAAATTTGGACACAGAGAAAGGCACAGAGGGATGATAATGTGAAGATACGCAGGCAGATGTGTGGTGTGTGATGACAGTGGCAGAGCTGCAGTGATGCGTCTGCAAGCCAAGGAATGCCAAGGATCTCTGTCAACCACGAGGAGTCAGAAGAGGCCAAGAAGGACCCTCCTCTAGAGACTTCAGCGACAGCATGACCCTGTTGACATCTGAATTACAAACTTCTGGCCTCCAGAACTGCAGGTGAATACATTTCTGTTGTTTTAAGTGCTCACTTTATGATAATTTGTTGCAGTCACCCTAGGAAACTAACATATCGTTCTAACATGAAATCTGGCACATGGAAGCCCAAACATGTTTGTTGAGTGAATTACTCTTCTGCTTCTATTTGATCTGTGATGGCTGACATGGAAAGAAGCCCCAGCAATTGGCTGATAAAAAATGGAATGGTTAGTTCCTGCTTTTACAAGTGAGAACTTCAGCAAGAGATGAAGTTGTTTACCCCAGGTAGATAACAGACGGGGACTGAGGATTTACTTCAGATATTTCAACTCTGAGTTAACGAAAGGAGATAGAAAAGAGAAATGAGCCTCTTCAAGAGCCTACTATGAGTCGGGCACTGTGTATGTGGTATAATTTAATTCTCTCAAGGACCCTGTGTTATGAGCATTCTTATCCACATTTCTGCAAAATAGACAATTGGCATGAAAACAGAGATGGGCCTCTGGACCTCGGATGTCCAAGGTCACGCAGTAAATAGCAAAGCCAGAATTCCCCCCTCCCCGGGTCTTTATGATTTTAAGGTTTTCCTCCCCTTGATCATGCTAAGGAGATTTATCGATCAGACAGCTTTCAAATATCAGGAGGACGTTTCAAGTTTATTTGGCAAATGATCAGGATCTACTTACCTTACAAACTCAAGTTGTGAATGAAAAATTCAGTATCTCCATTTTCCAGTCATTAACTATACAATCCTGATCTAAATTCACAAATATAAACATTTTCTATGATCAATTGAACAACGATAATATTGTAATATGTGCAGTGTAGTTTTGCTCTTTTGAGAGTAATAAATTGCTGAGATGAGTAATATAACCAATAAATGAAACATAAAAATAACTAAACCTTAAACTTAACTAAGGAATTTTTTGCATTCAGTTTTTTCAGTGAAGTGATTGGTAAACCTTCTGTAAAGGCATATAAAATTCTTACAGATTATATTGTTTTATTATTTTGGGAGTAGTAAATGGGAATGACTTTCAATAGGATATACAAACCTTTTTCTTTCTCAGCATAATTTATTTTAAAAATTTTGTAACAATTTAGAGAGGTTTTTCAATTTCTTTCTCCATTTTCTCAGGAAATTGCTATGAAGATTGGCTTATTTTTAAGTTGCTAACCTATTTGAGCATTTAGGGAAAGCTTTCAACAGCTAATGACCTACACTTACCCCATATGTCGGGAACATTGAGTGTAGTTAGCTAATGTTATATAATCTTTGCAAAAATTATTTTCATTAGAGTAATTACTGCTATGGTTGGGAATGATTTATTCCATTTTTCCATGGTTTTGAGAAATATGAACAGAAAAGTACACGCTATAATTAAATCAAACCATTAAAAAGAAATGTAATGGTTTAGCCCTGGAGTGAGTTTCTAAAATGTAAAAGTCACGTATTTCCCGAAATTCAAAGATTGTGAGAGATTCAATGTTCATTGTCCTATTTAAGAACACAGTCATGTGTCGCATAACAACGTTTCTGTCATTGACGATGGACAACAGTGGTCCCATAAGATTATAATACCACATTTTTATTGTATTTTTTCTATGTTTAGATTTGTTTAGACACACAAATACCATTTTGTTCCAATTTCCTACAGTATTTAGCACAGTAACATGCTACAGGAGCAACAGGCTGTACCATGTAGCCTAGGTGTGTAGCAGGCTATGCCATCCAGGTTTGTGCTATCTGTCTAAACATATCATCTAGCAACTTGCACTTTCTCTGAATGTATCCCTGTTCCTAATCAATGCATAATCCCATGCCCATTTCACGGCTTGCTCTGCTGGCCCAGAGCCCTGTTGGGAGAAACGGTTGTGCCAAGGAGCCTCCCTTAGGACCGACAAGTAGATGTGGCAGTAGCCTGCACCTCCATGTAATGCCAGGGTCTGGGAACCAACCAGGCATCCAGGGTTCAGATAGGGGGTGAGCATGTCCTGGTGTGACATGCAGGGGAAGTTGGCAGAGGATATGTCCTGGGTGCTACCAGCCACTTGTGGCCAATTGTGACCCTGTTTTCTAGAAAAATATTTTCTCTGCAGAATTCAAGGTAGCCACACCTCTACTATAGGATAAGATTAGCATTAATTGCTTAAATTATTCTATAAATTTAATAATAAACAGCAACCTGCTAGTGTGATAACCCCCAAATACATTTTAACAGAATACCTAACGAAATCCGTGGAATTTGTCCTATTGTAGGGCATAGGAGCAAGGTGTTAAAAGTGTCCATCATAACATTGTGCATGATCTCAAATGGGCTGATTATTTTGGTCATGGGCTTTGCCATATTATTCTGAGAAATGGAGCTACAGAACCATAATCTGCCTTAAATAAAAGTCACAGGCAAGAAGAACACTAAAAGTTAGATGGCCTGTTAAAAACTTGAATGGAAAACCTTAGCAAACATCCTACCACCTCCTCTCAGAAATGCACAAAGATACATGAATCATCCACTTGATGAGGTTATGCCTGGCCTTGAGTGCACTTTAAAAAAGATAGCAGCTAATCCAATAATAATGCTATTGACTTTTCCTTGTGTTAAAAATCAAATTTAATAATGTTCTGCTTTAGGCCCTAGATATCTAAGATGTTAGAACAGAAAGATTCATTTTCAAGGGCTAAGATTATTCCATTCTCCAGTTTCTTATGGACTGATATGGGAGGCATGAACACCCAGAGACAGAAGCCATTCATCCCTGGGACAAAAGAGTCACATACAAAGGAGCATTGGCTCTGCAAGATTTCAAGCTTCTGTGTTCTCTTGGGCTAGCTCTCCCAGAGAGAAGGTCTTGATTTCTTTTCTCTCTCTCTCTTCTCTGTTAGTCTTTCTCCCCTTTTAACAGGTGCTGGAGAGGATGTGGAGAAATAGGAACACTTTCACACTGTTGGTGAGACTGTAAACTAGTTCAACCATTGTGGAAGTCAGCGTGGCGATTCCTCAGGGATCTAGAACTAGAAATACCATTTGACCCAGCCATCCCATTACTGGGTATATACCCAAAGGATTATATATCATGCTGCTATAAAGACATATGCACACATATGTTTATTGAGGCACTATTCACAATAGCAAAGACTTGGAACCAACCCAAATGTCCAACAACAATAGACTGGATTAAGAAAATGTGGCACATACACACCATGGAATACTATGCAGCCATAAAAAATGATGAGTTCATATCCTTTGTAGGGACATGGATGAAACTGGAAACCATCATTCTCAGCAAACTATCGCAAGGACAAAAAACCAAACACCGCATGTTCTCACTCATAGGTGGGAATTGAACAATGAGAACACCTGGACACAGGAAGGGGAACATCACACTCCAGGGACTGTTGTGGGGTGGGGGGAGGGGGGAGGGATAGCATTAGGAGGTATACCTAATGCTAAACGACGAGTTAATGGGTGCAGCACACCAACGTGGCACATGTATACATATGTAACAAACCTGCACATTGTGCACATGTACCCTAAAACTTAAAGTATAATAATAATAAAATAAAAAAGATATTATTATTCTTAGAAAGGAAATTTGCTGTAATTTTTTCTGATTATAAAGATGATGTAAGCTTGTTTGGAAAACTCAAGCAATATAGAAAAAATATAAAAAGTAAAAATCTCAGTATCTGGGATTTGGGCTATTCATCATCTCCATTTTCTCCTCCTGTGGGGACACAGTTATACTGGTATCTCAGCCTCCCTTGTAGTAGGTAGCCATGAGCATGGTATGTGTGCTGCTTCTGGGCCTGATTCATTTGTACCCTTCCTTGAGATACTGCATAGTCTTTCTCTCTGCCATGTCAGACTGTCATGGACAGGTCCCCCAGAGTGACCTGGGGATCCACACCCTGGAGATGGTAAAGCACAAAGTGGCAGAAGCCTGAATTTACTTTCCAACCCACCACCCCTGTCACTGGACTTTATGTGAGTGAGAAATAAGCTTCCATTGTATTGGATCATTACATGTCTGTGTTTATTTTTCAATGCAGCATAGCCTATCCTACCTAACTAGTACAATATCTTACCACCAGAAATAACAATGTAACATTTTAGTGAGAGTCATTCCAGATTATAAATAACACCTGTGTGCATGCACACACACACACAAACACACAAAATTTTTTCAAGTAGGATCATATTAGATGTAACACCCTTTTCAATTAACTATATCTGGTGCAAATCTTTCCATATATTGTGTCCATATCTCCCTTACAAATGACTTCATGCTATTCCATTGAATGATTATACCATAATTAAATAAATTAATTTTTCATTGATGGAAATTTAGTCAGTTTCCAACAAACTTGGAATGAGCAACCTTGCATACATCTCTTGGTGCAACTGGTCAATTACAGCTTTAGGAGGCAGGGTTAGAAGGGGATTGTAAGGGCAAGACCAAGGTTTGATCCACATTGCCAAGCTGCTCTCCAAAAAGATGAGGATAATCTACTTGTCAATGAACAGTCAATAAAATGTACCTGTTTTTGCCACCATTATCCACCTGGTGTTGTCAAGGTATAGAATCTTGGCCCATTTAACAGGATCATTTAAATATGAGCTTATAGCAGTGATTTCACTTGTATTTCTTCTTTGGCTTTTGATATTGACTTTCTTTTCATGTGTCTATTGACCCTTGATCATTTGGGTTTCCTCTTTTGTGAGTGATTTGTCTGAATATTTTGCCAGTTTTTCTACTGGGTGTGTGATACTGTGATTTACAATAAGATATGCATATTGTATTTAGCATTTATTGCTGGTTCCTGGCACAGAGCTCCTTAAACTCTTGTAATTTCCTGAGCAATAGCGGTGCTAAGGTGCATCTTTTGTTCTAATATTTGGTCTTTGACTATAGTTCCTGACACAGAGTTCCTAATCCTTGTAATTTCCTGTAATTTTATTTTAATGAGGCAACTCTTGGTGGATTCCTGGATGGGAACTGATCATCAGAAAGATCAAACCATGATTAAAAGCTTGGAACTTTCAGCCCTAACCCATCCATCCTCCGGGAAGAGGAGAGAGGCTGGAGATTGAGTTAATAATCAATCATGCCTCCATTATGAAGCCTCCATAAAATTTCTTGAACTCCAGGGTTCAGGGAGCTTCTGGATTGGTGAACAAGAACACATCCCATGCCAGGAGGGTGGTGCACCCCAACTCCATGAGGATAGGAACCCCTGCTCTCAGATCTTTCTACCCTTTACCTTGTGCATCTCCTGATCTGTATCTTTTATAATATCCTTTATAACAAGCTGGTAAATATAAGTAGTGTTTTCCTGAGGACTGTGAGCCATTCCAGCAAATTATTGAACTGGAGAGAATCAGAAGAACCCCTGGTTTATAGCCAGTTGGTCAGAGGTATGGGAGGATGTCCAGGACTTGTGATTGGCATCAAAAGTGGGGGCAGTCTTGAGGGGCTGATGCCTTAACTTGTGGGAGCTGACATTAACTCCAGGTAGATATGTCAGAATTGCATTAAATTGCAGGATGCTGAGCTGGTGTCAGAGAATTGGTGGATGTGGGAAAAAGCCTGCACATCTGGTGTCAGAAGTGTTCTGTTTGAGAATGGAGATAAACAGTGCTTTTCCAGAGGGAGTTTGTCTTGTTCATACTAATTAGCTAGAGCTTGTCCTCCCCACTTCATATTTGTGAATTTTTTTTTTACCAGTGGAATATGCTCATAAAACTGACATAACTACCAAGCTCTAGAATTTAAATGATCTTTGAGGGCTTAGGGGAGCTTCTTTTCAACCTCAGACATGCCAGAAAGCAACAAATTCTGCAGCAGTTTTCTGGTTAATATGGCAATGCAGACCTAGGGAAGATGGAGAGGTGGTTATGCAATGAAAGGGGAGACATGGGAAACACACCAGAAGACATAACATTGGAAAAACATTTGGCAAACATAAAGCCATCCCAAAAAGATAAGTTGCAACACTGCCAGTTGGGCAAGATGATTAAATGGCAGAAATATTTATATTGCTTAGGTAGAAAGAAGGGAATAGTCTCAGTTGGGCAAGATGATTAAATGGCAGAAATATTTATATTGCTTAGGTAGAAAGAAGGGAATAGTCTCAGACATGGAATAGCTAAACTACTGAAAGAATTTAGACCATTTGGGGTCCTTCTGACCCCCTTGAAATTGGAAACCATGTAAATTAGGTTATTAATTATAAATAAAAATGCTCTGGTTATACCACAGTTTCTGAGGAAATCATAAGGCCTGTTACCCTAGCGTTTGGGGACTCCTCTTGGCTAAAATCACTCCCTTGGCCCCATCACCAGCTGCAGTGATTCAGGGGAGTCCCACCTGGGTGTTCCTCTTAGAGCTGAGAGTGCTGAGGAAGGCAAGGAATTCTTGAGTCCTAGAGAGTCCCTATTTTCTAGAAAATGGTAGCTGGGAAAAGAAAAGTGGCCATCTAATCTGGCACTAGAACTGGAAATTTAACCAAAGGGTCATCTTACTCTGTCATTAAGCAATGGGTGTGAAGACACATTAAAAAGAGAAAACTACACGCCAAAATCTCTGATGAATATTGACGCAAAAATCCTCAACAAAATACTAGTTAACTGTATTCAACAACACATTAAAAAGATCACTCATCATGACCAAGTGGGATTTATCCCTGGCATGCAAGGATGGTTCAACATACGCAAATCACTCAATGTGATACATCATATCAACAGAATGAGGGACAAAACCATATAATCATGTCAATTGAGGCTGAAAAAAAAATTGATAAAATTCAACATTCCTTCATGATAAAAACCCTTAAAAACTGAGCATAGAAGAAATATACCTCAACATAATAAAAATAAATAAATAAAAGCCATATATAATAAAACCACAGCTAGTATCATACTAAATGAGGAAAAACTGAAAGCCTTTCCTCTAAGATCCGGAACAAGACAAGGATGCCCACTTTCACCAATTTTATTCTACATAGTACTGGAAGTCCTAGCTAGAGCCATCAGACAAGAGAAAGAAGTAAAGGGCATCCAAATTGGTAAGGAAGAAGTCAAATTGTCCTTGTTTGCAGATGATATGGTATTACATTGGGAAAAATCTACAGGCTCCACCAAAAAGTTATTAGAATTGATAAACAAATGCAGTAAAGGTTCAGGATATAAAATCAATATACAAGAATCAGTAGCATTTCTACATGGCAACAGTGAATAATCTAAAGAAGAAATCAAGAAAGTAATCCCGTTTACAATAGCCACATATAAAATTAAATTACCTAAGAAATAACTTAAAGAAGTGAAAATCTCTATAATGAAAACTATAAAACATTGATGAAAGAAATTGAACTGGACACCACAAAATGGAAATATATTCCATGTTTATGGATTGGAAGAATCAATGTTGTTAAAATGTCGATACCACCCAAAGCAATCTACAGATTCAATGTAAACCCTATCAAAATACCAATGACATTCTTCACAGAAATAAAAAAAATTCTAAAATGCATGTGGAACCAGAAGAGACCCAGAAAAGCCAAAGCTATCCTAAGCAAAAAGAACAAAACTGGAGGAATCACATTACTTGATTTCAAATTATAACACAGAGCTACAGTAACCAAAACAACATGGTACTGGCATAAAAATAGACACATAGATCAACGGAACAGAATAGAGAGCCCAGAAACAAATCCATACACCTGAAGTGAACTCGTTTTCAACAAAGGTGCTGATAACATACACTGGGGAAAAGACAGTCTCTTCAATAAATGATTCTGGGAAAACTGGATATCCATATGCAGAAGAATGAAACTGGACTCCTATCTCTCACCATATACAAAGATCAAATCAAAATGTATTAAAGACTTAAACCTAAGGCCTCGAGCTATAAAACTACTACAGGAAAACATTAAGGAAAATCTCCAGAACATTGGTCTGTGCAAAAATTTCTTGAGTAATACCCTATAAGCATGGGCAACCAAAACAAAAATGGACAAATGGGATCATATCAAGTTAAAAAGCTTTTGCACAATGAAGGAAACAATCAACAAAGTGAAGGGACAACCCCTAGAATAGGAGAAAATATGTGAAAACTACTCATCTGACAAGGGATTAAAAACCAGAATGTATAAGGAGCTCAAACAATTCTATAGGAAAACAAATCTAATAATCCGATCAAAAAATGGTCAAAAGATTTGAATAGTCATTTCTCAAAAGGAGATAAACAAATGTCCAACAGGCATATGAAAAGATGCTCAACATCATTGATCATCAAATAAATGCATATCACAACTATAATGAGATATCATTTCACCCCATTTAAAATAGCTTATATCCAAAAGACAGGCAATAACAAATAAAATAGCTTATATCCAAAAATACAGGTGAGGATGTGAAGAAAAGGGAGCCCTTGTATGCTGTTGGTGGGAATGCAAATTAGTACAACCACTATGGAGAACAGTTTGGAGGTTCCTTAAAAGACTAAAAATTGGGCTACCATATGATCCAGCAATCCCACTGCTGGGTATATACCCAAAAGAAAGGAAATCAGTATACCGAAGTGATATCTGAAGTGATCAATGTTTGTTACAGCACTGTTCACAATAGCCAAAATTTGGAAACAACCTAAATGTCTATCAACAGATGAATGGATATAGAAAATGTGGTATATGTACACAATGGAATACTACTCAGCCATAAAAAGAACGAGATCGGCCGAGTGTGGTGACTCACGCCTGTAATCCCAGCACTTTGGGAGGCCAAGGCAGGTGGATCACGAAGTCAAGAGATCGAGGCCATCCTGGCTGACTCGGTGAAACCCCATCTCTACTAAAAATATAAAAAATTAGCCGGGCGTGGTGGCGGGCACCTGTAGTCCCAGCTACTTGGGAGGCTGAGGCAGGAGAATGCTGTGAACCCGGGAGGTGGAGCTTGCAGTGAGCCGAGATGTGCCACTGCACTCCAGCCTGGGTGACAGAGCAAGACTCCGTCTCAAAGAAAAAAAAAAGAATGAGAATTTTTCCATGGATGGAAAAATTCCATGCATGTTTGCAGCAACATGGAAGGAATTGCAGGTCATTATGCTAAGTGAAATAAGCCAGGCACGGAAAGACAAACATCGCATGTTCTCACTTATTTTTGGGATCTAAACATCAAAACAATTGATCTCATGGAGACAGAGAGTAGGATGCTTACCAGAGACTGGGGAGGATAGTGGGAGGCTGGGGGGAGATGGGGATGGTTAATAGGCACAAAAAATAATTAGAAAGAATGAATAAGAACCAGTATTTTATAGCACAACAGGGTGACTATAGTCAATAATAATTTAATTGTACCTTTTAAGACAACTAAAAGAGCATTGTTGGATTGTTGTAACATAAAGGATAAATGCTTGAGAGGATGGATACTTCATTCTCTATGATGTGATTATTATGCATTGCATGTCTGTGTCAAAACATCTCATGTGCCTCATAAATACATATACCTACTATGTACCCACAAAAATTAAAAATAAAAGATGGAAAGCCTTGGGGAGGGGGGGAAGAATGGATGTGACCATTGGCGTAGTGATGGCTCTGTGCAGTGTAATCACCAGACTTTGTCAGTGTCAGTCCCACAAGTGACTCGGGGCAGGTAGCAGGGCTGAGCCCCCATAGTGGGGTTCTGGGGACTTGGTCCTCCACGGAAGTCCTGAAAACTTGGTGCTCCAGGGAGATCATCTAATCCAGCCCACTTGGCCTTAGACAAGGTGGTCTATGGAACAGCTCTGGTGGAGCAGAGAGAACCCCTCTGAGTACGTCAGGTGAGTATGATGAAGGCTCAGACTTGGAGGAGCAGGGATCTTACAGTTTTCTACAGCTATTTCCCTGCAGGAGGCTGAAAAAGATTTGAGCCCTTGACTTTAGCCCCCATATGTGAATAAACATGAGTGCACCCAGGACATTTCAGGTGCTTCACAGAGGCCAGCTGTTCGCCCCTGCGCATGACATGGCAGGCAGTGATGTGACTGCAACAAGTGCTAAAGGTGCATCTTCTGAAGCAGAGAGTAGAGGGTCAGGGTGTCTTGGTGAATACATGCTTTGCTCCCTGAACACCCATTTTTAGTTTCCTCATTTGAGGTGGCCACAGGAAAGGGTGTTGGCCATGCTGGCCTCTGAAGGGAACCAAGCTCTGATGCAGGGGCCGAGACCAGAGCAGTGCCAGCGGCGTCCCTGTTCTGGAAGGTCTCCGAGGAGTATCCAGGACTGGGGAGTCCAATGCCAGCCGCCTTTTCTGGAGCACTTTATTGATCTTTGGCTGTGTGCCACGCTCTGTGGTGGGTGCTGCAGGGACCAAGCATAGATAAGGGTTCTGTGTTTTAGGAGGACCGGTTTACATTCCTGATGTTCAACTCGAAAATCCCTAGTAGGGCATCTGGGAGAAGCTATCGCAAGGGCTTGGGGTTGCTTCTATGCTTCTAGGCATTTTCTGCAGATAAAATAAATCATTTCTCAGTTCATGTCTGTGTTGCTGTTATTACACGTGAGTACATGCTGCTGTGTAACAGATCACACGTTTACGAACGAACTGACTAACTTTTTGTCATTATGTGTTTTCTCTCCTCCTCGCCCAATCTTTTGTGTAAGTCTGTGACCTGTCTGAGGTTATAACATCATCCTGATGCTGGAAAAGGTTGGGCATTGGCCTAGATTTTTGCTGGGCTGGGTCAGGGCGATTGGCGGAGGGGGCACCTCTGTGGCTATAGCAGTGAAACCTGCTTACGGTGGATTTCTTGGCAGAGAAGGAACATAGAGATGTGCCGCCTCTGCTGAGTGTGGATGGTGGGGATGCATGCAGGTTTGGGGTTAGATGTGATTGTGCAATTGGTCCTAGCCCTACTTGAGCGTAGCTGGTGGGGCTTCCAATCCTGCTTCTCTTAGGCTGGTCCATAGAGAAGCAAGCCCCCCGCCCCCTATCCAGCCTAACTCAGACAACTGCCCTGAATCCAAGAGATAATGCTCTGACCCTGGCCACATTTGCTCCTACAAGCTGTCTCCTTTCTGGGAGTTTCTCTTGCCATGTTTTTGGATCCTTGATGATTGTTTCAGAGCCTGAATGCATGAGTTCAAATTCCAGTCCCCTCCCATTGTAGCTGGGTAGCTGTGGGCAGGTTATTTTACTTCTCTGTGTCTCTGTTTTCTCATCTGAAAGTCTATTAGCACCAACCTCACGGAACTGTTGTCAAGGTTAAACCTGGTAACACACACAAAGCTCTTAGAACAAAAACGGCTCTTAGAATCACAGGGAGGTGCTACAGCATGGAGGTTAGGTAACTGGGTCTGCAGCCAGGTGGCCTGGGTTTGAATCCTGATTGTTTCTTCCTAGCTGGGTGCTCTTGAACAAGTTTCGTAACCTCTCTGTGCTCTGCCTGCACAGCACAAGGATAATAACAGTATTCATCATAGAGGATTATTGCAAAGAATTAACGAAAAAATAAAATGGTTAGAAAGGCCCCTGCTGCATACTAAGTGCTATGCAAATACTGACACATTAATTTTGTTTTACAAATGAGGAAACAGAGAGGTTAAGAAACTTCCCTGAAGTCACACAGAAGTCACAAAGCTGATCAATGGTAGTGTTGAGACTGTGAGGAGGTTAGATCCCTGAATAAAAGGGGAAACATTTCCACATTTCTTCAAAGTATTTTCCTTGTTCTGAGAGACAGAGAGGGTATTCTGAGATTCACCTTAGCCTGTGCACGACCCTTTGCAAATCAGCTGACAACAGCACCCTCATCCTGGCTCAGAAATAACCGCGTGGGATTGCTGTTGTTGCCGTTGTTTTGGTCTGATATGATTTGCTGATGCAAACTGACGGTTACTCTGGGAGGTGATTCCACTGGCTCCCTGGCTCACTTGGGAGGGTTCTGGCTTTTTAGCTTTGCCTCAGGTCTGACCCACACAGGTACAATGGCGTGGGTACAATAGAACCCTTTTTGTATCATTATAATTGTCTGAATATCGTTAACAGTTTTCCAAATTATTTGGTGTCATTTGCACTAGACAAACTGGATATTGGCCTTGGGTAGTTATTGCTTTTCAGAAGCCCCATCTGCCTCGTACCCAGAATGCACATGAAGATGGCATTCTCTTCATTCTCAGCAAACCACAATTCAAATGCTACAGATGCTTAAAAATACTTTCTCTGCCCCCAAACATTCCCCAGTCTTGTCCTTATTTCCCAAACCCTAGGAACCCCTTTCATGTGTCTTACATTTCTTGCTATATATAGCCAATTGGCTTAAAAGTGCGTGTGTGTGTGTGCGTGTGTGTGTGTGTGCACGCGTGTGTGTGTGTGCGTGCGTGTGTGTACTCTGAATGCTGGGGCAGTTTCCTTCCCTTCTAAAGGGAATACCAGCAAAGCTGCAAAACATCTCCATGGAAACCAACCTCTCAATCCATCAGGCTTCTGCAGCGTCTAATACATTATCTAAAAGGCGGGCAGGGACTAATGAGGCAACTTAATAGAACTCACAACATGACATTTTATAACACAATGCCCATTCCTAATCAGCTAGTGGCACCCGAATGATGAAGGAATCCCGTTTTATCCAACTCAGGCTTTGACGGCCTGCAACTTTGGTGGATTTACCACATCCCCTCCTCCCATGCCACTAAATGTAGGTCTCTATAGTAACCTACAATGCAATTTAAAATGATAATTTCTCCATAACGACAAGACTCCTCTCCTCCAACCCAACTGCCTTTCACATTTCTTATGTTGTCATAATGCATTTTCTCTTGTTACAATGATACTTTTCAATTCACTGAGAAAACAGAAGTGATTTCAGGAGAAATATTCCTAATGTTTTTGGTTTATTTTTCACCTTTCCCTCACCCTCTTCTACCTTTTCTTTGTCAGGGGATTGGTATTAAGGTTCTAAACAATATATGTTCAACCTGTATGCATTGCTGACAGGAAGTAAAACAGGTATAGATCTTGCTGTAAGAGAAATAAGTGGTTGGATATTAGACTTCCAAGGTTTGTCCGGAAGTCAGAAATATTAACAGACAGGATAAAGCAGGTATGGGGTGAGCTAAAAAAAATCAAGCCACAAGTATTTTGCACAGGTATATTACTTCACCTCTAGAACTCTTTTTGTATCATTATAATTGTCTGGATATCGTAATAGTTTTCCAAATTATTTGGTCTCATTCACACTAGACAAACTGGATATTGGCCTTGGGTAGTTATTACTTTACTTTTTGTTTACAGTTTCTTCTGTTGTTCAGAATCCTTCTGGCAACAGATAGTGAATGATTCCAAATCTCTTTCAACTTGATGAACTGTTTTGCCTGAAAGGCTCTGGGGAAAAAAAATATAGGATCAGATCATGTGAGACAAAAATTGTGCTAAGTTGTTTGTCATTTTAGAATTGAGATCAGAATGTCATTGCCTGAAAAACTGAGGTTGTTCTGTTTGCCTCTTAGACTTTTTAACTCCTGGTATTTAAAAACCATCATAAATTATTAGTAGAATGATTATAGCAAGGGAATACAATTTGAGAATGCTTGGAGATTGAAATTCCATCTGACAAATCTGAAAGGACATTATGTATGTAAGGAAAAAAAAAACTTCCCAGAACCATATTTCCTCTTCAACAATGTACTGCGTGTCACTGCCCAGTCATGTGACAGGCACAGCTATAACCAGGCAGCAGTAACCTTTGTTTTTCAGATTATAGATTAGCCTCCTTCTTTACCTACATTGTTTTGTAAAATGTTGTAAATGACTGAAGGGTGCCAGGTAAGACCTCTTACTATAAGAGCTCTTACTGTTTATCTTCATTATAGATTAACTCCTCTCTTCTCTCATGCAAAGACTTCATGGCTATCACATTGTCTAAGATGGAATGTTAAATACACATTTTTTTTTTTGAGATGGAGTTTCACTCCTTGGAATGCAATGGCACAATTTCGGCTCATTACAACCTCTGCCCCCTGTATTCAAACTGATTCTCCTGCCTCAGCCTCCTGAGTAGATGGGATTACAGGCGCCCACCACCATGCCTAGCTAATTTTTTGTATTTTTGGTAGAGTTGGGGTTTCACCATATTGGCCAGGCTGGTCTTGAACTCCTGACCTCAGGTGATCCACCCACCTCAGCCTCCCAAAGTGCTGGGATTACAGGTGTGAACCACTGTGCCCAGCCCACTCTTTTAAACTGGAAAGGAAATAAAAAGCTGTACATAAAAGAAAACAAACTGCAACTAATTACACTGTTGCAACTCATAGAAAATGTAATCCGATTACATTTCTTTGTTTTATTCCTATATAAGCAAGATCTTAACTTTTAAGTTTGAAGTGCTGACCTATTTATGTGGAGTATGTGTTTTCCAGATGGCTACTCCCAGCTTTTTGCTTGAATAAACTCTTTAAAACTGTATTCTGATTCTTTTTAATTGTTTCGGATTGATCTGTTGAAGTACATGTTCCTGTTCAAGCTGGGTGTGCTGCAATCCAATTCTGATACTAACCACCTGGAGTTAGACTTCACAGATTAGGGACTCTGTCCTGGAAGCCACAGATTTACTGTGGATTTGCTGTGTGTCTGCCATTTTGCACTGCATTTAGATGACACTGCTTCAGATGTCCACTGCACATCAGGGGTCCTAGGCTACCCTCACTTCTGACCTATGTTCTGATCAAACTCCCTGCTACAAATTCTGGGGTTCCTATGACCCATTCGGGTTCTATAATTTACTAGAATGACTAACGGAACTCAAGAAAGTGCCATGTCCATGTTATTAACCTTGTTCTTACTCCTCATCACTTTGGCAAACCCAAATATTCAGATAATTTGTTTCTTTTGAAAGCTTATTATTATTTTATTTGCTTTTCTGAAGAACTTAGGATATGAGAACTTAGGAGATACACTGACCAAAAACCATGAAGTATATGTTGGTAGCCCTTCAGGGATGTGCCTTGTTTTGACTAGTTGGATTTTCTTGTGAACAATGTCTTAAGTAGAAAATAACCCTCTGTGTTCAATATTATTTCTTGTTGAAAATCTTAAAAATGTTTTAGCTGGCTTTCCTGTCTTAAGAGAGTGTGACAGATACTAATCTTCTATTTAAAATGTTTTAGCTGTTTTTTCTATCTTAGGAGAGTGTGACAGATACTTATCTTCCATTAATGATGCTCATTCTTGCCATGTCTCCTCTTGCAAATATTACCACAACCACTGTTGCATGGTTTTGTGAAGGTGTGACTAAATTTGTTCTGACCCCAGTATACCAGCACATAATATGGAAAATAACTTTTTTATTTAGGTGAATTTCACATAACAAAAAATTGACAATTTTAACTTAAAGTAAACGTTACCTACATTGTTGCACAATGCTGTATAACGACTACCTCCATCTAGTTCTCAAACATTTTCAACAACCCAAAAGGAAATCCTGTACTCACTTAGCGATTCTCTCCTGCAGAAGGCAATTTTTTTATTTCTTAATTTTTTAAAATTTAATTTAATTTTACGTTCTGAGTTATCCATGCAGGACATGCAGGTTTGTTATGTAGGTAAACATGTGCCATGGTGGTTTGCTGCACCTATCAACCCATCACCTAGGTATTAAGCCCCACATGCATTAGCTATTTATCCTGATGCTCTCCTTTCCCCTGCCCCCTGACCGACAGGCCCCAGTGTGTGTTGTTTCCCTCCCTGTATCCATGTGTTCCAGAAGGTAATTATTTTTAAATGAAATCTTCGTTATCAGTCATCCACTTAACACCTACTTATGCCAACTGTGTTAGGGTACTTTATTTCTTTATCACTTTCTCATTTTTCCTAAATGTATTGTATATGGTTATAGGAAGACTTTAGTCTACTGGGTCTGGTTAATCAAATAGTAAATTCTACTCTATAAATAGAATCTGTATCCTTTATTTTATCCAGAAAAAATGGCAGACACACACCAAATCCTAGGAAATGCTGAATGACAGTTTTCCTGTAATGGTTTTGGATTAGAATTATATCATTTAACGGTTGTATTATTTTAAAGATTTCTTTAGCAGGCATTAGTCATGACCAGCCAGAAACGATTGCATATCTGAGTCAATGCGAAGATTCCACCAGAGGAGGATAATCAACACAGAGGAGCTGTCACACCTGTTTGTTAAAAGAAGTATTTCTCACACTGCTTCAGGTGAGCCAGGTTGAACTGAACTGCAACTTGAAGCTACTATTCTCATGTGAGCCGGCTTCCCAGAGTTGCTGTTTGGAGAGACAGATGTAGTAACAATCTGGCTGCACGTGGAGGATGACAGGTCCCTTGTCATGCTAGGAGCTGGGGAGTGGCTTCCAGACACCATTTGACAATGAAGAATGGGTCATGGTTTGATAGGCACCTGTTGTCTATGGCCATGCCACTCTGAACATGCCCAGTCTCTTCTGATAGGCACCCATTCCTCATGGACGGGGAAGGTGGGGGTGCTGCCAGGGCCGTGCCCAAGTGCCTGGTTCCATTTTTTCCCCCAACACCAGACAGCAGCCAGTATCCCAGGACCAGCTCTGGGGCTCCTACAAGCTGGGAGCTGTTCCGGAAAACCCACTCAGCTCTCTGCTCCCGAAGCCTCTGAATGGGTATGGGCTGTTGTTTTATGTGGGAAATTATCTGTCAAAAGAAACGCCTTCTGTTTTCCTACTCAGCATCAAGAGGCATATTTTTGTTGAGAGGACGCTTTATGTTGGGGTCTATGGCTTTGTTGGAGCCAGCTCACATAGACAAGTGAGTGGGAATTTCTCATAGACCTCTAATCTCTATGGATTCGATTTTGACTGTCTTTTGTGAGGATGTAAAACCCACTATTGGTCTTAGGTTCACTGAGGAAAAGGGGCTCTGTCAAGAAGCCATAGACTTAAATCACTTTTAATAAATATTTAGATTGGGTCTTATATGACAGCTCAGAATGTTTCAGTGGAATTGACACCAAAACAGGGGACTTGAGAGTGATGTCAGCAGGGGATGGGATAAGACTTTTCAGTGCTCGTTCCTTCATTGAAACATCACTTTGAACAACTTTTCATGCATGAAAATTCCTTCACAAGAGCTAAGGAAACCAGGCAAGAGACTATAGCACCAGGGGGTAGCACAGAAATAAGAAAGGACATGTTGAAGAGGGAGGGACAGAGTCACATTACCTGTGTCACCCTCCCCTAAACCTAAGCAGCACAGCATGGAGAGAGATGGCAGGCAGGCCCCCAGCCCCAGTCTGCAGGCCAGCACCTGCCGAACGAGCCTCCAAGGCCACCCCAACGCCAGGCCAGAGCCCTCAGACTTAGGCTCTGGGCACACCTGAGGCTCCAGAAAAATGCTGCAATAAACATAGGAGTTGGAAAAGAAGGAAATTCTGTCACTTGCAACAACATGGATGAACCTGGAGCACATTATGTGAAGTGAAATAAATGAGGTACAGAAAAACAGATACTGCATGATCTCACATGTGGAATCTAAAAGAGTCCAACCCATATGATATGGTTTGGCTTTGTGTCCCCACCCAAATCTCATCTCAAATTATAATCCCCATAATCCCCACATGTCAAGGGAGGGACCTGGTGGGAGGTGATTGGATCATGGAGGCGCCTTCTCCCATGCTGTTCTTCTGATAGTTAGTGAGTTATCATGAGATCTGATGGTTTTATAAGTGTTTGACATTTCCTCCTACACACTCTCACTCTTTCTTTCCTGCCGCCATGTGAAGAAGGTGCCTGGTTCCCCTTTCGCCATGATTGTAAGTTTCCTGGGGCCTCCCCAGCCATGTGGAACTGTGAGTCAATTAAACCTCTTTCCCTTATAAATTATCCAGTCTCAGGTCATTCTTTATAGCAGTGTAAAAATGGACTAATACACCATAGAAGCAGACAGTAGGTAGTATGGTGGTTCCCAGAGGCTAAGGGATGGGGAGATGTTGGTCAAAGAACACAAAGTTTCAGTGAGACAGCAGAAGTTCTGGATGCTTACCATATAGTATGTTGACTATGGTTAATTATTATGCATTGTATACTTGAAATTGCTAGATCTACATGATCAGATCTACTACAATTAGACCTAGCGCAAATCGACAACAATTGCTACATCTATACTCGAAAATTGCTAGAAAGTAGATCTTAAATATTATCACCACAAAAATGATGTTTGTGAGAGGGATATGCCAACTAGCTTTATTGAATCATTTCACAATGCGTACATATATTCAAATATCACATTGTAAATATATACAATTTTATTTGTCCATGATATCTCCATGGAGCTGGGGGGAAAAAGAGACAAATGCATTTTTAAAAAGGGAAAGTTCCTGACACCAAAATGCATATTTTTGTTCTGGTTAACGTAGAGAGTTAGCCCGTGTCAGGACAATTCAAAATTCAAATTGAGAAATCACCGGAACTCCTATAGGCCAAGTCCTTTCTCTTCTTAATGCCATATTTAACACCTTCATAATTTTTATGATGATATGACTGTTAGACAAACACAATTCTGAAGTAAAACTGTCATTCAGCAGTTTTACTTCAACCTCTCTCCTCTTGTTCAACTCCTGTCAGAAATGACCAAAAACTGGATGGCTTAAAATGATATAAATTTACTCTCACTGTTCTGTAGATGAAAAGTCTGAACTCCAGGTATAGGGGGTAGGGGGCAAGTTCTCTCCCAGGGATCTAGGGGAGTGATATGGTTTGGCTCTGTGTCCCCACCCCAATCTCATCTGGAATTGTAATCCCCACATGTGGAGGGAGGGACCTGGTGGGAGGTGATTGGATCATGGGGGCATTTTCCCCCATGCTGTTCTTGTGATAGTGAGTTCTCATGAGATCTGATGGTTTTATAAGTGATGGGTTTTCTTGTGCACACTTTCTTTCCTGCCACCATGTAAGACGTGCTTGCTTCTCCTTTGCCTTCTGCCATGACTGTAAGTTTCCTGAGGGAGGTTGCCTAGCCATGCTTCCTGTTAAGCCTGTGAGTCAATTAAACCTCTTTTCTTTATAAATTACCCAGTTTCAGGTAGTATCTTTATAGCAGTGTGAGAACGAGGAGGATCCTTTCTAAGGATTCTCCCTAATACAGGGAGGGTCCTTTCTGGCTTCTTCCAGATCCTGGTGGCTGCTGACCATCCTTGGCTTTCGTGGGTTTATTCCCCAGTTTTCAAGGCCGGCATCTTTAAGTCTCTGTTCTGTCTGCATGCCACCTCCTTCCCTGTGTGTGGTCAAATCTCTCTCTGCTTCCCTCTTACAAGAATACATGTGATTGCATTTAGGGCCCACCTGGATGATGCAGGGTATTCTCTCCAAGTCAAGATCCTTACTTCCATTTGCTGAGATTTTTGGCCATATAAGGTTTGGCCATTTAAAGGTTCCAGGAATTAGGATCTGGATCGTGTAGGCCAATTTTTAAATCTACTACAGTAGTTAAGCAGATTTCTATACCGTAGGACATTTTGAAACATTTATTACACTAAATATAATTCATTGAGAATCTCAAGAGGAGGGCTAAGAACTTCCTAAAATTGTTGAATCTTCAACACCCTTCTTCAAGCCTGCTTTAAAAAAATTTATTCTGAGGCTATCATGAGACTAAAGCCTCTAGGAGTGCTTCAGAAAATGTTATCCTATGGATAACTGGGCAACATTTCATATATACAAACTCCTTGTCTAGCACTCAATACCTCACTCGATCCAACCCCATCTGTCATTCCTAGACTTTCTCTTACTATTTTCTTACTTAAAATCTTCACTTTTAGTATGCTCTGATCACTGTTCTCCAAACGCATATTGTGCTCTCCTGCCTCTATTTTTTCTCGTAAGTGAATGACCACTGTATTCGTCCGTTTCCACACTGCTAATAACAACAAACCCAAGACTAGGTAATTTATATAGAAAAAGAGGTTTAATGGACTCACAGTTCCATGTGGCTGGGGAGGCCTCACAATCATGGCAGAAGGTGAGAGAAGAACAAAGGCACGTCCTACATGGAGGCAGGGAGAATGAGAACCAAGCAAAAGGGGAAACCCTTGATAAAATCATCAGATCTTGTAAGACTTATTCACTACCACGAGCACAGGATGGGGCAAACTGCCCCCATGATTCAATTACCTCTCTCTGGGTCCCTCCCATGATGCGTGGGAATTATGGGAGCTACAATTCAAGATGAGATTTGGGTGGGGACACAGCCAAGCCATATCAGCCACCTATCCCCTTCCCCATTGCACCCCTAACTTGCAGCACCGTGACCCCTTTCTCTCTTATTAAGTCCGGGCATTCTCCAAGGCCCAGCTTTCCCCAAGTCTTCCTTAATCCTCCAAGAAAGGATCTCCTCTTTTCTAAATTTTAGCTTCAGTGTTGAGGTACCCTGGGGTCAATAATAATCAAGTATAGAAATGTGCGAATAGTTACTTTTTTTGTTTTACAAGCATCTTCAAAGTCATCCCTTTATTGATTGTGTTGTCTTTGCAATATGGAAACTGGAGCTAAAACAGGGAGTTAAAATTACAGCATAATGTTGGGGTTCCTCCAGGAAGTGGGGCATTTCAGGTTGAACTTCATTTGATACCATGTCTTAGTTTAAAAAAGTGAAAAAGTGGAGTCTGCAGGTGTGCCTCTCTCACTTGGAATCTCATCATCTATTTCCTTCTGATAATTAAGTCTTGTTCAAAGTAGTGTTTAACTTTTTATGTCAGACTCACGGGTATGGCTCCTGTTTTGTAACTTACCTCCTCCCCCCCTCCCTCATGGTGCCTACTGATAAATACTTAGTGACTACTTGGTTATTTCCAATTTATTAAAAAAACAGATTTTTTAAAAGAGAATGCAAGGAAGAATCATGTAAAATAATTCTGATGAATGCAACTCTCGATTTACTCAAAGAAAGATCTCGTTCTTCCTTGATGGCCCTAGAGTAACATTTCCAAATCCAACAAGAGAAAATAATGAGAAAACCTCCATGGGAGAGATTAGAGATGGGTCTGAAACCTTTCCTCTTATTAAAGCCAAGGAAACAGGGTGGGGAACACACAGAGGCAGAGAGTAGTCTAGATTTTTTTCTTAAATCCAGACTCGTATTGTCCTTTTCACATCTTACTGAGAGAGTTCTTGTTAAGAATGCGTGGTGGAAGAAGGGACTGCAAAGGCTTGTCCCTGGGGTGTGGGGACTTAGCGACTCTTAGGAGAAAATAATTTTGGGAAGGAGATTATTGAAGAGTCAGGGCACAGTGGCCTCTGGGTTTAAATGGACACTTCTGAGTGTGAGAGGTATAATCTGAATTAAATAAATCTCTACTAAGAAAAATATCCCTAGCAACTAAGCAGGGAATGATATTTGGTTTGGGTTTGACTTCAGGCAATCAAAAGTGTGCTTTATCTCCCTGAATTCTGTGAGCTGGACTGTGTGAGTCCAGGAAGCAATCACCATCTATATCCCCATCTGTCCAAGGGGGAGTGTATGGTACCTGGAGGGAAGCACTTGCATATTTAGCAGGAAAGATCACTGGTATTTAGCAATGAAACCCACAGGTATACTCTGGCAACAGTGAGATTTCAGGTGTAAGGTGCAGTGTTACTTGTCAGAATAAACGTACTGCAGGTAGCAAACACCACATATCCAAATCCCATAAGTAGTAGAAATCGGTCAACAATAATTTTTTAGTACCTAATGGAAATTTATAAAATCATAGAGTGACATCATAACCCTTGGGTTTTTTTTTTTTTTAACCTGAATCTTTAAAAGGGTTGAATACAGTACAAGGTGATAAAACTCAACAATATGAATATTATTATAATGGACTTGAGTTGAGAATAGTACGTAAAACAAGGTATGGAAGATAACGATAATTTGTCATTTTCACCTTTGTTTGAGTGCCTGATATGGGACAGTTGCTATGTTACATGTTTTATATGCATTATATATTAGTTTTCAATATATGAATATATTATCTCTCTCTCAGCTTTCAGTGTACCTATTAGTTTATATACACAGGGAACATATTCAAATGCAGTTATACATATTTATATATGTATAAATATACATATTAGCACACACGTACACACACCTATTAGCTTTGTGTATATTATGAAAACCCAGGTGGGGAGCTGGTATGATCAGTGGCAGAAACTCGGACCAGAGGGGTTAAGTGAGTTGCCTGCAGCCTCACAGCTAGGAAGTGGCTGGGCCACAGTTAGATCAGCTCTGTCTGTCTCTTAAGGCCACACTGACGTGCCTCACCTGATAAGCACTACACCCTCTGTTGACGGCAGGGATGTTGTGCTAATTGTGGAGACACCTTTATGAATGCAATTCTGGGCTGCAGAGAAATTCTGAGTCAATATTTAAACATGTAGATATCCCCAACCCCCAACACCTTTGAGCCTGAAATGTCATATCTTGTGATAAAGGTGACATGGAATCAGGAAAGCACACCGGGATGTAGGCGGTGATGTTTTTACTGCTGAACATCCCGGACGCCTTGACTTTCTCCTCTCTAGGAAGCCATCGAGGAGGTGGCTTTCTCCCACTGGTGCCATCCACCTTCATCCGAGTTTAATTCCCTGCAGCACTGGAAGCCAGGGTGCTTCCCCGGCCTGCTTCCCTTCCCCAGCTGAATTCAGGGAGCCTGTGGGCTGTTCCAGCTCACACACCTGTCACCAGGGAGAAGGGCAGACCTGGGAGCTGGGGGGTGATGGATGGATTCTTGATGAAAAGTCCCTGAAGAGATCAGTTCCCTTTCGGTGACAAAGTAACATGAGGCAAAGAGGGCTGCATGAGGTGAAAAGCAAATTCCTCAAAGCAGGTGTTTGCATCAGTCCTGGTCTGGGAGAGGCCCATGGCTCTGCGTGGCAGGCCGTCCTCCGCACCCTCGTAGCTGCGCTCTGCGGAGTTTGAGCCTTTAAAATTCAATGTTCTGCTGCTCCCTCTGACCATCTGCTCACTCAATTTCCAGAGCTGAGGCTCGGCGCTTCCTAAACATGCTGCCTTCTCCCCAGCTGTGGACTGTCCATGCTTCCCTGATGAGTTAGCCATCTACCCTGTACCCTCCAGGCTGTCTACCCTAGACCCTCCAGCTTTGCTCTTGGCCACACATCTGGGCATCTCTTCCAAATGGTCATTTGTTTGCAGGTCCCCTCTCTTTGCTCTCTGAGGGCGCAGGGAAAGGCTGGCACCCCAAAGTCCAGCCATGCAGCCTAACCCAGGGACTGTGCCATCCTGGGGGAGACTTCCTCTCCTGTTGCCCTCTGCCTTGCCTGGGTAGAACCTGCTGTTACCAGAGGTTGATGGGAGGATGAGCAGAAGTGGGAGTGGTGGGAGGTGGGAGATGGAGCCCGAGCTGGGGGTGGAGGTGGTGGGAGGGAGGAGCGAGCTCTTGGAGCCAGGTGGCAGCTTGTGGGAGGAGGGCGGGAGGGACAGTGAGACACAGTGAGATGGGGTGGCAGTTGGTGGGAGGCGGGGAAGGCGAGCGGAGGAAGCGTGAGGCAAGAGAGTTTAAAAATGTGTTTATTTACTTTTCTACTTTGGGCTGGAGCAAAGGCAAGTGGGGGTAGGTGCCTTTCATGTTCCCTCTGGGAGCTGGGGGCCTCCAGCTTTGGAGAGGTGCTTCTGCACTTGGGTTTGGTTGGGGCTCCTGGATGTCACCTGGGCACCCCATTGGCTTGGAAGGGGCTGGGAACACATCCCGCTGCTGGGTGTGTGGGGGCTGGGGGACAGTGATGGAGACAGAGGCAGAGGTGTGTGGAGTTGTGGCCACAGTGATGGTGGTGGCTGCCTGGCTCAGGCCTCTGTGTCTGAGTTGCCAAGCTGGGCTGGTAATGCAGTGACTCATGTCGTGAACAGCTGCTTTGCCTGTGATTACTTTCTGTAAGAGGAGTGGCAAATGAGGAAGGCCAAAGTCCCTGTGAACCCATGCGAGAGAGGAAGACACTGGAGTGAAATGCTCCATGGAGGCTTTGCCCACGCAGGGGTGCCCCCCAGATGGGGGCAAATGGAACCAAGTGAAAAGGTCCATAGCTGCCCCAGAGCCAGACTTTCCATTACCAATCACTTGGAAAGGCAAAATGAGTGAGAAAAATTATTATTGAGGAAGTCATCGGGCAGGCCCTGAAACCTGCTGTTGTTCTGGGAGAAAATGGCCAGCTCTGCTCAGAACCAGGGTCCCCGCCTCCTCCACCTGCCCACTTCCCTGCTCCCCTGTGTCTGTCAGTCCCCAAGGCAGTGGTATTTCCAACTCTCCCCTGCAACACCATCACGATGGAAAAATCACTGCATCTTTCTGAGCCTCAATCAGATCATCAATTAAATAGAGATTCTCATGTCTGAATTGTCTCCAGTCAGGTGGCTGACCAGACAGACTCTCCTGGTGGCTTCCAGGAGTGGTTCAGGTTGATCATCCCAGTGTTAGGCAAGTGGAAGGTGGGAGGCCGTAGCCTGGAGACCACAGGCCCAGGGAGGGTCTGAGACTGACTAGCAAATCCTGCCATTACTGCAGAAGAATAAATGCCTGGGTCTCAGCCATCCCATTACTGGGTATATACCCAAAGGATTATAAATCATGCTGCTATAAAGACACATGCACACGTATGTTTGTTGCGGCACTATTCACAATAGCAAAGACTTGGAACCAACCCAAATGTCCAACAATGATAGACTGGATTAAGAAAATGTGGCCCATATACACCATGGAATACTATGCAGCCATAAAAAATGATGAGTTCATGTCCTTTGTAGGGACATAGATGAAACTGGAAACCATCATTCTCAGCAAACTATCGCAAGGACAAAAAACCAAACACCGCATGTTCTCACTCATAGATGGGAATTGAACAACGAGAACACATGGACACAGGAAGGGGAACATCACACTCCGGGGACTGTTGTGGGGTGGGGGGAGGGGGGAGGGATAGCATTAGGAGATATACCTAATGCTAAATGGCGAGTTAATGGGTGCAGCACACCAGCATGGCACATGTATACATATGTAACAAACCTGCACATTGTGCACATGTACCGTAAAACAAAGTATAAAAAAAAAAAAGAATAAATGCCTGGGTCTGTTGGGCCGTCCTCTTCCTTCCCGGTTTCATCTACAGCATTGATTTTCAACTACTCTGGGTGACTTTGCTCCCCCAGGGAAAATTTAGACATGTCTGAAGTCACCTTGTTGTCATACCTAGAGGGAGGGTGCTACTGGCCTCCAGTGGGTTGAGGTCAAGTCAATCATCCTACAATTCACATCAAGAATTACACAGCTGCCAGATCTCACTGGTGGCCAAGTTGAGAAAGCCCAGTTCATTCCTTCCCAGTGCCAGGGAGAAGGTGTGGGCATCAGAGAGGTGAGTTTCTTACCAACCAAGTAAGGGACATTCATCAGAAGGTGAGGGGCAACGTGATTTCCAAGATAGCAGAAAGAAAGGAGATGAATTTGAGATAACAATTCTAGCCCCATTTCAATTTGCACAAAGACCAGTAATAACTTACAGGAATGTCACGCGGGATGGTTCTAAAATTTTGCTGTTTTGCAAACCCCTGCATGTTTGTACCAGTGAAATGCTTTAAGCCACATGCTCATTCTGGATATGGCAAGGGAGGGAATTGCATTCTTATTTGGAAATGGCTGTTAGGGGGAAGGTCCTGGGCAGTGAGCGCAGGAGGCAGCAAATAAAAACCACAGGATCAAGAAAGTCCCACCCTGAGGGACGTGTGGGAGGGAGAAGAAGGGAGAGCAGGCAAGGCGGGAAGCCCACCCTGCATGGAGATGTGGCTCAGCCCTTCTAGTCCATTTCAGCCCTGTCAGCCCCAGAGGTAGGTAGGATCTCTGATTCCAACTGAACATGCCTGTAATCTCAACCAGGAAGCAATTATCCTTGAGTTTAAAAGATGTTTTCCAGTAAGGACAAACGTATCTCACAGTGAAAAAATACCAGCTTTTCAGAGGAGCACAGACAGGGAAGAGCCTACTGGCTTGCTTTTGCTTTCAATCAAAGGATGCTTTTCTGCCTAATGGTGGGACTGAAATGATACATTGTACAGGGACTGCCCTAATGTGATGAAGAAGCATAAACGAAGTTTCTGCTGCTGCTCCCAGCCAGCCCTTCTTAGTATCCACTGAGTGCCTCACTCCCCTGGTCCTGCAGGTAACCCAGCAATGAATAACAAAAGAGAGGCTGAATCCCTCAGTTACAAGTTGAGAAGACAGGAGGCAATTTGGCAAGCGTGAGCAGACAGGGGTGGTGAAGGAGTGTGATCTAGCTCCTGGAGCCATAGGAGAGCATGAAAACCCGCCTCTAGGTTGGCCTTCAGGACCTGTTCCCAGAAGCACATGCAGATTGGTAAGGGAATGACTGCTTCTGTTAGTACCTGTGCTGGCAACTCAAAACCTGCACCTGCCTCCAGTCCTGTAGCTCACCTAGCTCAGCTCACCCTGCAAGAGGGGCCCACGGTCCCAGGGCAAAGGAGGCAGGGGAATGCGCAAGGAGGGGAAGTGGAGAATTGTCAGAAGGCGGTCTTGCGGGGAGAGACTGGGCAGCCATAGTGATACCTGCCCACTATGGAAGAGGAAGGCAAATGAGAAGGGAGGTTTTGGAGAGATGAAAGGCAGTAGAGGGAAGTAAGTACCATTCTGCAGGGACAGTAGAAGGCACACTGATGGACAGCTAAGGGGGACGGAGTCCCTGTGGGACTTTAAGAAGACTCCAAACCTCCTTTATAAAGGAAACGTTGCCTCTGGTAGGGACATAGCCATGTTTTCCTGGGTGGTTGTCACTGCAGAGCTCATTAGACAATAATCAGAAATAAAACATCACAGCCATGTCTTAAAGTATGTAATGGCAGGAACTGAGTTGTCAAGAGTAATGAGTTTAAGTCAAGTTACTTTTGAGATGATGCTATAACTACCTGTGTGAGTGTGAACCTAAGATAAGGATCTTAGTATTTAAAGTTCCTAAATTTCATTTGTAGGGAGAAAGTGCGTTTTAAAAATCACCATCTAGTGGGCCTGGAGTAGCTTTTGTCCCGGGGGATAAAGGGTCATTTAGCACCTTAAAGGCCATATATGATGAATAGCTCTGCCCTGCGTGAGATGACACAACGTCTTCCTCGGTCCTTAACTCCCAGCCCAGCTACAGGATCTACAGAATCTACAGGATTCTCCCATTGTCAGGAACCCTGGGACCTCTGGATGAATGGGCTCCCATCTAGAATTCTGACACCTGCTTTCCTGGGCTCTTTGTTTTGGTTGCTGGGACCCAGGCTTTGTCTTTGTAAGGAGGTGGTTCTGGAGCCATGGGGCAGTCATCTGCTCTCTGATGGTCAACTCAGGTTTTCCCCATGCCCATCCTGGCCTGTCTGTCCTCAGGTCCCTGCCTCACCCTTAACCTGCTCAGCTCTGTATCTGGTGGGGGGCGGGGAAGCTCTGTCAGCTGACATCCAGATGGGCTTAGCCAGTGGGGGCTCCACTGGGAGCTTGGAGGTCGGTGGGAAGGGAGAACCAAGGTATTTCTTTCCCTCTCTGTGGCCTATAGAGGCGTCTCTGGCAGTGACCATACCTCCTGCATGGCTCAAGCTTTCATCAGACAGGTAGGCTGTAGTTCCAATTCTGTCGCCCCTTTCCATCCCTCTGACCTAGAGGTAGTAGTGGTCCCCAGCCATTGCTGAGAGTAGATTATCTCCCTGTCCCCCAGTCTGGCTTCTCAGCATGTCTTTTCTTTCTTTTTTTTTGAGATGGAGTTTCACTCTTGTTGCCCAGGCTGGAGTGCAATGGCGCGATCTTGGCTAACTGCAACCTCCACCTCCCGGGTTCAAGCAGTTCTCCTGCCTCAGCCTCCAGAATAACTGGGGTTACAGGTGTGTGCCAACATGCCCAGCTAATTTTTGTATTTTTAGTGGAGACGGGGTTTCACCATGTTGGCCAGGCTGGTCTCGAACTCCTGACCTCAGGTGACCCACCCGCCTCGGCCTCCCAAAGTGCTGGGATTACAGGCATGAACCACTGCACCCGGCTGACTTCTCGGAATTTCTAGCATGCAGTTCAGCCCCTCTGTCCTCTGGTGACCATACATCCTCCTTCCAAACACAGAGTGGAATTGTGCCCCCTCCATCTTGGAAGTTAGGCAAGGTTATTGACTTGCTTTGGCTAATGCAATCAGAGCAGAAGTGACATTGTGTCATGTGTCACTTCTGGATGGAATTTTAAGATGCAGTGTCAATATGCCATGTGCTCTTCCCCACCATGGCCATGGATGTGAAAACACAGGTGGAGATGCAGCCTCCGAGACTTGGGGGTCCCAGGGTGACCCTAACATGTCCAGTTCATGGCTGACCAGTGTGGACAAGTGGCATAAAGGAGAAATAAACGTGTGTGCATATGCATGTATGTTCAGCCACAGAGACGTTTTTGTTATTGCAACATAACTCAGCCTCATGCCACTGATATACACACACCTGCCCTATTTGTATCCTAGAGAGTAGGGAGTTCTTTCCCAAAAGGCACACTGACTGTGGACCAAAAATAACTCCAAACAACTGAAGCCTGTGCCTACCAATGGAAAACCCTAAACTCAATATATTTGCATTTGAACCAATTTTAACAGCTTATCAAATGACTCCTTCTACCATCTGCATTTCCAGCCCTGGGGTGTCTCGGAAGCTTCGCCAAGCCTCTCCCCTAAGCTCAAAGTCCTTTCTTGTCCTCTACTACATCCCACTGGTCACCACCTCTTTAATTCATTTCAGATCCACTCTTGTCTAGGTCCCCAGAGGCTCTCAGCTCATGTGGTGTGCCAGCTCCTGGATTCTTTCGTCCATGTATGCCCAACCTGCAATCCACACCATGAAGCCTTAGTGGATTCCTTCTAAAATGCTGATCTTCTTTGAAACCTTCAGCACTGCCCCATTACCCACAAGAAAAACCCAAGCCACACACAGGCCCTTTTATAATCTGACCCCTCCTATCTGCCCAGTCATGTGCTATCAATGCTTTGCTCTTCCCCCACCTCTGTCCTCCCGCATGACGTTCTAGCACTTACAGTCCCATTGGCTGCCTGGTGGAACCCTGATCATCCTTTGGGTGCCTTTTTGATGCAGGAGCACACTGGGGTCTGTAAAAGGAAAGCCTCATGGCCTGCACCTGCAAGCTGCAGCGACTTACAGGATGCCTCTGCAAGAGCGCATGCCACGTGTCATAGCTGTTACTCTCCTGTCTTTGCCCCCAAATGTTGCGCCTGCTGCAGGCAGGAACCCCATCTTTTTGTCTTTCTGTGCCTTAACACAATGCCAGAGCTATAATAACCACCCCATAAAAAAGGGAATAAATGATTAAAAACCACTCTGCTTTAATTGAGCTAATTTAATGTGTGGTGACTGTAATTGGTTCTCTGTCTTCATTTCATCTGACACAACAGCATTTCAAATCTGTACTAAATTTGAGCTGTTTCTTTAGTCATAGGAGGAATTCCCTCTATATCAAAGCAGACAGCCAAGACCTCTGAACCCCTCACAGAGCAGGTCCTTGACTCTTTGCAGAAAAAGAAACCATAGTCTTTTTGCCTCTTTCTGGCTGGATGAAGATTCAGCCCCTGGAGCTACTCAGAATAAAGCTGCTGCTTGGTTATTTATTTGGAAATGATGAGTACCTCTTCTCTGCTCCATGTGGATGTGTTATGGTGGTGATTTCAAGGTGGACCATGCCCAAAGGGATGGCTGGGTTAGAATGGCTCAGGAGGACAACCCCTAGGGATGCTCTGGCTGCAAAGGAAAAGTGGGGAGTGGGCATGCCTGAGAGAGACTGGCAGGATAGAGACAGAGAGCAAGAGGAAGCCAGCTCCTTCTGCCAAGATGCAGAGAGAGCCACAGGTAGCTCAGGCGGCCCCCACTTACTGACGCAGTAATGCATGGCAGACACACAACTGATGCAGAGAAGGGGACAGAAGCGTGATTTCAGCTTGCCAGCAGAACCCTGAGGTGGGGGGGGGGGGGTCCTAGGGAAGGGAGCCTGCAGCCAGGAGAAGACATCAGGGCCAAGTCCACTGCCTGTTCAACTCTTGCAACTCCAACACCATGCACAAGACCAGATATCTGATTACAATTTAAATATCAATGAAGCCATGTGGCAAGACTTCCTGCACTATATTTGATGCATTCCCAGGACCTCCAAGGTTGGAGGGCAGTGATGTGTCAGCAGACAATGACCATGAAGAAAATTACCTTTGGAAATTTATGTAAGAACAGCCTGCAAAGTATTTCATGCAGACCATGATTCAGAGCTTTCGGGCTATTTGCCTGCCTCTGGACATCTCCAATTTGTCATCATCTGAGAGGCCAGGACAGAGTCTACTAGGCTGTGTGACCTCTGATGATGGCACGGTTTGGGTCACTGCATGCCTGTCTTTAGACAATATTGGGAGCCTCCACTAGAATCAGGCTTTCAGTTTCATTTCAGTCAGTGGGTGTAGTGGTAAAGTGCTGGTTAGCAGTGAGCAAGCTGAGTCACCCTAACCCTAACCTTAACCCTAACCCTCCAGTGTGGGTTTTCTGGTTGCCCCATTTGGAATGGGCTTCTAGTAGTCTAAGTATGAAAATATCCATTGTGAAGATGCAAATAGAGATTAACATTTCAAAGGGTAGTGTTAAAAAATTGGCAGCCCACTTTGTGATGCAATCTATCCATCTGACAAAGGGCTAATATCCAGAATCTACAAATAACTTAAACAAAATTTACAAGAAAAAAACAAACAACCCCATCAAAAAGTGGGTGAAGGATATGAACAGACACTTGTCAAAAGAAGACATTTATGCAGCCAACAAACATATGAAAAAATGCTCACCATCACTGGTCATTAGAGAAATGCAAATCAAAACCACAATGAGATACCATCTCAAGCCAGTTAGAATGGCAATCATTAAAAAGTCAGGAAATAACAGATGCTAGAGAGGATGTGGAGAAGTAGGAACACTTTTACACTGTTGGTGGGAGTGTAAATTAGTACAGCCATTGTGGAAGACAGAGTGGCGATTCCTCAAGGATCTAGAACCAGAAACACCATTTGACCCAGCAATCCCATTACTGGGTATATACCCAAAGGATTATAAATCATTCTACTATAAAGCCACATGCACACACAAGTTTATTGTGGCACTGTTCACAATAGCAAAGACTTGGAACCAACCCAAATTCCCATCAATGATAGACTGGATAAAGAAAATGTGGCACATATACACCATGGAATACTATGCAGCCATAAAAAAGGATGAGTTCACGTCCTTTGCAGGGACATGGATGAAGCTGGAAACTATCATTCTCAGCAAACTAACATAAGAACAGAAAACCAAACACTGCATGTACTCACTCATAGGTGGAAGTTGAACAATGAGAACACATGGACACAGGGAGGGGAACATAACATACCAGGGCCTGTCAGGGGTTGGGGGGCCAGAGGAGGGATAACATTAGGAGAAATACCTAATGTAGATGATGGGTTGATGGGTGCAGCAAACCACCATGGCATGTGTATACCTATGTAACAAACCTGCACGTTCTGCACATGTATCCCAGAACTTAAAGTATTATATATAAAAAAAGATTAAAGAAAATTGGCAGCCTTTGGAAGGTTGAAAGTTCACAGGCTGTGAACTGCCACACTTAGTTTGCTAATTTTTAGACCCCATGGAACCTCTCTCTGTTAAAATCTCTCCCTACCTCCTCTCCCTCTTTGCCTACCTGTCTTGTCTTTGCTCCTTGTAATTCTGTCTTAGTCCTCCTTAATACCCCCTTCTCTTGGGCTTTCCTCATATACCATACACATATTTTCTGTATGCTTTGTGCGTGTTTTTGTTGTTTCTCTATCTCTTCTTCTACATCTACTTTTCTTCCTTTCTCCATTTTTTTCTTATCCTTACCATGCCCGTCCTCGTTTCAATAACGTAAAATATTTTAAAGTATTTTTAATTTATTAAATAAAGTTGCTGTAATTTTTTTCACAGCAAAGTCCTCAGAAAAATAAAGGTGGTTTTAATCAAACATTTAAAATTTGCTAATGTTAATCAAACATTTAAAATCTATCTCTTGCTTGCCCTTAAAAAAATGATCAAAGTTGACTTTTTGGAGGTGGTCGATGAATGGCACGTAGCGGAAAGAAATGCACCTCTTCCCTGCTCTAGAAGAAGAAGACATTCCTTTCCCATTATGGTATTTGCTTAGCCATTATGTGGCTAGCCATTTGCTAGCATGTGGACACCTAGGGTGATGGGAGAAGAATCTCTATCCAGTTCTAGTTAAACATAGAGATGTTCTAGTAACCAGATGGTTTTTGCTTGGCAGTTTAACAAGCAAAGTGTTTACTGGCTTTGGAAACCCATTCATAGCATTGTGTTTTGGGTATTCACGGTTCTGTCTGTTTTTTTTTTTCTTCCAGAGTGTGGCCATGGTTTATGTTCCCATCAATTTTACTGTGTGGTAATTATATGTTAATTCTTTGCTCAGCCTACTGATAGAATATCCTTACCTAATTATGTATTTCATTGTAGATTTCTATGTAAAATAAGTGTGTGGTATATTTAATTAGTCATGAGTTTAATTTAAATGAAATGTTTGGTACGTTGACCACATGATTAGCATTTTGTAGCATCTATAGAAGTTGCCTCGCATCTTATATATTTTATAATATGCTGTATCTTTGTAAGGACCAATAAACTTGGACATTGGGTATGACTCTAAGGTCTGTTCTCAACTTTTAAATTTCCTTATGCATTGAGAAACATTCATGCAATCTTTTTCATAATGACAGAGCACATTAGAAGAATGGGTGCACCCAGTCATCGACCCAAGGATTTGGAATTCAACTTTGATAGAATTCTCTTATGACAGTTGATTCACAGACCAAAATCATTAGAAATATTGTCCAGCCAAACCTGAAACCTAAAACCAATAAATCGATAGTCAGGTGAAGAGCTCTTATTTAAATGTATCTGGAAACCAATATAGATGGAAAAATAAAAATAGCTTCATCAGAAATATTAATCAGTATGGTACCCTTACAATTCAGTCAGGTGAGTTAAAAATAATATTCACTGAACCGGAGTATCAATTTCTAACAGAAGCCTTGGGAAAACTGTTAGCATCATAACTTACACGCAACACCATCTGATTTAATTCACCCAGACACCTGAGACTCCGTTCATGGACAATGATGCTCAGGTTCTAAGCCACTGATCTTCCTGTCATTTAGCGAACGTGTTGGTGAATTTGGACTTAAAGATTAGAAAGAAATCTGCTCATGTGCTGTGGATTGTGAATTAGTTGATAAGGCCCACGGATCCACTGTATATTTGGACAATACAGGCTGGTCCATTTTGTAATGGCACTGGCCACACTCTTTCATTCCAGGTCTGAGAAGAGCACATTTCATCACTTTAGGATGCTTTCACTTACAGAGAACCAGTGATATGATTTGGCTCTGTGTCCCCATGCAAATCTCATATTGAATTGTAACCCCCAATGTTGGAGGTGGGGCCTGGTGAGAGACGATTGGATCATGGGGGTGGATTTCCCCTTCAGTGCTGCTCTAGTGATAGTGAGTGAGTGCTCGAGAGATCTGGTTGTTTAAAAGTGTATGGAACACCCCCCCCCCCCACTTCCTCCTGTTCTGGCCATGTGACATGCCTGCTCCTTCTTTGCCCTTCACCATGATTGTAAGTTTCCTGGGGCCTCCCCAGAAGCGGATTAGATGCCAGCACCATGCTTCCTGTACAGCCTGTGGAACTGTGGAGCTAATGAAACCTCTTCTCTTTATCAATTACCCAGTCTCGGGTAATTCTTTATAGCAGTGCAAGAATGGACTAATACAACCAGTTTGGGGTTTTTCAAACCAAGTTGTAAATTCTTTTAACATTTCAGTTTGCAAGACTACAGGTGGAAAAAAAGGACGGAGCAGAGAGCACGGCAGGAGATGATACAGAAATAAGAGCAGGGGAGAGGGGTATCAGTGCTAAAGGGATTTTTTTCTTTACCCAGTCCTTTCATCACAGTGAAATTAGCACGTGTTCAAGACTTACTTAAAATTACACAGAGGTTTGGGGTCAGGAATGAAAGGAAATCAATGTAAATAACTTTTAAACGTTATATTTTCTTGGTATGGGTGGATATTTTGGAATAAAGGTTCACTTACTATGCTACAGAGGGAGACCTGTATTTAATAGTCTCATGATTAGAGGAGGAGGAAGGTGCACAATTAAATGTGGGCAACATTAATCGTTAATTTTTACAGGCCAAATTTAATAAGGTGTTCATGGAGAAGTGTTCGTAAGCCTCCATTGTAACTTTCCGTATGAAATCTATTACCAGGAGAAATTTCCATTTTTCAAAGGAAAAAAAATGCCTTGTATTTCATATTCATGTGGTCTTTAATAATTAGACTTCATCATAGAAAACTGCATTTCTCCTTTGAAGAAGGCTTTATTCTAATAAATTCCACTTTCCTTTTTTTATTTTTATTTATTTATTTTGAGACCAGGTCTTGCTCTGTTGCCCAGGCTAGAGTACACCTGGCTCACTTCAACCTCCACCTCCCGGGTTCAAGTGATTATCCTGACTCAGCTTCCAAACAGCCATAATAGAGATTGCAGGCATGCACCACCATGCTCAGCTTATTTTTGTATTTTTAATAGAACAGGGTTTCACCATATTAGCCAAGCTGATCTTGAACTCCTGACCTCAAGTGATCTGCCCACCTCAGCCTCCCAAAGTGCTGGGATCACAGGCATGAGCCACCGTGCCCAGCCCCCTTTCCTCTTAAAAATGCTTTGTGTATCCTGTTTATTTAGCTTAAGAGCACTATAATGCTATGTTCAAAACCTAAATCATTACAAGCTATTTATACTGCAAGCACTCCATTTTTTAATAGTTCTGTCTGAAATTTCTGAACTACACCTGAAAGGTTTAACAATGATTTATCATTCTTTCCTCTCTTTAGATCATCCAGCCCATGGAATAGATGCCCAGAAAAATCTTCAGCTGACTTTGACTAAACCTCCTAAAAGTCAGGTTGAAATTATTGTTGAGTCCCAATCCCCAATGCAGTGTTACAAATAAAATCTATTTTTATTCTTCGGCTCCATACTGTGGGTAACAGCTTCAACAAAGAATTTGACCTGAAGCAAGATGAACTCCAAATAACGCATAAAGTAACATCAACATGATGCAGCATGTGTGAAACAGATCTTGGTCCCGTAAGAGCGAAAGAGAAGGACAAATCAGATCATCACACGGGATGTCTTTTTTGTGCGATTTTGCATTTTCCCATTCAAAACAAAAAATAAATAATAAATTTGAAGCTACTCACTCATGGATTCTGTCAGCTTGGCCATTGTTGCAGTTTCTTCTTTGTGCTTTTCCTGGAGGTGAGAAGAAAAGACAATTATCTGTAAAACATGTCTTAGATATGAATTGATCTAATTGCCATTTACAGCTATATCTCTCTTCCTTCTTTTTCCTAGGTCAGAATTTGGTTTCCAATAATTAAATGAATAAAAAACCCACATGATTGTTATATTATCAGTCAGTCACTGAAAAGAGATTCTTAGGGCATTAAAAAGCTTCCTATTGCTCTTGGAAATGAGCATCTGTCACACTGATCTTGGATATATATAATTGGTGACAGCACGACCAGTTTTCAAAACCTCTTTGACACTGGATTTTTGACATCCATATGCCAATTTTTTTTTTTTCTCTCTGTTTTCCCCCATTGAAGCTTTCTTGGTATTTTTGGAGTTGATATTTTTGTAGTCATTTGGTTTCTTCTTTCCAAAAAACTAAATAGATTTTATACATATTTCTTTGTCTTACTTTTTTGGGTTCCTGGAGCCTTTAAAAAGTCATGAGTTTTGATGGGCTTATAACCTTATCTACTTTGGGCTAAAAACATTTTGTTTTAACCGAGATATAGGTTATAACCCACTGAGTTTGAAAGCCAGAATAATACATACAGAAATTGAATCTGTCCTAATTAAAAAATGACTTTGGAGCTATTAAGAATACTGGTCATCTCTACTGAAAAGTTCTCTTTAATTTCTCCACAGTTCTTTGGGTTTAATTTCTTTGTGTTCCTAACATATGTAGTAACTGCAACATTGCCCACTATTATACTTTTTTTGCAGCCTTGTTTTTCTGTGAAACTAAAATATGTTCATTATTTAAAAACTTCAGAAAAAAACTGAAAATTATAAATCTAATGCCACCCCCAGAGGAAATCATGGTTACATTTTGGTGACTGCTTTCTAGGCCTATTTCTTTACCTGTGCATATTTACAGATATGGGAATATGATCCTATCTTCATAGAGATAAATATCTGTGCTATACACATTTTGTGTTGAAGCAACTTTTTCACTTAACATCATATCATGCATCTTTCTATGCCAGTAAAGGTAGAATACATCATCATTTTTTTAATGACTGCATAGTATTCATCATGGACTATATCATCATTTCCTTTACCAGATCCCATTTAATTTACTTAGAATTTTTCACTACTTTATAAAACACTGGGATGAGCATCTTGGAACTTATATGGTTGTGCACTTGTCCTGTGCAAGTTATTTTATGAGGATAAATCCTAAGGTGAGGTATGGCTTGGTCAAAAAGTCTAAATGTTAAAAATTCTGACATATAGTGCTCAGTTGTCCCCCACAAACGTTGTACCTGACAGTGTATAAAAGTGTTCAGTTCCTTACATTCTTGCCAGCTTGCCAGTGGCACTAGCACTTTTGACTCCTAGTCTTTGCTAAATCAACAGGGAGATAACATTATCTTGTTATTTTACACTGTTGTCTTTCTCTGACCTTTTGTTTACGGACAACTGTAGTGTTCTTTCTCATGTCATCGTTATGAAGTTTACTCATGGTTTCACATTGTTGTGTTCCAGCCCCTCTGCCATCAACATTTTAGAGTTTGGAAGCCCAGAGTAGTATTTGCTTTTCCCCATGGCCCTGGTACAATGCTGAGTACAGTCTAGCGGTTTGGCTAACACTCGAACTGATGTGTCATGGCTTGGGTGTTGTAGTACGGATAGCAAGATCATTATTCATCCTCCTTATGACACTATTCCCAAACTGGAAGGGTATGCTTTTATTGAATGGCAACAAACAACTTCGCACATGGCAAATATTCTTGATTTCCACAGCCCTGTATTCATGACAACGAAATCAGCACACCACCTCTTTCTTAAACTAATAATTGCCCTTGAGAACAGAAGGAGCTACGGAGCTGTAATCTACCAACCTGCTTGCTGTGGAATTTCACCCATGATATTTAGCCTACCGCTTGGGTTATGTCAACATGCAGAGAAACAGCATGGCGTGGGCCAGTAGAGAGGCTAAGTGTCACATCACAGAGCTGAATAAGACAGGCAGAGAGGAGCCTCTTACACAACGCTGGTTCATGCGAGTGTGCACAGCGGCTGCTCACCAGCCGACCCCAGCGGGTTGTGACAATTCAGGCATAAAAGCTGTTCCATGGCAGGGACTCAGTGAAGTTGGTCCCAGAGCTTGTTCTGTCTCTGTGGGTCCTGTCATTGACTCTCAGCTTCCCCTCATAGCCCAGCTCTGCTATGTCTGTCCGTCTAGCTGTACTAGCTCTCCTTGTGTCCTGGTCTGTGACTTGACTTCCCCATTTTCTGTGCTCCATCAGGCCTCACTCTGGATCACAGACCTCTTCAGCTTGACCCTCCTCTGATGGCACCAGCAGTGAGAACCCCCCAATGCCAAACCATAGGCATCCAGATTCCAGGCATTACACTTTTAACAAGCCCTGTTTAGTGTGTCTGTTTTCTTGAGTGTGTGTGTTACCACTTTATCTCTTGTGACCTAAGGACCCTGCCACATTCTGGACCCCATTCTTGCTGGTGGGTGGTCCTTGCAGCTATTTTTGTTCAGATGTGCTGGATATCTTAGTCCTAGAGATGTCAAATACTGCCTGGACCAGCAATTTCCTCTTCCCTGTAGTTAAATGGAATCCTCTGACATTAAGTGGGGAGAGGCTCCTAAAATCCTAAATATAGCTCTCCCAGACTGACTCATCTATATCATAACTTATGGTGGAAATCATGACATATGTTTTGGTGTAAGTGGTTTAGTTATTCTATTGGATGTCTCTAAACTCCTTATGTCCTTCCCTCATTATCAGAAAGTTGATGTTTGCAGTTACACGACATGTATATCCAATAAAGCATTTACATTTCATTCTTGGTCTCAAGCAAATTCTCCTTATTTTAAAGCCAAGAGTTTCCTTCACAGCAAATTTCCTGGTTGTTGGATTTACATTACTGGGAAGAGATTTAGAATTACAGCATATTAAAACTGGAAGTGATTCTTTTAGAGATTGTCAAGCCCAACGCCATAGTGATGCAGTTGATGAAACTGAAGCCCAGGGAAGAGTGTGATGTGCCAGGAAAGGATTTAGAGGGAGTCAATCTCTTTCCCTTATCCACAACCTCTGCTCTCCCAGAAATCTCAAGGCCCATCAAACCTAAGCCCATTTAGCCAAGATCCCTTACACAACAGTCCCAGTGTGGTGTTGAGGTTTCCTAGATTTGCCATTTCTATGTTCTTTCTTCGAGTATTCTCATTCACAACAATGTCCCTAATTTCCATGAATGGCTGGCAATGCCCAGATTTGCATATCCTGCCTGACCTCTCCATGGAACCCCCGCTCTCCACTTCTTCTTCCTTCGTCACCCCCTGATATTTCGCATTTTTTTTTTTTTTGAGATGGAGTCTCGCTCTGTTGCCAGGCTGGAGTACAGTGGCATGATCTCCACTCACTAAAACCTCCGCCTCCTGGGTTTAAGCAATTTTCCTGCCTTAGCCTCCCGAGCAGCTGGGATTACAGGTGCACACCAAAACGCCCAGCTAATTTTTGTGTTTTTTAGTAGACACGGGGTCTCACCACGTTGGCCAGGCTGGTCTTGATCTCTTGACCTCGTGATCCGCCCACCTCGGCCTCCCAAAATGCTGGGATTACAGGCTGAGCCACCGTGCCGGGCCTATTTTGCATATTTTAAAGTTGGTCTTCCCTCGCTGCACTCTACTTAGGAGACTATTAACATTGCCTCCACCTGCTTGGAGCCCCACCTACAACCCTAAAGGTTTATCATGAAATAGCTCTGGGGGATCTATCTAAAACACAAACCTGACGTGGCCTCTCCCTGCTTGAAATCCATCAGTTCTTTAGCAATCGAGAACGCAGTCATTGCTTTGAGCCAGGGCCCCTGGAATGATGGTTCTTTCTTCTCCACTCATACCTTAGGTCCAGCTCCCTGCAATCCACGACCGTTTTCTACCTCCTTGCCTTGGCAAGCACTATTCCCTCTGCCTAGACACTGCAAGTTCCACTTCATTCTTGTCCTCTCCAAATTCATCCCTAAAAACTCCGCTGGGCACCACCCAGTCTCTGCTGGCTCCCCTGCTCTTTCTGACCATTTTCCTGAGTTTTATCTTTAAGTTTGTTTGTGCACAAATGCATCCATGTGTCACACTGTATAATTTGTTATGGCATCGAGGGACTCTGGAAGCTCTGGAAAATGCCAAAGCCCCATCTCAATAGCCTCATCTGGAGGTCATGGCTGGGAGGTGGTGTGTGGTAGACCAGAAGCCCTGACCACTAAACCTCCCCAGGAACCTGGACAAGTCATTTTACTTTTGGAGCTACTGTTTCCTGGTGTGCTCATTTCAGAAGTGGTCCACTGCTTGCTGTTTTCTGCCCTGTCCCTCATCCCTTACTCCCATGGAAGTCAGCAACATGAAGAGGATACCTGAACATGCTTTGATAGACTGTGATTATTGGTGGTATTTTAAGGTGAAAAAGACAGATTTATTTGTTTCATGAACTTGTGTTAAAAATGTCTTTCCCTGGGGGAGCCAAGGATTTTTATATCAGAGGTAATCATCTCATGTTCTTTTAAAATGAAAAGAAAATCAGAAATGCAGGAATCATACTTGTTGGGAGCAAAGAACTTACTCTGGCCTGAGAATTTTTTGTTCTTGCGTGTTGTGTCTATCCCACTTGGATGTTCTTAGAGAGGGTGGCGGGGAGAGAGAGAAAGAGAGCACATGTATAAGAGTTTGGAAGCGTGGGTGTAGAAAGGTTTTTGTCATGGTTTTACCACTTCTTATTCACTCATTAACTAATCTTGGAAGCTCTAATTTTCTCATCTGTGAAGTGGGGATAGGTGGAATTTGCACTGCCTGATTCACAGGACTGTTTGAGGAACAAATGAGACAATGTATATAAATACAGTCAAGTGTAATGTCCATGTGTGGGTTTGTAATCATTCCGTTTGGCTACTGTGTGGGGGCCCAGAGTTAGAACCTGTTCTTGCTATTTGAGGACAAATATTGACCTCTAGCATTTGTGCCAAAAATAACAAAGCAAATTTCCCTGAAGTTAGCCAGACCCACGGCTGCCAGCCCCTCAGGGAACTACTCATCAAGAGTGTCAACAGCTGGTGACTATGCAACCCACACCTGTATTTCCACACCCCTGCTCCGGAATATAAGGTCTCCAGAACCTAGGCACACTGCTTGGAAGAGCTATGCTATTTTGCTCTAGGAGGCACTCCACTTAAAGTTGTATTGTTGTACATTTAATAAAAGGCATTCATAGACACATCGAACATTTGGGGGAATCATGATGATATGTTTGAGCAAAACATGTTCACAGATGCTGAAAAAAAAATGTTAAGTGTCTTGTTTAAATCATAAACTCCTCGCGTAGAGTATTGACTTTCAGAGGCAATGGGCATTTAATTTTCTGTCTGGACTTTATTCCCTCTGCCACACCTGGGGAAGTAAATAAAGGCTCAGCAATTTGCTTGGGTGTGTGTGTGTGTAATTTATACTCCCACATCTGTTTCAGCTAAAGAGAGTATGGCTTTCTACAGAGTCCATGCCAGATACATACTTCTCTTTGAGTGTCTAAAATGACAGAGGTGTTTTTAATGAGGGCAATTATAACAGTCTGACTTTAGCTCAGAGCTAAGGCTGAGACACTCTGTGTGTGTGTGTGTGTGTGTGTGTGAGGGAGAGAGGAGGATGGGGAAGAGGAGATTGATTCATGAATGCAGAGCATCTAGAAAGGGTAGAAAGGGTTTTTTTCCGCTGCATGGGGCTCCCTCAGACAGAGGACAGGAGCTGGCAGAACCCAGTGAGGTCTGCATTTTCGGCGGTGCTGCCTTGCTTTCTGCTACCCAGAAGTAGGCTTTTAAGGATGAGGGGGAAACTCATCATGGTTGATATATTTCAAACCGGTTATATTTGCATCTCAGATATTTTTATCTCTCTAAAATGTGTGCTTGTATTCATCAGAAAACTGTGATTTTTTTTCCAAAATACAACCATTTAAAGAAACATTTATGCAAAGTAGGAAACGATAAAGCCATTTTACGAACTTAGTATCCTCAACAGGGCCTCACCTCTGGTTAAACCTGGAGCCCTCAAATCTCCCACCCTGTTCTTCAGGTTCTCAACAAATGCACCAGCCCTGGCCCCTCCTCACCTTCCCCCCTCCTCTTCCCTGACACGGTGCGATGGCAGGTCACCTGAGGACTGATTTAAATGGAAAATGCCACATCCTCAGATAGCCAAGCAAGTGAGTGTTCTCTTAGTACAGCATCATTTATGTTGCCTTGAGTTGCTGCTGAAAAATATAGGCCACAGCATTTAAGAATCACTAATTAGTTTTTTGCCTAACGAAAAACAAATGGAAATGAGTAGCCAGTATGCAAGTATGATTTGGGGCAATATAAATATAAAATACATAAAAATATAACAATATGAAAATATATAAAAATAGTAACTCCTAATGTTTACTTCACATTTATGTTAGCCTGTCACTGCATTAGTACATTAGACTATCTCCTTAATTCTCACAAGGACCCTGTGAAATGGTACTGTCTTCTCTACTTTGAGGATGGGGAAACTGAGGCACAGAGAGGTTCAGCAGATCATGCCAGATCACACGGCTGGTAAGGAGTAGAGTTGGGCATCAAACCCAAGAAGTCTTTTTTTTGCACCTGCATCCTGCACCACAGTGCCACCTGCATCCCTAAGAACTGGTGAGAAGTCCTAGAAATGAAGGCCATTTGTGCTGAAGGCAGCAGTGGGAATCCAGGTCTAAGATCCTTCTTCAATCATCTGATGCTGAAAAATTTATTGATGTGCACAAGATGGGCACTGGATAGAAGAGGACATCCAGGTAAAGCCAGCTTTACACCTGCCTTCAGAGAGCTTCCAGTTTGGTCCAGAAGGCAAGATGTGTAGAGAAATAGCTGCAATATGTGGTATCAAGGGTAAAACACCAGAAGGGTTCTACAGGACATTGATAGAAAGAGGAACAGAGGGAGCAAAGAGAAAGGGAGAGACAGAGAGAGAGAGGGAGAGAGAGAGGAGAGAAGGGAGGGGGAGAAGGAGGGGGAGAAACAGAACAGAGACAGAGAATGAGACTGGAGAAAATGTAGTTCTAACTCACAGAACCAGGGCGTGCCTCATGGAGGAAGCAGCTTCAAGCTGTGAAGGAGGGAAAGAAGAGCGATGGGAGAGGGGAAGGCAAAGAAGAATACTCCAGATGGAGAAATGGCACGAGGAAAGGTGGGAAAGCTTGGTGCGTGAGGAGCAGCAGGTCACAGGGGGACCAAGGCTTGGTGTGAGAAGAAGAGCAGGAGGCTGGCACGGAAAATGAGGACATAAGCCCTGGAGGGCCCTGGAGGCCAGACAGCTGCTCAGGAGGGAGGCCGGGGCTGGAGTAGTAGCGAACCAGTGGGAAGAGGAAGGTGCCTGTGTGAACACCGTGGCAAACCACCCTGGTGAGCCAAGGAAGGTGGTGGGAGATGTGGAGGCAAAACCCAATGAGTGTGCTCTCCTGTGAGCCCAGGGGCTAGCAGATTTGAAGAGTAAAGAACTTGCCTATCAGGATGGGGTACCATTTTTTTCAGAGTAAAGTTAGTTTTCACCACTGATATACTCAGTTAAAGTTTCTAAAATAATCTGAAATTTTCACAATTTGGGGTAAAAACATCTGTGGGGTGTGCTTGAAGGAGGAGGTGACATTCTTGCTGGGCAGGCCACGTAGGATGCTTTAGGTGAGAAAGCCCTCTTTGCAATAAGGCTCAGAGCCTTAGCCTCACCAGATATCCTTTCTAAGGTCCCTATGTACAGGTCACCCTGACTGGTTCCTTATGCTGCCATCATTGTGGTCTTGTTGACCAGACCAGGGAGGGTCCTAATACACTGAGGTATGAGGATATCTCATAAAGGTAAATCAGATTCAAAGTTAAGCTTGTACTAACGTTGCCTCAATTCCTTTGGGCTTCAGCGTGAGTTCGTAGATGGCAGGAGAGCATTTGGAACATTGCCCTGGGTACTTTCTTGAAAGCTGTTGAGCACATGACTTTCTAAGAGTGATGGGTAGCAGAGATAAGAGTTAGAAAACAGTTGGACCACATGGCTGCCAGAGTTTCTCCAAACCCAACTCTGTGTGTGTCCTCCCTGGCTTGAAATACTGTGGGACAAGCTCTCGACTTTCAGCGTCAATATCCAGACAATGTTTCACGAATTTCCCCAGGGGAGTTGGTTTCTTGGAATATTGGTAAGTGACTCATTTCTCCTTTCCTAGAGCTCCTGGAAATATTGTAAAATATAGGACAAGCATTATCACCAAAGACCTATCAGGAAATTTCCTTTAAAGAAAATACTATGCGAGACTGCAGGGAGGCACTGAGGATGTCCAGGTAACTGGAGCATACAGAGCCCGTGCCCATGGTGGACAAGCATCTGCAGTCTTTTCCCTGTCAGGTACCTCTGCTTCCAAGATGCACCTATTCTAGGTTTGGTCCCTCGCTTCCCAGGACTCAACCACAGTGCTGAATCTTGGAAACAGGCAGGAATTTCCTGTTGGTCTCATGACTCTCAATCTATGGCCTCTTTTCTGGTTCAGCATCTCTCTGGGGGCTCTTGTCTTGCCTCCAGGGTGATCTTCCAGACATCCTAAGCCTTGCAGTGGCCAATGCCTCTCCCACCGGGCTTCATCCAAGCCACAGGCATTGCCAAACCACCTCTATTTCCAAGAGGAAAGGGAACAGATGCCATATTAGTTCCTTTCTTTCCCCTTTACTTTTCCTGGTTGCCCACAATCCAAGTTCTAGGCAAACTGAGTCTTCCAACATCCACTCTGCACTCCCAGCTCCCCACATTCCATGGCTTGCCTGGACCCTTCCCTTCCAGCCGTGGTCTCCACCTACCTATCCAAGCCCATTGCTTATCACTTCTACACTATGCTCCCGCCCGACAAGCCCCTTTGGTCTCTGAACACATTGCATTGCTTCATCCCTCAATTCAGGTTTGACTTCCGTTTGACATTCTCCCTGGCTACCCCATTCTGAGTGCCCATCCCCTCTGCACCTTAGCAACTGTGCATACTGTGGATGTAGGACTTGTCATTCTTGGAGCCATGACTTACAAAGTAACAGAGCAAGTCAGAGGAAATTGTCTTGACAACTCCAGGAGCAACTGAAACACTATAAAGGATGAATTCTTCTGTTTCCAAAAAGGGTAAAACGAAATACCAAATCACAATCAAAGAATGCATAGAATGAATGGAATGTCCCTGAACAGCTGTGAGTTTCCTGACATGAGATGCTGACCAGTCATTTGTTCAGAATTTTCCAGAAGAATTTCTGCCCCAGAAAGTACTGCAATACAATGACCCGTAAGAGCTCTTCTAAAATGGTTTCAGGGATGTAGTGATAGTTGAAGGGAAAGAAATCCCTGATTCCTTTTGTTTTTCTTTGTATGACCTTCTTTCTTCTATTTGATCAGAGGTGGGTTGTGGGGTGCCAGGGGTCAGGTGGGAGTGATGATAGGGGCAGGATGGCAGGCCCGAAGGTAAGGCTGGTTAGTTACTCTGACATATAAGGGATACTTAGAACAGGGGTCCCCAACCCCCAGGCCGTGGACCAATACTGGTCCGTGGCCTGTTAGGAACTGGGCCACACAGCACGAGGTGAGCAGTAGGTGAGCATTTCCGCCTGAGCTGCACCTCCTGTCAGATCAGCGGTGACATTAGATTCTCATAGGAGCACGAACCCTATTTGAACTGCACACGTGAGAAATCTAGGTGGTGCACGCCTCATGAGAATCTATTGCCTGATGATGTGAGGTGGAACAGTTTCACTCTGAAACCATCCCCATCCCCTCCTCCTGCCCCAGGTCCGTGGAAAAATTGTCTTCCATGAAACTGGTCCCTCATGCCAAAAAGGCTGGAGGCTGCTGACTTAGAAAATAATCACCTTGCCCAGCAGCTTGACCCTGTTTTAAGGAGTCACTCAAGCCCAGTGGTGAGTTTGGTATGGTCACTAGAATGCCTTATATTTGTCTAATGCAATGTTGTATCAGGGAGCCCCATGCAAAGGTGCTGTGGAGGACTCTGGTTACCATGGTGCTCAATTCTCTCCTGCCTTTTAACTTATGCCTATAACTTCAATTTAGAGGAGTGAATCCTAGGGAAGCCTAGGGTTATGCATGCTGCTGTGGGACTATTTGTCATGCTTCACTTTGAGAACTGACTGGGTTGCAGTGAAGAGTAAGGGATTCATTCATTCATTCATTCATAGCTCAGCCTGTGTGCATCTGTGAAAACACATAGCCTTTGGGAGGGCCATGATCAACTTTTGTGACAGGAGATTTAAGCCTAAACTGCCTAATACTGGATAACCCACATGGAGCCCTCTAATCAGACAGGGAGCCCAGTGGGGCATGATAATGGCTCCTCCCCAAGCCAGGCCACTCTGGTCACTATCAGTATCCAGGGAAGTGGTGTGGATGCCTATTCTCAAAACAGGATACTATCCCGGCTGAACTCTGCCACAGCACTGTCAGCAGGACAGCAGAGAGTCCCAGTTATTGGAATAACCCCAGAAAGCCAGCTTGTTCCCTACGCATGCAAAAAAGTGTAGGGTGCAGAAAGATGTGCTTCTTCAACCTCTCATCTGTGTCAATAGTTATAAAAGAAACTAAGTCAGGGGAATATTTTTAAAATGCTCCTTTGAGAAATTCAATTTTATAACCAAATGTGACATTTACTGGGGCTGGGGACTGAGGAAAATTTACAGATAGAAACTATATTATTTTCTTGTGCTTCTTGTCATGTGTTTTCAGCTTGAACTTCTGTTTGGATACAGGAGGGAAGGGAGAGAAGGTGACCCCTTTGTTAGGTATCTAGTAATTGATTCTCAGCAACAGAGATCTCTGAGAAGGAAAATGAAGAACACCGTCCTAATCTCTGTTGTTCTTTTATCTCGTCTTTCTTTTTCTCTATTTACAGTTAATTTCTTCATTTCAGCTTTGGCAAAGATGATGCAGATTGATTTTTTTTTTTCCTATTCCTCTCACTAAGCACAACAAAAAAATCCTGGACAATATATATGACAAACTTAAGTTGACTCTCAAAGGTGAATAGAGGAAGCCATACCAGCTAGGGACCTTGGGATCTGAGGAATAACATGGGAGTGAATTCTCTGAGTTCTTTTTTTTTTTTTCTATATTGTTTATCCCTGACTGGATATTGGAGATGCCAGCAAATTGGAAATGTCAATAGATGCAGACAAAAATGCCCCAAGCTTGAATTCTTTAGCCAAAGACCTAGGAGAGAGGTAGTCTAAGAAGACAGAAAACCTTTGAACAATAACCTCTGTAGCCAAACATTACAGAAAACACAGCAATTCCACCTGGAAAGCAAAGGCTGGGTGTGGAGCTTCGGCTTCCACTCTTATCAGGTGTAATGCTGCACCCAAACCTGTTGCCAGCATGGTGTCAGGGGAGACAGAGTGGAGATTCTGAATTTTCCTTCTTGCTGAAGGATAATGAGACTCCCTAGAGACCACATGGGGAGCCTGGTCCTCCATACGGTTCTGGTAATAATGAGGTATGTCTCCCCAGACCCACCAGGGAGGTATTAGAGGAGGGCCAGTATAGAGTCAGGATATTCACTGCCATCCAGCTGTAACAAGGTCACTCTTGCAAACTGTTGGTGGAGACCACCAAGTGGGAAGTAGTAATGAGGTGCCCCCTCCTATCCCAGCCAGGATGGTGTTGCTGGAGGCCCAGTAGGGATCATGAACCTTCATTACCATCCAGCAGTAAAAAGGATGACACCTTACTAGTGAGCAATGAGGTGGTTCCCTCCTTAGCACCAGAGTGATGTCAGAGGAGGCCTGCTATAATACAAGATTTCAATAAGATCCAGAATCTTATAATAACACCAAAAATGTTTAGGTTTCAGTAAAAAATTACCTGTCATACCAACAGAAAGAGCTAAAACTGAATGACTGAAGACAAATATCAACACTGATATGACCCAGATTTTATAATTATATGAGGAACCTAATGCAGCCTGAAACAAATGAAGAAAAGTCCTAACAAACAAATAGTAAACCTCAGCAAAAAATCAGCACTCATGGAGAAGAACTGGAAAAAAATTCAGAACTAAAAATTTTAATAACTGAAATTAAAAACTCAATTGATGGGCTGAACAGCAGGGTGGGTAAGACAGAGCAAAGAAACAGTGAACTTGTTGATAGAACAATAGAAGTTATATAATCTGGACACCAGAGAGAAAATAGACTTAAAAAAATGAACAGAGCCTTGGGAACATGTGGAGCTGTAACAAAAGATCAAACGTTTATGACATAGAGTATCAGGAGGAGAAGAAAAAGAAGATGAGACTGAAGAAAGTATTCAAGGGAATAATGGCTGCAATTTTTTCAAATTAAAAAAAAACAAAACAAAACTACAGATCCAAGAAGCCAAATGAAACCCATGCAAGAAAAACCCAAGGTAATTCACTCAGAGACACATGATAAACTTCTGAAAACTAAAGAAAAAGAAAAAAATCATGAAAGCAGCCAGGGAGAAGTAATGCATTATCAATAGGGAAAGGTAATTCAAATGACAGAGGTTTTCTACTTAGAAACTATGGAGGTCAGAACAAAATAGCATAACATTTTTCAACTACTGGGAAAAAAAAAACATTTTTCACTAAGGGCAGCCAGAGAGAAAGGTCGGGTTACCCACAAAGGGAAGCCCATCAGACTAACAGCGGATCTCTCGGCAGAAACTCTACAAGCCAGAAGAGAGTGGGGGCCAATATTCAACATTCTTAAAGAAAAGAATTTTCAACCCAGAATTTCATATCCAGCCAAACTAAGCTTCATAAGTGAAGGAGAAATAAAATACTTTACAGAAAAGCAAATGCTGAAACATTTTGTCACCACCAGGCCTGCCCTAAAAGAGCTCCTGAAGGAAGCACTAAACATGGAAAGGAACAACTGGTACCAGCCACTGCAAAATCATGCCAAATTGTAACGACCATCGAGGCTAAGAAGAAACTGCATCAACTAACGAGCAAAATAACCAGCTAACATCATAATGACAGGATCAAATTCACACATAACAATATTAACTTTAAAGGTAAATGGACTAAATGCTCCAATTAAAAGACACAGACTGGCAAATTAGATAAAGAGTCAAGACCCATCAGTGTGCTGTATTCAGGAAACCCATCTCACGTGCAGAGACACACATAGGCTCAAAATAAAAGGATGGAGGAAGATCTACTAAGCAAATGGAAAACAAAAAAAGACAGGGGTTGCAATCCTAGTCTCTGATAAAACAGACTTTAAACCAACAAAGATCAAAAGAGACAAAGATGGCCATTACATAATGGTAAAGGGATCAATTCAACAAGAAGAGCTAACTATCCTAAATATATATGCACCCAATACAGGAGCACCCAGATTCATAAAGCAAGTCCTGAGTGACCTACAAAGAGACTTAGACTCCCACACAATAATAATGGGAGACTTTAACACCCCACTGTCAACATTAGATAGATCAATGAGACAGAAAGTCAACAAGGATACCCAGGAATTGAACTCAGCTCTGCACCAAGCAGACCTAATAGACATCTACAGAACTCTCCACCCCAAATCAACAGAATATACATTTTTTTCAGCACCACACCACACCTACTCCAAAATTGACCACATAGTTGGAAGTAAAGCTCTCCTCAGCAAATGTAAAAGAACAGAAATTATAACAAACTGTCTCTCAGACCACAGTGCAATCAAACTAGAACTCAGGATTAAGAAACTCACTCAAAACCACTCAACTACATGGAAACTGAACTACCTGCTCCTGAATGACTACTGGGTACATAACGAAATGAAGGCAGAAATAAAGATGTTCTTTGAAACCAATGAGAACAAAGATACAACATACCAGAATCTCTGGGACGCATTCAAAGCAGCATGTAGAGGGAAATTTATAGCACTAAATGCCCACAAGAGAAAGCAGGAAAGATCCAAAATTGACAACCGATCATCACAATTAAAAGAACTAGAAAAGCAAGAGCAAACACATTCAAAAGCTAGCAGAAGGCAAGAAATAACTAAAATCAGAGTAGAACTGAAGGAAATAGAGACACAAAAAACCCTTCAAAAAATTAATGAATCCAGGAGCTGGTTTTTTGAAAGGATCAACAAAATTGATAGACCGCTAGCAAGACTAATAAAGAAGAAAAGAGAGAAGAATCAAATAGACACAATAAAAAATGATAAAGGGGATATCACCACAGATCCCACAGAAATACAAACTACCATCAGAGAATACTACAAACACCTCTACGCAAATAAACTAGAAATCTAGAAGAAATGGATAAATTCCTCGACACATACACCCTCCCAAGACTAAACCAGGAAGAAGTTGAATCTCTGAATAGACCAATAACAGGAGCTGAAATTGTGGCAATAATCAATAGCTTACCAACAAAAAAGAGTCCAGGACCAGATGGATTCACAGCAGAATTCTACCAGAGGTACAAGGAGGAACTGGTACCATTCCTTCTGAAACTATTCCAATCAATAGAAAAAGAGGGAATCCTCCCTAACTCATTTTATGAGGCCAGCATCATCCTGATACCAAAGCCGGGCAGAGACACAACCAAAAAACAGAATTTTAGACCAATATCCTTGATGAACATTGATGCAAAAATCCTCAATAAAATACTGGCAAACAGAATCCAGCAGCACATCAAAAAGCTTATCCACCATGATCAAGTGGGCTTCATCCTTGGGATGCAAGGCTGGTTCAATATACGCAAATCAATAAATGTAATCCAGCATATAAACAGAACCAAAGACAAAAACCACATGATTATCTCAATAGACGCAGAAAAGGCATTTGACAAAATTCAACAACCCTTCATGCTAAAAACTCTCAATAAATTAGGTATTGATGGGACGTATCTCAAAATAATAAGAGCTATCTATGACAAACCCACAGCCAATATCATACTGAATGGGCAAAAACTGGAAGCATTCCCTTTGAAAACTGGCACAAGACAGGGATGCCCTCTCTCACCACTCCTATTCAACATAGTGTTGGAAGTTCTGGCCAGGGCAATTAGGCAGGAGAAAGAAATAAAGGGTATTCAATTAGGAAAAGAGGAAGTCAAATTGTCCCTGTTTGCAGATGACATGATTGTATATCTAGAAAACCCCATCGTCTCAGCCTAAAATCTCCTTAAGCTGATAAGCAACTTCAGCAAAGTCTCAGGATACAAAATCAATGTACAAAAATCACAAGCATTCTTATACACCAATAACAGACAGAGAGCCAAATCATGAGTGAACTCCCATTCACAATTGCTTCAAAGAGAATAAAATACCTAGGAATCCAACTTACAAGGGACGTGAAGGACCTCTTCAAAGAGAACTACAAACCACTGCTCAATGAAATAAAAGAGGATACAAAGAAATGGAAGAACATTCCATGCTCATGGGTAGGAAGAATCAATATCGTGAAAATGGCCATACTGCCCAAGGTAATTTATAGATTTAATGCCATCCCCATCAAGTCACCAATGACTTTCTTCACAGAATTGGAAAAAACTACTTTAAAGTTCATATGGAACCAAAAAAGAGCCCGCATTGCCAAGTCAATCCTAAGCCAAAAGAACAAAGCTGGAAGCATCACGCTACCTGACTTCAAACTATACTACAAGACTATAGCAACCAAAACAGCATGGTACTGATACCAAAACAGAGATACAGATCAATGGAACAGAACAGAGCCCTCAGAAATAACGCCACTTATCTACAACTATCTGATCTTTGACAAACCTGAGAAAAACAAGCAATGGGGAAAGGATTCCCTATTTAATAAATGGTGCTGGGAAAACTGGCTAGCCATACGTAGAAAGCTGAAACTGGATCCCTTCCTTACACCTTATACAAAAATTAATTCAAGATGGATTAAACACTTAAATGTTAGACCTAAAACCATAAAAACCCTAGAAGAAAACCTAGGCAATACCATTCAGGACATAGGCATGGGCAAGGACTTCATGTCTAAAACACCAAAAGCAATGGCAACAAAAGCCAAAATTGACAAATGGGATCTAATTAAACTAAAGAGTTTCTGCACAGCAAAAGAAACTACCATCAGAGTGAACAGGCAACCTACAAAATGAGAGAAAATTTTTGCAACCTACTTATCTGACAAAGGGCTAATATCTAGAATCTACAAAGAACTCAAACAAATTTACAAGAAAAAAACAAACAACCCCATCAAAAAGTGGGCAAAGAACATGAACAGACACTTCTCAAAAGAAGACATTTATGCAGCCAAAAGACAGATTAAAAAATGCTCATCATCATTGGCCATCAGAGAAATGCAAATCAAAGCCACAATGAGATACCATCTCACACCAGTTAGAATGGCAATCATTAAAAAGTCAGGAAACAACAGGTGCTGGAGAGGATGTGGAGAAATAGGAACACTTTTACACTGCTGGTGGGACTGTAAACTAGTTCAACCATTGTGGAAGTCGGTGTGGCGATTCCTCAGGGATCTAGAACTAGAAATACCATTTGACCCAGCCATCCCATTACTGGGTATATACCCAAAGGACTATAAATCATGCTGCTATAAAGACACATGCACACATATGTTTATTGCAGCACTATTCACAATAGCAAAGACTTGGAACCAACCCAAATGTCCAACAATGATAGACTGGATTAAGAAAATGTGGCACATATACACCATGGAATACTATGCAGCCATAAAAAATGATGAGTTCATGTCCTTTGTGGGGACATGGATGAAATTGGAAATCATCATTCTCGGTAAACTATTGCAAGGACAAAAAACCAAACACCACATGTTCTCACTCATAGGTGGGAATTGAACAATGAGAACACATGGACACAGGAAGGGGAACATCACACTCTGGGGACTGTTGTGGAGTGGGGGGAGGGGTGAGGGAGATTAGGTATATCTCCTAATGCTAAATGACGAGTCAATGGGTGCAGCACACCAGCATGGCACATGTATACATATGTAACTAACCTGCACATTGTGCACATGTACCCTAAAACTTAAAGTATAATAATAAAATAAAATAAAACATTTTTCAGCTCAGAATTTTATACCAGCAAAAATATCTTTCACTAATTAAATGAAAATCAAGGCACTCAGGCATTTTCAGATGAAAGAAAACAAAGAGAATTTGTCACCAGCAGACCTACCCTGAAAGAAAGGAAGTTCTCTCAACAAAAAGGAAATAATAAAAGAAGCGATCTTGACACATCTTAGAGGCAGAAAGGACATGGAAAGAGAAAATATATAGGCAAACACAGTAGACTTTTCTTGAGTTTTCTAAATTATGCTTGATGGCTGAAGCACACATTATAGCATGGTCTAATGTGATTGTTAATATATGTAGAGGAAATATTTAAGACAACTATATTTTAAATAGGGGAAGGGGAATGAATGTAAAGGGAGCTAAGATTTCTACGTCTCACTTGAATTTGTTAATATTAACAGCAGTAGTTAAGAGATACATATATATATGTATATACATATATATAAATTACATTGTGTATATATACATAAACACAGAATGTAATTCCTAGAACAGCGACTGAAAAAGCTAAACAAAGAGATATATTCAAAAACACTATAGATAAATCAAAGTTGAATTTTAGAAAATGTTGAAGTAACCCACAGAATTTCAGGAAAAAACCCCAGAGAATCACAAAACAAAAAACAAATAGAAAACAAAAAATTAAATGGCCAACCTAAGCCTTAACATGCTAATAATTATATTAAACATAAATGGTCCAAATACACCGATTAAAAAACAGAGATTAGCAGAGTGTATAAAAAGCAACTCCAACTATACATCATTAAAAAAAACTCACTTCAAATGTAATGGTATGGGTAGATTGAAAGTAAAAAGATGGAAAAAGATGTACCATACAAGCATTAATTTTAAAAAAGTATGGCAATATTATTACACAAAGTAGACTGCAAAGAAAATATGAGAGATGGAGAGAAAAATTACATAATAATAAAGATTAAATAATGCAGAATATTACATTAAGTGAAGTAAGCCAGGCACAGAAAGAAAAATATATGTTCTCACTCATGCTTGAGAACTAAAAAATTGATCTAATGGAGTAATGAGTAGAACGGTAACCAGAAGCCTGGAAGGATCAGGAGGGGGATGAGCAAAGGTTGGTTAGTGTATACAAAAATACAGTTAGATAGAAAGAATAAGCTCTGTTGTTTGATAGCACAGTAGAATGACTATAGTTAATGATGCCGTATTGTATATTTCAAAATAGCTAGAAGAAAACTTGAAATGTTCCCAACACAAATGAATAATACATGTTTGAGGTGAGGGATATCCCAAATACCCTGACTTGATCATTCCACATTGTATGTATGTATCAAAATATCACATGTGATATTCATAAATATGAACAACCATTAAGTATCAATACAATAAAGGTTTAATCAACCAAGAATACATAGCAATCCTAAATGTGTATGCAACAAACAACAGAGGTGCAAAATATGTGGAGCAAAAACTGATAGAACTGAAAGGGGAAATAAATCCACGAATATAGTTGAAGATGCCAACACCCTTCTCTTAACAATTGTTAGGACAACTACAGAGAAAAAATCAGTAAGGATACAGAGAAAATCAACAACATCATCAACCAACAGGATCATATCAATGTTTATAGAATTTGCCACACAACAACAGCAGAATACACGTTCTTTTCAAATGCCCACAGCATATTTACCAAGACAGACCTCAACAAAAGAATTGAAATCATACCGAGTATGCTCTCTGAACACAATGGAATCGAACTTTTAAAAAATCAAAGTTTTTTGGTTTCTTTTCTTCTTTTTCTCTTTTTTACTTGTGCCACCCCCATGCCTGCTTCCTACCAGTATAGTATGTCATTACTCTGAATGCTGCAGTGAGGGTGCAGTTCTTGGGAAGTTTTTGGAGTGGGATGTGGCTTTCATGGCTCAGAGTTTTAAAGAAAAGGGAGGAATGGACTCTCCATTCTCTTTAGCTTCTTTATTGGAACACTCTCTCTGATCTTGGAGAATTAGCATAACCCTCACATCGCTCTATTGTGACTGTTCTTGGAACCTTTCTATAGAATACTAGAGGAAAGAGGAAGATAGTTAGATTCTGAGTCTGTGTCATGGAAGATGGGTTTGCATCTTTTGTGCAGTTAAAACAGTTTTGTGACAAAAAGAATTAAGTGGAGCAGAAAAAATAGCTTTCCTTATGAAACCAAAAATCCAACAGTAAACTTCCAATTCAGAAGGCAGAAGTCAAGAATGACTGCATCTGCTGGGGACCCTCTCTCCCCCGGGGACCAGTCATTGCAGAATCATGTCCTTTGTTTATATCATCCTTTTAGCACTGCCGAGCCAAGCAACTCAGTTCTGCTCAACCATGATGAATATTTTTCAAAACCACATATTCACAATCACGAAATTCTCATTGACAATTCTGTGGCTCCTAATTTTTTAAAATATCTGTCTGTGAGGAAGAAAGAATGGCTCTCTCCACTTTTAGCTATAAGGTGGGCTATTGGCCAAGCATGGCCAGGGGCCTCTGTCCCTGACAGGCAGCAGCTGTTCAGGCTCCCTGTCCCAGAGCACAGCAGAAGGCAGGGGAGAGGGGGTGGAAGCAGGATTCAGGGCGCTCAAGGCAAGAATTCTTTCCCAAGGCTTTATCCTCCCTGGGACTGGGTGCTAGGGCAGATGGTGCTTGCATTTTCCATCACTCAGAAAGCCATGGCCAGAGACAGGAGGGTGGGGAGGGGGAGGGAAGAGGTCCAAACATCATTTCTGGAAGCTCTTCAGATTCCCTGCATTTTAAAATCTCATAATTCTTCTCTCTGAATACCACAGAGCCCATGCCATACCATGTTGTGGCATTTGCTGGGCCACATTCCCTAGTGAGATGGGAGAAGAATTACTGTGCCTAAGGCAGCAACCAGCTTAAACATTTTCATTTCCTTCTTGTGGCTTAGCTCTTCCACCAGGAAATCCTGCTATCATCTTCCTTGTCCTCTCCCTGCTCCTTGCTGTTCATTTCTCAACTCTGTGATTTTGTGCTTCCGGCCTTAGTCAGAACCTGCTGTTCCTGGTTCTCTATGAGAACGTGCCTAGGTTCCTGCCTTGATGAGCAAGTCAAGACTGCGGACTAGGTGAACTTCAAGTCAGTGTGGAAAATGCCCTTGCTCTCAGGAGATATACACTCAAATACTTAGGGCAACATATCCTGATGACTACAACTCTTAAATGGAGAGAGAGAGAGAGAACACAAATAAAGAAGGCAAATGTGACAAATGTTTACAACCGGGGGGATCCAGGTAATGGGTATATCATGTGTATTATATTATTCTTGTGGCTTTTCTACAGATTTGTCATTTTTCAAAATTAAAAAAAGATAAAAAATCAGTATGGTGAGTGTAAACTGCTTCTCCTAAGCCCCAGGTCAGAACAATGGCCTCTGACCCGGGGAAGTTGTATGGTTTGGGTATTGACCTGGCTGGATGTATCAGTTACTTGGTTTCATTCCAGTGTGTGACGCTTTTGCATGGTTCACCAGGCCATGCTCTGGTAGGAGTAGTGAGTGGTATCCCTAATATTTTAAATGCATTGCCTGTGGCTCTTCTGAGCCTTGAGGTGCCGATACTCCAATGAAGACCCACTGAATCAAAATCTCTGCAGATAAAAGTAAAGAATATGCACTTCTTTAAACCATTCCTATGGATATATCTAATTTTAAGATGGTAAGACAGACTTCTGTCTCCTTTGGAAAACAGTAAAGATACCAAGAAACCGTAGGAAATCTTCACGTTTGATGCAACTAGGAAATGCCTACAACCTCAGAACATGTACGTAGAGGGAGGGCTCTTGTTACATGCAGCAGAAATTGGGCCAGGATAAAGGTGGTGGGTGAGAAACGATGCCTAGCCCCAGAAATCTATGGCAGAGCTGGCTGCCCATAGCCTTCTCCATCCTGGGGGCATAGTCAAAGCATTACTAATGTTTAGAGCAACAAGATGAAGATGTGGTACTGGCTATGAGAGCCTTCCTGGACAGTGTGTGATACCACACAGGGACTGGAGGAAGCAGAGGGAAAGAAGAAAATGCTCAGATCTGCCATTTTGCAAAGGGAATCTTTTTGTGTGGCTGAGTGGAAAAGAAACTGTGGACAGTGAGCAGCTCTGTGGCTGCCAACCTTTGTTAGCTGTGTGATGTAAGGACTAAACCTCTGACAAAGCCCGGAATTAGACAGAGCTTTACTCTAGCCCAAGAGACTTCTTGCTCTGTGCTGTGCTTCCTGGGCCCTTCTCAACACTTCCTTTCACAAATTACTGACCCAGAAAGAAATCCCCTCTTTCATGAAGAGCCAGCAGTGGATCTATCCAAAATATTACAGGAAAAAAAGACAAGCTGGAAGCTGAACAATGACCTAGAAAAGTAAGGTGACTAGTAAATGGTAAAGCAAATATAGAAATAGTACAGTGAATATAGTAAGTGAATATTGAAATAGAGGTCATATTTATTTGGAAAAAAGAGAAAGACACTGATGAAAATATAATCAGGGACACAGAGTGCAATTTTAGAAGATAGAGCAAAATAAAAAGAAAATAAATATCAAACTGAAAATGATAGACATGGAAGACAGAAAAAGATGATTCAACATATATAGTTTGTATCCTAGGAGAAGAAAACAGAATTAGCAGAAAAATATTTAGATATATCATTAAGAAAATTCAGATTGGCTGGGCGCGGTGGCTCACGCCTGTAATCCCAGCACTTTGGGAGGCCGAGGCAGGCAGATCACGAAGTCAGGAGATCGAGACCATCCTGGATAACATGGTGAAACCCCGTCTCTACTAAAAATACAAAAAAAATTAGCCGGGCGTGGTGGCGGGTGCCTGTAGTCCCAGCTACTCGGGAGGCTGAGGCAGGAGAATGGCATGAACCCGGGAGGCGGAGCTTGCAGTGAGCCGAGATCGGGCCACTGCACTCCAGCTTGGGCGACAGAGCAAGACTCCGTGTCAAAAAAAAAAGAAAGTTCAGATTAAGCTCAATTCTTACTATTGATAGAGCATGCTAAGGTCCTGGAGGGGAAAAGGGGATTCATGGGCACTGATATATATCCTGATATAGTTACTGCACTTCAGAGAAAAAAGAAATAATTTTACAGGCATCAAAGCATAAAGTGCACATAGAAAAGGGGAAAAACAGACTATCTTTAGCCTTCTCTCTAGAAACATTCAACAAGACAATGGGATAAGATCTAAAGTCTTTGGGAAAATAAAGTGAGATACTACAGTTTTATACTCAACCACACTGGTGTTCAAGCAAAGAAATGCCTGAGAGATATCTTAAAGATGCAAGCACTCAGGAATGAAATTCTCCATGGGTTTTTTTGAAGATATCATAAAGGATATCTTCATAGATATCATAAAGGGAGCTATAGAAATATAACTTAAGGGAATAAAGGTCAGCACTAGATGAACTAGGAATAACAGCATAACCAATTAAAACCAGGCAGGGAAGGGGAAGGAGGAAAGAAACTAGATGAAAATAGAAAATCAAAGAATCTCAATTTAAACATACTTTATGGTAGGGAGACAAAAGTTTCTGTCTAAAGAACAAAGATGTAAGTACAGTATATATGATAGAAGAACAAAATGAAACCGTCATTCTACCGAATTTACAAAACTGCAAATTGCAACAAAGCAAAGCAAACAAAGAACACAAAATAAAATATGATAAAGAACAATAAACATATTTTTAAGATCTGGAGGCTTCATGGAAAACAATTTCAATAAATAAAAGACCAAAATATAGCAATAGGTAATTACTATGGAAAAATTCCCAAGATACATTGTTAAGTAAAAAAGCTATTTATAAAGGAGAATATATGGTAGTGTTCCACTTATGTTTAAGAAAGCATATATATATATATTTTAAAATTTTATAAGATGTATAACTAAGGATACATAAACACACATATGTGTGAGCATATGAATAGGATATCTCTGGAAGGATACACAAGAAACTCATAACAGTGGTTGTCTCTTGGATAGGAAACTGAACTGGAGTCTAGAAAGGGTTTTCCATTGTCCACAATTTGATACTCTTTATTTTAACTATGGGCTTATATTACTTTTTCTATATATATAAAATACTTAAAAAGCTCTACAGATGATTCTAGCCAGCATTGGGTGTTGAGCAGCCCTGGTTTTTCATTCCAGGGCTTCTGACAAGCTAATGGCAGTTGTATTGTATCTCAGTGGTAGGGATAAAGTGATGATTGCTATCTCTGTTTCATGTGGGTTTTGGCAGACCAGCAAAGAGTTTTATTGATTTACCTGTGTCTGAAATTTCCTGATTTCAGAAGAAGGTTACAGTCAACTAAAAAAACATAAAAATAAAAACAAAAGCCCAATTATGAAGTTATAAAGTACTGGGCTTTGGGTCTTCTAAACTACCACTGATACTTTTGTCTTCATGCTAGAATGCCTGCATTTCAGCTCCTCTGAATTAATAGAATGGCTTCTTAGCGTATCTCCTGGATTCTGGCCTCTTTGCCTTTCAGTTCTCCCTCTTTCCCACTTTTACCCTGCTGGTCCCTTGCATCATGACTCCTTGTGGGCATTCCACAAGACACCCCGTGCCCTGGATGCCCAGAGTAACATGGGCCCAAGACACATGCTGCAGGTGGGCAGGTTGCCCGGTGCAATGGCTATTTCCATCTTTGCTCCTGTTCTTCCCCAGGCAGGAGTAATCCCAAACCCACCTGCTGCTCGGTCCTGCACTGATTCCTTTCTCTCCTGAATCCTATTTTACACCCAGGTAACAGCTCATAATTTAGCCCTTAATTGTTCTCCAATTACCTCATCGGTGATAATTTTTCTCCAACTTGAGTTTGAGCTCCTTCATGGGGAAGACCATGGGGCTCTGTGTTCTAAGCCGATCCCACATCTTATGGCCTCCCACCATCCGCACAGCTACTAGCTTAGCTCAAGCCACCCTCCTTTCTCGCCTGGTCTATGCCAGGCAGGTCTCCCTGCTTTTCCTCTTGGGCCTCCTGTGGTCTGTTCTGTATATGGCAGCCAGAGCCATCAATGGCTTTGAAGTAGAAATAAGCTGACTTATTTCCCTGGCTTAAAACCCTTTCCAGCACACTTGTGATAAGATCAAAGCTTCAGGTGGCATGGAGTTCCTGCAGGATGTGTCCCTAGGCTCCCTCCACCCTCATTTCCCAGCCTTCTCCCCATCACTCACACTGCAGGCTTTGACTTTCTTGCCCAGTCCTTCCCCAGGGCCATTGCACTTGCCAGAAGAGCTCTCCCACTACCCCCCTGGAGTGGCTGTCTATGTCATATCATCCAGGTCATGGTTACAATGTCACCTCTTCCAAGGCCTTCCCTGACACCATATCTAGCATAGTTCCCGTCTTCACCCCCTCATCACTTCCCAATGTTTTCCCTGCTTAATTTATTGTAACTTTCATCTTCATTGTGTATGTGGGTAGACAGTATAATCTGGGGTTAGACTCTCATAATTTAAATCTCAGCTCCACTACTTGAGCTGCATGACATTGGGAAAGTCCTTAACCTCCTTGTGCCTCATTTTTCTCATCTGTACAATGGGGATAATGTTATACATAGTTTATGAAACTACAGTGAGAATGAAAGGAGAGATTAATGATATGAAAACCACTTAGAAGGCTGACAGGCAGGAGGTGAGGACTACATCAGTCTTTGTTTCTTTATTTACTCATTATTGCCCGACTCCCTACCCTAGACTGTCAACTCTGGTGTATTAGTCAACTCAGCCTACTGTAACAAAGTACCACAAACTGGGGGGCTTAAACAACAGGCGTTTATTTTCTCAAAGTTCTGGAGGCTGGAAGTCCAAGACCAAGGTTTCAGTGGGGCTGGTTCCTTGGAGGCCTCTGTCCTTGGCTTGGGGATGGCGTCTTCTCCCTGTGTCCTTACAGGGTTGTCCCTCTGTGTGTGCCTGTGTCCTCATCTCTTCTTATAAGACCACCAGTCAGCTTGGATTAGAGCCCACCCTAGTGACCTCATTTTACCTCAATCACTTCTTTAAAGGCTCTATTTCCAAATACAGTCCCATTCTGAGGTACTGGGGATTATGAATTCAACATACAAATTTTGAGGGCATGCAATTCAGCCCCTAACATCTGGAGAAGTAGGGTTGCGACCTGGTTAGCCCTGTATCTCAGCAGGTAGAAATGCATTTTCCAGCACACTTCAGTGTCTCAGTAATGACCCCCTTGAAGCCTGAGGGCATTTCCCACAGAGCTGGTCCCTCTGCCCCACAGCCATAAAACATGGAGTGACTACTGGGTGCCAAGCTGAGAAGGTACTTGTGGAACGTCCTTGAGAAGCACCAAACTGGGGAACACTCCGGGCCTTGGACTGTGTTCACTAAAATTTAAATGACTCCTTCATAGCCCAGTGGCAAGTAGGGCACCATCAGCCTCACTGAGGTGTTGATGCTGGGCCCCTGGGCAAGCTGGTGACTGGAAAGGAGAGGAGGGTGTGGGTACCCTGAGCTTCCAGTAGTAGGGCTGTAGGTCAGCACACAGTCAAGTGGGTGGCTCAAGCCCCGCTGCAGAACACACCTCCACTCTAATCAAACAAGCCCATGTCAATCGCGTTCCTTGGCCTGCTCCTCAAGCCCCAAGTAAGGCTTAGAAGACAGCCCTTCTTGGAACCAGTTTCCAATCTTACATAAGGTGTCAGAATCGCCAGTGGTTGGAATTCTTCCATGAGAGCTGTGGAAAAGGGCTGTATTTTGCTTACAATCAGGTGAACCTCACTCTATACAACAGTTGAATCCCCCAAACATTGTGTGTGAATTTTAAGTCCAAGTCTACCTTAAATAGGCAGGGCTGGAGGGGGTCACTATTTATAGTAAATATCCAGTGTGCTTTTTTTGGCAAGCAGAGAAGTCTTCTATTTTAACTTTTCTGTTTTGTAAATGTCACCTTTATACACACAGGCATGCACGCATGTATACACATTGTAGCATTCAAGTCTGTGAGGACCAAGTATCTAGCTGTGCTTTAATTGTAAAAGGGGATGGCTTTGTTAAGTAGCTCAAACTGCAGGGGAAATTATGATCTGAGTTTAAGCTAATATATCATGAAAAAACCTAGACACAGCATCTGTCGACTTGGGTGATCTTGCTTCTCTCTGGGCAGCCACCTGGTAAATTTGTATTTTGCAACAGCAGCTGCAGAGACTGTGTTTACCCTGTGTAGATAGTCAGAGAAATATGAAGAAACTGGGGGTTCTTCCTCTTCTATTTGTGCTAGCAGTAGGCTGACTTAATTGAACAAATTCTGGCAGTTTTGTAAAAGAGTACAATGCCTTAGAATTTTGAGCTGCTAAGTCGGTCACCTCAACAGCCAGGGGAGGGACAGGGCAGACATCTTGACTGATGTGTGACATCATTTGTTGCCAGGAGGAAAAAGCAGGATTGGCTCCAAGATGAAGGGGTCAGACCTACACGAGAGTAGCCACAGCTACTGTTTTTCAAAAGGTAGGACAGAGACTCCTAAAAAGGCTAGGAAGATTCGGACAAGGCGAATGGAGACAGCCAACAGCAGAGCCGTGCTCATGAAGAGCATAGACACTCGACATCCATAGCAGAGAACTACTGGTGAAGATTAATGTAGTAAAACTGAGGAATGAGGCAAAACGTGTTTTATAGTCTTTTCTTTAACATTTTGCTTTATTTTGTGTTATTTGATTCATTAATATTTTAGGCACAGTAATTCCTGATTTATTAGTATGTCTGCTTAAATGAGTAAAACATGGAGTAATAAAATTTTAGATTCTTAGTTTTTGAAATTCAGAGATTGTTATGCCTGACTACTTACTGTGCCTCCACAGTAACCAAGACAGTAGCCTCCAATGGCTGGAAGCGAATTGGACTCTTTGCCCATATGCTATACCCTCAGCTTCTTAATACTGATGGGTATCGCACAGGTACCAACTTTGATTTATTGCAAATCTGATTTAGAGTGGGTACAGAGAGACTTGAAAGGGCTCTGTCCATTTATTACTGAATTTTTGAGAGTTTATTCTTCAGGAAGTACCTCTGGTGCCAGACATTTATATTTTTAATGATTTGGATGTATTTTGCTTTATTCACAGTGTGTGGTTGACATCTAAAATCATTTTCATGCATCAGGAAATAAGGTTATTAAAATATTATTAAAATAGGTTTCCACAGGCACTTTGCTACATGTGACAAAATGCATAATTAGCTGGAATTAAGAGCTAATAGGTTTATAACATAAATGCCCCACTTCTAAAATAATGTTCAGCTGATACTTATGTGCACTGCTGTAACTTGTGTAAGAAAAAAAATGTTCTATGGTTCCTAAAAGTCTTATTGGCTTATATTGTCTCTTTAAGCAACTTCAAAATATAAAGTTTTTTGGTTTTTTTTTTTTTGGTGAAGAGAGAGAAGGTGAGCTTCTTCTATACCGGCAGTTTGGAGGTTGAGTTTAAACTGCTTGAAATGATGGGACCTCAGGAAAGACCATATGAAAATATCAGCTTTTCAGGCTAATGAGTCATCCGGCATCACAAGCTGTGTTGTGGGGCTTGAGGCCGGTTTCAGTCTACATCATCCAGTAGCTGACGCTTGATAGAGACACAGGAAAGGAATATGTAATTCTCCAATTCTTTTTTTTTTTTTTTTTTTTTTTAAGGTAGATTCTCACCCTGTCACCCAGTCTAGAGTGCAATGGTGTGATCTTGGCTGACTGCAATCTCTGCCTCCCATGTTCAAGTGATCCTCCCACCTCAGCCTCCCAAGTAGCTGGGACAACAAGTGTGCACCACCATGCCTGGCTAATTTTTGTATTTTTAGGAAAGAGGAGGTTTCACATGTTGGCCAGGGTGGTCTTGAATTCCTGACCTCAGGTGAGCCACCTGCCTCAGCCTCCCAAAGAGCTAGGATTACAGGTGTGAGCCACCATGGCCGGCCAGGAATATCCAGTTCTTTAATAGTGTTTCTTTTTTAAAACATTGGCATTCAGATTAAATATCTGTATGCTGTTGTTTAATACACTGCAAAAACAAGTCAGGTGAGAGATGAAACCTAGAGAGAACTAGACAACAAGTTACCCAGACTTGTAAGCTCTGTGCATGATTAGATAGCTTCAAATACAAAGCTTTGAAGATGTGCAGGGGTTTCAGAGGTGGAGGGACTCAGGCCCTTCTGGTAGGGCCACGTGCTTGCATTGTCTTATTGGACTGTCACAGTAGCTGTCTCTTCAAAGGCACTTGGCTCCTAGCAAACTTATGCCTCTCCAAAGTCTCCTCTAAAAATGAGTAGAGGACACTTTGTTTTACTTTTACTGAAGTGAAAACACCAAGGCATGCTTTAGGGGTCTCTAGCACTTCTGTGGGTCCATCGGTCCCCATTCTCCCCATCTCTCTCTCTCTCTCTTTTTTTTTTTTTTTTTTTTTGAGACAGGGTCTTGTTGTATTGCCCAGGCTGGTCTTGAAATTTGGGGCTCAAGTGATCCTCTTGCCTTGGACTCCCAAAGTGCTGGGATTACAGGCATGAGTCACTGTGCCTGGCCCAGAAAAAGATGTTCTCTATGCCCATGAGGCTTCAAGAGAAGCTGGCTTCCTTATCTTCACTATTTAGAGCTAGATCCCAAGTACCTCCAGGATAGAGCCCTAATCCTGACCCCAAACATAATTTGTGCACAGAAACTCTGTGTAGGAGTGTTAGAAAAGCTGGAGGCCCTATTGATAGGTGATTCAGATATGCTGGGAATAATGTAAAGTGTGTGTCTGGTGGAAAGAGCTGTATTTTTAACGTGATGCTGAAATCACCAAGAAATACTCTACTTCACTTGATACGAAAAACAGAAGTTACCATTATACAGAAAAAAAGTGGAGGAGGCCTTATGCAAATATTTTCAGATAACCGTATATATTGTTTTTTTGCCAGTCGTGTTCCATCATGTCCACCCCCGGTTCTCAGCTGTCTGCATGGGCAGGAGAGGAAAGGAAAGGCACTGGCTGGAGGGGGAGGCAGTGGCCTGACCCTCCCGAGCTTGAACTGTCTCATTCTGTACAATACGGGTCCAGCTCCTCTTTGAGAAGCCACCGGTAGAACAAGCAATTTTTTGAGCTCCTTGTAGCTTATCTAATTAATCGTTTTATGAATGGAGGAGCCAGCTTAGAAAGAATTTGTCCATGTCATACCCCTGTTAAGGGCTGAGGCACTATGTGCTCTTGCTGATGCTGTCATAAATGATAACTCAGGCACTTTCCCACTGTCTGGTTTTTATGGGGTGGTTTATAATTTGGTGACTGGAGACTTCAACACCCCACTCAGTCTTGGACAGATCATCTAGATAGAAGATCAACAAAGAAGTATTGAATTTAAACTGCACTCGAGACCAAATGGTTCTAACAGACATTTACAGAACATCTCACTCAACCGTTGCAGAACACACATTTATGTGCTCATCAGCACATGAAATTCTCAGCAGTATAGATCGTATGTTAGACCGCAAAACAAATTTCAACAAATTAAAAAAAAATCATATCAGGAAACTTCTTAGACTACTAACTTAGGTGTTGCTGTGAAGATATTTTGTGGATGTGATCATAATTGGTTGACTTTAAATTAAGGGGAGGTTATCCTAGATAATCTGAGTGGGCCTGACTCAATCAGGCAAAGTTCTTTAAACGCTGGCTTGAAGCTTCCCTGAGAAAAGAAGACATTCTGTCTGTGGACGGCAGCTTCAGTTCCTGCCTGAGAGCTCCTGCCTGCTCTTCTTGGTGGCCTGCCCTTCAGGCTTTAAGACTTGCTTAGTCAGCCCCCACAATTACATAACACAATGCCTTGTAATAAGCCTCTTAATGTATATCACTTCCTTATTCTGCTTCTCTACTGAACCCTGACTAGTATACCAGGAGAGACATCACAATTAACAAGTGGATCTGATGAGTTGGGAGAATATCTTTGGGTTTCTACAGATGGACGGAAGGAGGAAACGTGTCCTTGGGTGGGCACAGGCCGCTGGTTCTTCACTGAACCAGGAGCCCGACCTTTCACATACTTTTGTGCAGCTTTTGCTAAAGGAACAGACCTGGCCCTAGCTGGACAGTGAGGCCAGGGTTGCATTCAAATGGAATGACCAGCTGGACATTGGTCCCTGCCTACTGGCAACTGGGGAGAAGGAGCAAGAGAAGTGTGGATCAGAAACTAAGTACAGAGAATGTCAAAAGGGTCCATTGGCAATTCCCGCGAAGCAGCACTTCAGCCAGCTTCACCTGCCACCAGGCCATGGACAAGAGGACCATGTCTCTTGAGATCCGGGGGCCACAGGATGAACTAGAGATGGCCAATGGCTGTTGGAAAGAGAAAGGAGGATGGGAATGATGAATAAGCAATGAAGATTACTGGATGTCTTCAATACAAAACTATGCATTACTTAGAACATATCCTTCTAGGTTTTCTGATTCTAGCTATTCATTGCCATTCAGCTATTTTTACAATCTCTAAATTGTAGAGAACTGATGGCAGTGCAGTTATAATTGGCAACGCAAAAATAATTATCGTGTATAGACTGGCAAATAAATTCTGTTAGGTGGATGCTCAAATAATCTCCCTTCTCATAGAAAAAGCCATCTTGACATTCCTTGACTCCATAGAAATGTGCCATTCTTTGACTTCTTCTTTGAATCTTTTGAAACATTTGTATGATTTCCTTATTAATTAATAAGTGTAATAAAATATTTTCCATATGTTAATTTCATATTTGCCTGAGAGTCATGATTTTACGCTATTTAAAAATCATCCTTTAATAACACCTGAGGTGTCTTGGGTACTACAGGGAGCAACATCAGAGGCAGCATCGTACTCAGAGTCAGGGACAAAAATCTGTCCAGTAAGGAGAGCTGAGGGGTCACTGGCCTCCAGAAAGCCCCATGCAGCCAAGCTTGCAGCAGGGACAATATGAATGAAAGCAAACTGTTTTATTTTTATTTTTAAAAATTAGGGCAAAATACAGATCCTTTATCTTGCCTTTTGAGAGTAATATCAAGAGATGCTTTTATAGTTTTTTGAAGAAGAGTTAAATCCATCTCTGCCTCATCTTTATATAAACAATTTGTTTATGTATTTGTACTTTATATCCTACCTGCTTCCAAAAACAACATTTGAAATGGGCCAAATGGTAATAAAAGCGACAATAATAGATTGTGTAGCAGACCAGACCTTACCTTGCAAAGAGTGATGTCAGCTGTAGAACCACACAGCAGATGGTGAAAAACCATATGATAAAAATAACAGAAGGCTACATGGTAAATATATTACCACAATAATCAGGCAGCGAAGAGACTGGTAAACAGAAAGAGAAAAGCCAGGGGGCAGAAGGATCATCCAAGGTCATGATCTCTGAGATATTAATGGTACCTTGCACTTCGGGTTTATATGTCAACAGTCTCTGAAGAGCCAGGTGTGGCTGCACTTTCATTAGGACTTGGCCTTTATATAGCAAGTGGCTGGGGACAGAAAGGTCTAGGGCTGGGCAGCAGAAATCGCTAGTTCTTGTGTGGATGGAAACACTGGTGCAGGAATGGGGACCATCTTTTCCCTAAGACCTCATAGCCAGCTGGGAGAATGAAGTTGAAGCCTAGCTCTCTGGCTGCTCCTGGCATCCTATGTACCTGACCATGTTGCCTCCAGCACTATGGGGACAGTGGGGATGGCTATGTCAGGGGTCTCGGAGCACTTTGCAAACAATGCAATAAATACAGTGGAGGGTAGCACATTCTCCTACTAATATACATGACTACAGCTAGGGAGATCATTACTGCAAAGTTTAGGGCAAGTTGTATGAGATCTGCAATTACAGAGATTTGTACTGTCTGGAATATAATTTTTAAAAATTCTCCAGGAAGCCTTTTTAAGGGAAATATCACAGAATTAAATTGAATGTGTGTGTATCCTATAAAACATGGTGTGCCTTCAACAAGTAAATTACACATCTTATCAAGAGAAGCATTTGGAAAACTAAGATAAAATGTGAATTCTCTTACCATCTAGGGGCTGCTGTTCAGAGAAGGATCCAGATTAAAGCTGAGTTCCAGACAAGGGAGGCGAAACATCTCTCTGGGATATGTGGGAAAAATATAAATCAAACTTGAAAGGTCCTGAGGAAGTAGCGGTCCATACATGTTTACGCAAAGGGAAGATGTAAGTGTTAGTCGGAAAATCAGAGGACTAACCTCAGAGCCCTGGAAATGTACCAGTCAGGGGACAATCCCTGTGTAAATTCTCACAGCTCAAGACCTGTGCAATATTCTAAGCAGAATTACAAAGGGCTCTCACAAGGGGCAGGCACGGCTGGAGTTGGGTGGGGAGGGGAGGACAGAGGCGCTGGCAATCATCAAATAAAATGAAAATGTTCTTCAGAATCCACAGTACACAAGATTCTTGGAAGCTATTTATGTGGATGACAGTTTTACAACATGGCTCTCAAGCTGTGTGTTTGGTGTTTCACTCACAGTTTAGAAGAGGGAAAAACGCAGTAGAGAATGGTGATGGAGCACCCATTGCCTGTTGGGCAAGAAATTCACAGTGGCCCTGGGATAGAGAGCCAGGCTTTGTGGATCCCTGAGCTGTGCTCTAGGCAGTGAATTCTTTAGGGATAATCGAAGCAGGCTGTGAGTGGATCACCTGGGTGGCTTGGAGTCAATCATGAATCACACACTCTGGGGACATGGAGGGATAAAAGCCCTGCCCATCATGAGGCACCTTTGATTGACAAGGGGCTGCTCTCCAATTTCCATGGCCTCCATGGCCTCCATGGCCTAGCCCTCATATGAGTGACCCCTCTTCTAACCTTAATACACTACTGGCTAACAGTTATTGAGCACCTACTGTATGCCAAGCATTGCTTTCTGGGTGATAATTCATAGAAATAATCCAAGAGGTGTTTTTACAGATTTGAGTGGAGAAACTCATCAGGTAAGTTAGTTAGTTTGTGTTTTAAATGTACAACCATTTTCCTAAGTTGTCAGTTCCAATAATTCTTGGATCTGGTTAAGCTGGATCCTGATAGGAACATTTGCCTCAGGCTTTTACATGTTTGTGTAATTTGGGTTTAGCTCACCTGCTCACTTCAAACCCTGTCAGGAGCTGGAACAATTTCTACCTGCGATGTAGGTGGCTGATGACATGGAGTGATTTGAAGGAAGTAGACAGGTTCTAGCTAACCCTGAGTAGCCTCTCTCACCCTTCAAGCTACATGGTGTCTTTATCCTTGAATGACTTAATTCCACTTTGTTATTCACACATCTGAATTAGGTAGCAAAGTCCTATTTAGGCTCCTTTAAGAGGCCAGCCTGGAAAACCTACTCAGCCCCTACCACTGGCCTATTGGTTGACCAGATGGCGGTGGTCCCTTTAGCAGATGCTAAGTAGTAAAGTCTGGGCTTTAGGACTTGGCAGCTTAAAGGAAAGACTGGGTGGCTTCCAACGGTAGACCCAAGGGGTGGGGTGCTACAGATAGTAGGAAGTGAAAAGCAAAGGGCCAGCTCAGGCAGAGGGTAGGCCAAAACAGAGCATTTGCTGCAGAGAATGGCACAGGTCCCTGGGAGGATGTAGGGAAGGAGAAAGGAGAACATACTTTTCTGAGTGGGCATCTTGCATAGAAACATATTTCCTGGAAGAGGGAGACAGGAGCTGTAGCCAGATGATACATTTTCCCTTTTCTGATGCTCATGTATGTTGCAATGACCAGGAAGGCATGCAATCCATGGAGGATTTCCCACCCAACCCCGCCCCCACCCCCCGCCCCAGCCACCCGGCCCGCTGAAAACAGATAGGCACATGGCATTGTATCTCTGGTGAGATAAATTAAAGATCTGAAAGCAATATGCCATCAATAGCCAGCATTAAACAGAGATCGCAGGAGTGGAACAGACCTTTTAAGCATCTGTTTTCTTTGAAGCCCAGTATTTCTCTTTGGCTCAGGCCCAGCTACCTAACTGGCAAAGACTCAAACCCATCCCTGAATTGCCTCTTGGGATCCAAAATAGCCAGTCCATCAGGATGGAACATTCTCTCTCTGCCTTGCTTTCAGCACTGTTAGAATAATTCTGAGATATTTCAGACAGTACATTAAAAATATTTAGAACAATTCAAATTTTTTTTTTTTTTGGTTTCCAAAAGCAGCTCTTAGAAAGGCATTTAAAACCAACTGTAAATCATTTGAAAGTGAATTTGTACACAGTACAATGTATGCCCAAATGGTCTGGTTCCTTTATTATCAGACATTTATATTTGATGATGTCTATAAATTTTTGAGTGACTTTTCAAGGGGGTCATCTCGCTAACATCAAAGGGTGATCTGATGATGCCATCGTCCATCACGGCTCATTCTCTTCCTACAGCTTCTGCACCCGGTGGGTTCTGCTTTTGAACTGCAGCTTGGCCTGACTACTCATGTGAGTCTTGTGGTGTGATCTGGGAAATTCTTTGTGCATCTCACAGACTCAAACACCAATCCCAAGTCTTCGAAGATGCACCATTATCTCTATCTCCCCAGATTTTTTTGGCCACAGTCATGCATTTTCTTACTTTCCTGATTCTTCTCTCCCATTCATTACCTTCTTTTTTCCTATTTTCATTCCCTCCTCTTGATGTTGAGGGCTCCACTGACTGCCATTGACACAAGAGCTCAGTATGGATGGAGGGGACAGTTTCAAGAGGATGAGAACTATCATGGCAAATGACAGGATAGTTGGATTGGGCACACCTTGCATCCTGTACTGTGGGGGGAGCCATGGCCATGAAGATAGCTTGCATGACATCATAGCCATGATTGTCATTGAACATGTGTTGTGTCCACTCCTCTGATCCTGGTGTTCTGCTCTGCCTTGTACCTTAATCACAGACTAATGCCAGAGCTCAAATCAAAACCTGGACTTTGTGTTCCAGGTGGGTGGGAATTGAAACAAGAAATGCAAGGCTGATATAGACCCTGTACACCTCCCACCCACGTATCTGGCAGAATGTTCAGGTGAAGGGCTAGGAGAGGGCCAGACGAGGGCAGAGGCCACCTCTACCCTTGACAGGAGGGCAGAAATCTGGGTACAATCACACCCTGGGCTCTGAGACTTTTTCCTGAATAACAGTAAGATTTGTACTCTTGGGTATTCTTTCTACATGACTCATGGCTCTCTCTTCAAATCTGGAAGAAGTTGCCTGAAGAACAGTGTGCTCTTGCAGACAGATGAGTAAACCGGCAGACAGATGGGTGGACTTCTAGATAAACAGTGATGGAGAGAGGTGAGGCTGCAGCATGCAATGTGCCCAGAATCACAGAAGTTTGGTATTGTGGTTTATTTCCCATTCACAAAGTATAACCACCTGTTTTTTCTTCTGTTTTTTAAGGAAAAGCTTTTTAAAAACCTGTTAAGAAACAAAATGATTCTTGGACATTAGGCAGCTGTTAAAATGTTTTGATGGGTTTAGAATAAATTAGAAACATATGGATTTGATTTTTCATAAGTTAAATGTGTGTATTTTTAAATGAGAAGCAAATTTCCCATGAAAATACAGTTCAGTTTTTTTGAGGGGGATTGTGGGAGAAGGTTGGTTATCAAACAAACAAATGTAAGCACACAAATCAAAGTGAAGAGGTATGGGGCACGGATGTCCTAAGAGCTACTCTGGTCCATCAACACAGGGCAAGGCAGAAAAACAAGTCTGTCCTCAGGGAGCTTACCTGGTTAATTCATTAACTAACGTGTGAAATGACATCTGAAGGAGTCATCAAGAATGAGTATATCTGTCAGGATGGAATAGCACACCCCAGACCTAGAAGTCTAATCAAGGCTGCCTGATGTTCAAGAAGCCATAACTAATAACATGCCTAGAAACAATATGTGGGCAAACCTAAGGAAATCAGTTGCCTGGAGTCTGGACCTTACAAGGTCAAAGGGCAAGCCTTCCTCTGTGTCTCCGGCATTAGTTAGGGAATGGGGCACCTTGGCCACCAACAGGAAGTTTTCAGTGCACCCAGGAGGTGCAGCCTACAGGAGGAGTAGGTGACTGATGATCATGGCTTGATAACACTCATTTGCTTCACCTAACTGCACTCCCAAGGCTCTTTGCCCAACCTTCTGATCATAACTTTGCTCCCTCAATCAATTTTTCTCCCAATGGTGATGTTTCCTAAGTTGGCTTTGTGGTTTATGTATCAGTCTTCTGCGAGTTTAGTTCATGTGAATCTGCACCTCCAAGATCAATAGTCTCTATAGGCTTGATATGGTTTGACTGTGTCCCCACCCGAATCTCATCTTGAATTGTAATCCCCATAATCCTCACATGTCATGGGAGGGAACTAGTGGGAGGTAATTGAATCATGGGGTCAGTTTCCCCCATGCTGTTCTCATGATAGTGAGTGAATTCTTATGAGATCTGCTGGTTTTATAAGCGTCTGACATTTCCCCTGCTGTCACTCATTCTCTCTCTTGCCGAACTGTGAAGAGGTGCCTTCCACCATGATTGTAAGTTTTCTGAGGCCTCCCCAGCCATATGGAAATGTGAGTCAATTATACCTCATTTCTTTATAAATTACCCAGTCTCAGGTATTTCTTCATAGCAACGTTGAGAACAGACTAATAATGTCAAGGCCCTTGACAAAACCTAGCTGTTTCTCCTGCTGGGCTGAAGGCGAGACGCTGGAACACAGTGATGACTCTAATCATTACTTGCCAGGCTTACCCAGCACAACATCACCATCCCAGCCATGCATGCACTGCAGTCGTTTCTTATTAATATCATAACACTGAGAGTGCCAATGATGGCTGTCATTGATTCCTGCTTACCACGTGCCAAGCACCTTACACGAATCCTTGCAGTAAATCCTCACAGTGATTCTATGGGCAGATACCATTATTGGTGTTAGTTTACAGAGGAGAAAACTGAGACTAAACCAGGTTAATAACTTTTCCAAAGATCTCATCACTGGTGGCCAATGGGGATAACTGGATTGAGGCCAGGCAGACTAGTGCAGTCAGTGTACCTAACTGTCCATTGACCTGATCTCTTAAACCAGCTCTCTAAACACACCAACCACAACCAGCTGAGCATTGCTAGTGGTGTGCATACTCGTCTAGACTTGGTGTCTTTTCATTGACCCTAATCTATAAGTGTTTCTGCACTGAAAAGCCTTTTTTAGAACCCACTATATAGGACTAGAAATAGAAATATGAGCCAATTATTGACTTTCTCACTCTCCCTGTTCTCTCTTCTTAAACCTCCAGCATCTTCTCCCCATCCTCACTCTTAGCTGAAGACCCAGCTTCCGCCTTCACCAAGAAATCTGTCACCATTATAAGGAAACTTCCACAAACTACCAGATCACATCTATCCATGCTTCCACTTGTACATTTTATCCCTCCCATTTTGCCCTCTACTGGACAGCGTTGCTCAGCATTTATCTCATTCCTCAGCATTTTTCCAGTCCTTCCCATCAGCTGCTACCACTCCACCCTGCAAAGAAAACTGTGTCTTATCTCCACTCCCTCATCAACTTCTATCTCCATTTCTCTGCTCACTTTCACAGCAGAACTCCTTAGTAAACTCAGCCATGCTTGCTTTTCCCATTTCCTCTGCCTCCATCTCTCTTAAACTCATCCTAATCAGGGGTTCACCCTCTCCCTTCCCTGATCCCTAGAAGCTGCTCCTGTCCGGGCCCGCAGTAGCACCCAGCCCAGTGGATGTCATCACTGGGGGAGGAGGCCTGTCTTGCTGGCCCATCAGCCGCAGGCCACACCTGATCATCCCTCCCCCTTGAAACGTCGCTTTCCCTTGGTCTCTCACCAGCTCCTCTTTTCTTTTTCCTTTTCTTTGCTGGTTTCTCACTATTTGGGATGCCCCAGGGCTCACTAGGACTTGTTCTCTTCTCTATCCTCATTCTCATTTTCAATACCCAGTGGCCAGATTTATTATCTCCAGCCCTTGAACTCCAGACTCATATATCAGACTGACAGCTTGACTTCTCCATTTGGATGTCTAATAAGTATCTCAAAATTCACCTGACCAAAACTGAACTTTGATACTAATCTGGATTTAATGTCATTTAATTTATCCCAAATTATAAGTATTTATGCATTCAAAAATCTTTCCGATGAACCCACTCTGTAGGGTCTAAGGATAGAAAGATGAACAAATTATTCACTGTCCCTCTCAGCCACACCCACGCCTACACTCAGCCATCCTCAGGGCTCTCTGATGAACACTGGGAGGAACGATGGGAGGGTGACAATGCCTTCTTCCATTTGCTCAGGCCTCAACCTTAGAGTCACTGTGTCTGTCCCTTCTCTGTGACAGTTCACATTCAATCTCTTAGAAAGCCCTTTAAACACATTCACAATCCAAGCACAGCTCCACCTCCACCACTGCCACCCTCCTGACCCGAGCCAACGTCTCTGCAATGACCTGACTGGCCTCTCTGTGTCCACTGCTGTGCCCTGCAAAACTATTCTCAGCACAGCAAGCCACGGTAGTCCTTTCAAAACATAAGTCAGATTCTGGCAGTTCTGCTCCAAACCTCTTTCTCTCAACAAAGCCAGAGTCACGCTATGCCCAGCAGTCTGTTTCCGACGATTGGAGAGGTCCTGAGAGCAGGGCTGTCTCATGGGGGACACATGCTCCTCCCCTGCCCTCAGCCATAAGTGATTCTAGAAATGAATGTGCAAGGCTGGTGAAGCTCTCTCTGGAACACAGTTACCCCCTTCCAGAGTGAATTATAATTCTCTCCAATGAACAGGCATTGTTTTTGTAAAATAAAAAAATCTTATTTTAAAAAAGAATTGAAAAGCGGAAGCCTTCCAAGGACTTGAACCACAGTTGGCCTATTCCCTCTCTCCCCAGCACAGTGCTTAGCGGGGAGCCTCCACCTTTCCTACGCATTCAAAATGCCAAGCTCGCCCATCCTGCTTCCTCCTCCCCCTTCTTCCCAGTGCTTTTTGACCCCAAGCCAACCTGGAGAGCCGGAGGTGGGGACAGAGTGAGCAGCCAGGGCGCTAATCTTCCTGGGGGCCAGGTCACAGGAGGCTCCCGGCTTCTACCCTAGGGTTCCTCGGGGTTTAATTGCTGGTGGTTTTATGCTTCTGAAGCTGCTGCAGGATGTGCAGCTGCTAACAGCTTACTGTTTCGATTTTCCCTTATTGCTGGCCTCACACTTCAATACTTATGTGAAACTTAAAAGTAATTTTCTCTTTGAACCAGGCTCAGAAGGTAGAAGGAAAACCGTGGCCTTTTCCACAGCAGCCATCTCAGGGCCAGTGCCTACCAGTGCCCACAAACCCGGCCTCCAGAAAATGGAACTCTTGTGCTAGTCTGCAGGTGTTTCCATACAAGGAACACCTCCGGTGGGCCTCTCAGCCCTTCACTTATTCTTTTAGTACTAAATAATTCAGGGCTCTAACAGCGTTGGAGGGTGGCTTATAAAGTTGAAAAGTAATTTGTAAAGATCTGCAAGTTTTGACTCTGTGTTGAGCTTTGAAATAATGAAGAATCAATGGGGATCATCGATAGTATTAGCCAACATTTAATGGGCTCAGAACCAGCTATATAATTTGTGGGGCCTAGTGTAAAATAAAAATGCAGGGCCCTTTGTGCAAAAATTGTTACGAATTTCAAGACAATGATGGCAGCGCATTAAATCAAACATGGGGCCTTCTGAGCATGGGGTCCTGTGCAACTGCCTTGGTGGAAGGCCCGTGTCTGGGCACAGGCTGTGCCAGGCTCTAAGGTACACACTGGACCTGGCCATCTCATTTGATGCTCACCAGACCCTTTGGGACAGATACCCATAATATTCCCATTTTACAGATGAGCTAACTGATGGTTTCAGAGGTTAAGTAACTTGCCAAAAGTCACCCAATTAACAAAGAGGAGAGCCAGGATTCAAATCCAGGTAGTCTGATCCCTAGAGAAGCCGTCCTCAAAGAGTTATATTTTTAATATTTTTACTATCCATGCTTTCCTATTACAAATAACATTCATTTTTGCATCATCATAGTCATTACTTATCCCAGGACATTTGAAAAAATAAGAAAAAGCCCAAAGAAGAAAATTAAAATCACCCAAAATAATGATATCAGTGCATGTATGTTCTGTCCTTTTTTCAAAGCATATTTTATATACAAAACAAATTTATGTTATATATGTATATATGAATATATATACAAATTAAACACCTCATTTACAGCTTTGAATGTCTTTAGGTTGAGAGTTGAACAAACGGGCTCATTATGAAACACACGTGGGTGGATCCATGTAGACACAGGCTGGAAAACCCAAAAACAAGTGGACAAGTTGGCCAAGTCCAAGTTCAGAGGGGCTTTGGGGATAATTTAATCCATGAAATCACATACTTTGGAGCAGAAGCAACATTAGACCTGAGGCAAGCTTGCTTCAACCACCCAAAAAATCATGGACTGCCAGTGCTCAAAGAGTGAAGAGTCCCCTGTAAATATCTGTAGCTTCACTATGTAGTTTTTCTTGTGGTGTCCAAGTCAGAATAAACTTAACATTTTTATTATTATGAGTCATGTTCCAAAGTGCTCTGCCCTTGAGTTGATGTCGAATGGTTTTACAAGGTTTTTGTACCTGGATGTCATCGAAACACTATTTGCATGTGCTATAGTGAACCCAGAATGGTGGGATTAAATTTAAAAAGGCAAACCCACCAAAGCCTAATTGGGGAAACAGGAAACTCTGATTTAATCACGGTGATAAAATAAAAATCCACCCTCTCACCTTTTCTCCCCAGGTCTCTCCTGGTAACTCTGAAAGTCTACAACAGCAGTACCGTTCTTCCCTGCCAAAGGTATTATCTGCAATTTCTACCATGAAATACACTGGTCAACAGTTGGTAGGAAAACTGACCGCATGAGAACATTCCTGTAGTTTTTATCTAATGATGTTAAAACAGCTCTCTGCAGGATGTGCAGAGGGAAAGGATCACTGATCTGTGAGACGCTTCTTCCCTCAAACATAAAACCTTGAGTATCAAGTATAAAATCCAGATGAACAAGTTGCTTTCCAAATAAAAGCAAAAGAGCTGGAATATTCTGTTAATGCATCAAACCTAATGTGGAGTAAATGACATTAAATCTTGGCTAGGCTAACAGGCCACCAAGATTTAGACCTACAGGCTAAGTTGGCTCTTCCTTATGGAAGGCAGAACAGAAATACTGCTGCTCAACATGTATTTCCCCACCTACAGTCGGATCGGCCACGGGTGGCCTCTGAGGCCACTTGTCCCTCTCACTTCTTCCTCCCCAGAGGCTGATTTCCTGGGACTGTGGATTTGAACACTCCATTGTTTTAGTTGGAACTTAATAGAATACCAGGTTTCAGAACAAAAGTGGGTGTATATTGTCTGTCTCTTTTTCTGGCGCATGCCGGAAGTTCATACACTTAATTTGTTTGACATTTTGCAAGATGAAGCACAAGTTGGAGAAGAGAAAATTCAAGAGAAAGAAAAGGCATCATAAGACTTTCCTTAAAGAAAGTGTATGTCAAAGAAATGACTTAACTCTGAGAATACACTCCATAGGAGTGGATGACTAAATGGTTTCATTTAGAGACAGCTCTTTTTGTGAGTTTCTGTCCTGTCAATCTGCATGGTGGAAACAATAAGCACTGAGCTTTGCACAACCAAGGTTTGAGGGAGAAAACACAGTAAAATGCTAGTTTCAAAATAAGTAACTTTCAAGCATACTCGAATTATTCCTGAGCATGGAGTTATAATGTCACATCCCATTGTGACTACTGCTGCATTTGTGGGATTTTTTTTTTTTTTAAAGAATTACCTTCTTTAGAGAGGAACAGAGATAATAAGTATTTTTTATCAATATCCTCATATTCAACCTCTTTCCCTAAACTGTGACTTGAAATTCTAAGCAAATAGCTTTGCAGAATTGCAATGATTTGCTTAGCAGTGTTCTGAGTTAGGCAAGTAGTGAAATCAGCTCAGCACAGCAACTGCTTTCTAGACATCCCTGTGGTGGGCCAGCCTGCCCTTCCAGCAGGCTTGCAGGTCAACCAGCCTCCTGTTACCAAGTCCAGCCCAGCCCCATGGCAAGAAACCAGGACTGACATGAAAGACGGAAGTGCTTAGCATCAGGCCCTTACCAGCACCAGAAACTAGGAAACTTGTGTGCTCCAAGCGTGTGCTTCTTTTTGCCCAGTTGAAATTTGATCAAGGTACCAAATGTGTCTAACATACTATGTCTACCACTGAATCACAAAGGGAAAAGTACAGGTGGGGCTGGGTGGGGAAAGAGGGGCAGCGAGAGAAAGGTAGAGTGGTATGTGGGAGGGGGGACAAGGGCATGTGAGGACCAGCACTCACCCCCACTGGAAGGCTGTCTGCCTTGTCACATGCTCACCGTGAAAATGGCGATCCCATGTGAAGTTCCTGATAGACCAACACCACAGAGTTTCACAATTATTTGTGCATATGCCTGAATCCAGTACTAGACTGTGACCTTCTCGAGGGCAGGGACCGTGTATTGATCATCATTCATGCCGCATATGGCTCTTCAGGGAGGTTTGTAAAGGATATGATTGAGAAAGACCACAGGAATCGATCCTCAACAGCAAGTCAATGCAACAGACGGTGATCTCGCTATGATCTGGCTAGGTGCCAAGTACAGCAGTGAGCTGAGTACTGAGTAATGGGAGTGGTCATGCATGAGACATGTTCCCTTCCCCCAAATTCCTCAGTGCCTAGATAGGGCCATGGCAGGTTTATGACTAACTCCATAGAGAATTTGTACAGGTCAGGATGTTAGCTGAAGTTGACTCTGAGGACAGGGAAAGGCGGCGTGAAATGCTTCCAGAACAAAGTTGGGTTGCATTACTGGACCCCCTGCAGCACGTATACTCCCACTGGATTCCTAGTGGTGCTCCAGCACTAAACTTGTAATTATGAGGCTTCTCTGTACTGGAAAAAGGCAGCTCAGTAGGCAGAGTGGTAAGGGGGTTGGCTATGACATATATTGGCTACTCCCAGCTCCACCCCTGCATGAGTGATGTCCAGGACTACACTAAGTTCACTGTGCCTCAGTTCATCTGAGATCACGTCCAGGTACAGAGGAAGGCCTATTTGCCCAAAATAACACTGCTCTCTTCCCTGGCTGAAGACTGGGTCGTGTTTGTTTCTAGGGTTACAGACAAAGTAAAATTATGGAGCTTGCCAAGTATCAGGAAAAACTCAATGTCTGCCTTGAAATGAAGTGTGTGTGTGTGTGTGTGTGTGTGTGTGTGTGTGTGAGAGAGAGAGAGAGAGAGACATGCATGTTGGATTGGGAGGCAAGATGGTTCCAGGTTGGATAAAAACATTTTCCAAAAAGAATCTTGGATTTGAAGGTGGCCTGTTATTTTCTATAGGGTCCAAAACAGAAGCAAAAAAACCCTTTGACTCATCTATAGGTTTTTATAGAAATTTACACCTAATTTCTTATTTCAAATGGACAAAATGTTGGCTGGGCATGGCGGCTCACATCTGTAATCCCAACACTTTGGGAAGCTGAGGCAGGCAGATCACTTGAGGTCAGGAAGTCGAGACCAGCCTGGCCAACATGGTGAAACCTGGCTCTAAAAATACAAAAAAAAAAAAATTAGCCGAGTATGGTTGATAATTAAAGGTGGCAGGCACCTATAATCCCAGTTACTCAGGAGACTGAGGCAGGAGAATTGCTTGAACCCAGGAGGCAGAGGTTGCAGTGATCCGAGATTGCACCTGGGTGACAGAGCAAGACTCCGTCTCAAAAAAGAACAAAATGTGCACTGTCCAGGAAAAAAGGAGTCACAACAGCTTTTGTCAAGCACTTTGTACACCACCTCTCACCTCTGCAGAGAAACATTGGAAGTTAGTCCTGGTTTGGGGGAAACTCAGACTCTCATGTCTACAAAGGGCAATCGGCCATGCCAGGGCTATGGGCCAAACTCACTATCTTCTTCCCACTCAAGCGAAGGAGGGAAGTGGGGAATGCTCCTCCGTAAGATCCCCAAACAAAGAAGTCCTGGTTGATAAAATGGAAGGGATGGGAGCCTCAGGAAATGAGGATTCCCAAGAGTGAGGGAGGAAGAAGGAAGTGCACAGTCAAGCAAGGGTTAATCAGACGGCTTTGCATTTTCTGTCACCGTCCTTCAAAGGTTAATAGATGGGCCATAACAAAGGACTTCCTCAGGAATACATTTAGGAAATTTTGGGATCAACAAAATAAGTGTTTTTACCCAGGCTTTCCAGGCGTGAAGCATATTTCCCAGGCTGGCTTGACATCAGAGTCTTTTTAGTGGAAGACCTATTGACAACTCATGGATCTCATCCTCCAAGGAAAACAGACGAGAACCCTGCTCTAGGTTTTCAGAAGGCAAACTTAAAAAGAATTCAGAGAACACATGGATAAGAGCCCATGAATAGAGATGGCTCAGGAGGAATGAGAGGATCTGAAAATTAAAATCTGACAAGAAAAGCTCAAAGGGCACAGAAGAGGCAGAAGGGCAAGGCAACTCAAGTCAAGATTGCCCATGACAACCTGAGCTGATGCAGACGTGGAGAGTCCGGAGGCAGGCAGGCAACCTTCCCTCTGTTTTTTTTCAGGAGTTCACTAAATATTTATTGAGCCTATTTTCTGTATCAGGGGCTGAGCCTAGCACAAGCTGGGATGCACCCAAAGGAAGGCAGTCAGGAGTGGAAAGTTCCAGGATTCTGATGTGCAGAAAGTTGTAGAAAGTAAATATATTTAGTCTGTGTCTTAGTCATCTCGGGCTACCATAACAAAATACAATTGACTGGATGGCTGAAACAACAGACATTTATTTCTCACAGCTCTGGAGGCTGGGAACTCTAAGATGAAGTGTTGGCAGGGGTCAGTTCCTGGTAAGGGCTCCATTCCTGGCCTGTAGATAGGCAGACCTCTTGCTATATCTTCACTTGGCCTTTCCTTTCTGCATGGAGAGAGAAAGAGAGAGACAGACAGACAGACAGAGAGAGAGAGAGAGAGAGAAAGCGCTCTTCCTCTGCTTCATTTGTTGTTGTTCTTATTGTTGTTTTGAGATAGCATCTGGCTCATGCTGGAGTTCAGTGGCACGATCACAGCTCACTATAATCTCCAACTCCTGGGCACAAGGGAGCCTCCCATGTTGACCTTCCAAAGTGTGGGGATTACAAGTATGAGTCTCCACCTCTTCTTCCTTGTCTTCTAAGACCACCTATCCTATTGCCCTCATGATAGGCCCCACCTTCATTACCTTATCTAACCCTAAATAACTCCCAAAGTTCTCGTCTCCAAATTCCACCACACTGGGGGTTAGGGCTTCATCATATAAACTTTGTGGGGACATGAACATTCAGTCTACAGCAGTCTTTAGATAAAAGGACAGCTGGGTCCTGACAGTTGCCTTCAGGTGGACAGTGAATAGGGCAGTGCTAAGACAAACAGGAGGAAATTTGTGACCAGTGACTTGGGGGTCTCACAGCTAAAGCTGCTTAAACATTATAGGGCTTCTGTGTTAGGTAGCAAGTGCCCTGTCTTTGGAAGCATCCAAGCAGGGGCTGGCAGTTTTCACCTTAAGGTTGTTACAAGTGGGATTCCTATGTAGGTGAGAATTCAGTTAGAAGCTCCCAGACCCTCCACCTCTACAGTTTCACGTGGGTTCACTCCATAAGCATTTTCTTCCTCTTTAATTCTCTACTGTGTGCCCAGGATGGTTTTTCTGTCCTGTTTCCAAAGCAGTGTGAGCAGGAGGAGGTTGTAGCCTTGGGTTGACAGATGAGCGTGCTGGGTATACAATCAATACGTGTGCTCAGAATCCACACAACAGGCTTGGGTTTCTTGGTAACAGAAGTGCTGGGGAGATGGGGCTGCTCTATTAAAGTTTAGTTTAATAAACCTTATCCACAGAGGGCAATGAAAACTACAGCACATGGGCAGGTGGCATCAGGAAACCACTGCATGGCTGCGCATGGATTCATTGAACTCTTCAATGCTCCTTTATGTGCCACTTACACGCAGCAAATACCAGCCCTTCACCCCCAGCCTTTCCTCTTGCAGGGTCACCCATTAATGGAAGAAGGCAGACAGATGTAACTATGTTTCTTCACTTTGATCAAATCCCTCATGGTTTATAGAAAACAGCAAGAGGTAAGGCTTGTGAGAATGGACAAGCTCCAGTGGGGGAGGCAGGCAGGGACACACCAGGCCAGTCACCACGGGCACTTTTAGTGCGTTTGCCATGGCCAGCATCCTATTGCTACTAAATCGACTTAAGCTGGACCAAAATAAAAACAGTCTCTGCCTTACAGGCACTTTAGAGTTTGCAAACTGCCTTCATGCATGGAATGTTTCATAGGACACAAAGAAAAGGCAGCAATATTATTCCATAGTCATAGGGCCTGTGTGTGCATGAGTGTGTTGTGTGCAAACAAGTGGGCATGCACATTTGTGTATGTGTGTGCACTCATGAGTGATAGTGCATGTATGTGTATGCATGTGTGTATGCTCATGTGCCTGTGTGTTTGTATGCATATGTGGGTCTGTATGTGCATGTGTATTCACGCGCTTTTACGCCAGCGCAGGCCTTCACTCTAGATAGTAGAAATAAGAGACCTGAAGTCTAGCTCCCAGCTCTGTCTCCAAGTAGTTAGGTAACCTGAGAGTTGCTTCACCTCCTTACGCCTTTGGCACTTTTTGCTGAAAACGTAGGCTTGCCCCAGAATCTAGGAGTTGATAAACTCTTTTCTAGAAAGGGCCAGCTATTAAGTATTTTACTCTTTGCAAGTCCCATGTAGTCTCTGTAATAGTCTTATTTTATCCCCAACCTTTTAAAAATGTAAAAGCCATTCTTAGCTCAAGCCTTACAAAAACAAGTGGTCATGTGGCCCTGGAATAGAGCCTGCAGACCCCTACAGATTACCCCTTTTGACCCCAGCAGGATTGAGCCCCTGCCTAAATGAATGAGTTGTCACTAGCACGCATGCTTCAGGTTACTGGGGAGCTTGTCATCTGATGGTCTTGCTTGACCAAGCACTCAGTGCCAGGTGGGACATGGCTGTGTTTCCAGGGGCCAGGAGGCGGGCACCGTCTTGGCTTCTCTGCCTAGGGGAAGGCTTATGTAAATGCATTTGAAGTTTCCCTGCTCCCAAAGTCCCAGGCTTCAGAACCAGACAGGCATGGGTCTGAATCCTCATTCTGTCACTTTCTGATTGTTTAGCGGTTGGAAAGTCACGTCACTACTCTGGAACTTGGACAACTGTGTTCAAAATTGTTCAGATTCCTTTCAGATTTGAAATTGTCAGATTGACTGTTAGTGATGCTTGACAGCTAAGCATTTTGAATCTCTTTGTAGGTATAAACCTTTAATGTTTGCAGGGGCTAAGAAATAAGTGAGCCCCTGTTGGCTTTCCAGGCTGGTGACCCCAGAGGACTGGTGTTAAAGGAAGCTGCCTATTTGCCAGAAGCTGAGCTGCAATCCACAGTGGCGTGAATGCTCGTCCACTCACCTGTTCTTCATCATGGGATGCGTCTGTGGTAAGTCTATGTATCTCCTGAAAAGCATTCCAGAAGGTTGGCATCTGTTTAAAAAGTCTAAAGCAATGAAGTCACCTTACTGCTTTGCTCGTGTAGAAATCTTTCTACTCGGGGAACCGCATGTCAGGATTCTTGATTCTCTAGTGTGTCTGGGCCAGATAAGCCAGGTGTGTTGTCAGGGCTCTATGGATGCATTTCTGCACCTCACATCCATCTCACTTAAGAATGCATCAAGTAGCGCAGCAATGGCAGTGCCTTCTGCGGCTTAGGGGGAGGCACAGGTGTTCACCTTGTTCTTCTCAAGTTCACGGTCATGCTTGCTGGGCTGGCGGGCTACCACGACTGAGCCCCTCGTCTCCATCACTCCTCCTCTCCAGCTTCTCTCTGCATCTCCAACTTCCTGCCTCCTCTCTGTTTCCATCACAGCCTTCCAGGGAGCATCATCTCTCTGCCCTCATCTGCAGTCTTTTCAAAACTGCTACTCCATTGTCTACCCTGTTGCTGGGTTAACCTTCCCCAGAAGCCACATTGCCTTCTGCTACCCCAAGTTACCATTTACTCAGAAAACTTTCAGGCCTGCCCAAAGCCCCAGAGAAAAAGTCAAATTTCACAAAAACTCAAAGTTCCACAGTCTATCTGCCCCCAACCTACCCTTCTATCTTTATCTCAGAATATCTTTATAAGTAGAATCACCTGGCTCTCATCCCCAGGGACCTGGGACCACTGGGTCAGGAATGGGGGCAGGCACTGGGCTGAGAGCTGTGGCCTGCAGGAACCCACTGCTTAAACCAAGCTAGGCTACTTATGGGTCCTAAATAATGTGTGTCTCACTTCTACAGTCAGAATAACATAATGGAGGTCATTACTTATAAATGACTACCTGCCCTCCTGCTTCTCAACCTTCTGCTGCAGTTTTCTGCCTCGTTTGCCTTCAATGCTGGTCTAGAGCTTCTTGTTCTCAGAGAAATCTTCTCCCTTTTATCTCAGCACTTATGGTTGTTATTTCTCTGCCATGCTTTCTGAGCACTGTAGACGATTCCCTGTGTTGGGATCCATCTGTCTAGCCAGTCCTATCTCATTCTGTCCATCCTATCCCTGGATTGACTGCACCCTGAGTGCTTGGTGAAGAAACAGGTTAGAATTAATTCTGAACTGAAAATCATTTCCTAGGAAAGGCCACTTCATCACATAGCAGGGCTCATGGGGTCCTCTTGGGGGCTGTACAGTGGTGGGGAACAGAGGAAAGGGTCTGACACAGCCACCTTTGTCAGTATTGCCCCAAAGCCTGGAAGACATGGACACAGGTGCTTGTGTCTTATGGTAGGCAGAATTCAAAGGTGGCCCCCAAGATCCTTGCTGCTTGGGGGACACACACCTTCTCCCAATTATCTAATCAAATGCTAAATAGAGGCTTCTGAGAAGATGAGATACAATTAAGGTTCCCAATGAGTTGACTTTAAGAGAAAGAGATGATCCTGTGGGGGCAGACCTGAGCACTTCAAAGTGACCCCGTTCTTCCTTGCAAGAGAGATTTGAAACATGAGAGGGATTCAAAGCATGCAAGCCCACATGGAGGGGCCACGTGGTGAGGCACTGAGACAGCAGCCCCAGGAGGGGAGCACAGCCTCCACCTGAGAGCCACAAGAATGGGAACCTCAGTCCTGCAGCCTCAAGGAATTGAATTCTGCCAACAGCCACGTGAGTTTGCAAGAGGACCCAGGAATGAATGCAGCCCTGCTGACACCTTGATTTCAGCCTTGGGCAAAGCCCAGCCAAGCCTACACTTCTGATGTCTGGAAGCTGTGAGATGATCAATGGGTGGTACTGCAAGCTGCTAAGTTTGCAGTCACTTGTTATGCAGCAGTAGGTGACTACTGCATGCCTTCTGCCCTCCAAACTTGCCTTTCTCGAGGTTATTCTCCTTTATAATCTATTAATACATGGCATCACCAGGCTCATGAATTGCACCAAGGAGTCCTGGGAAGGCTATTATCTCTTGGTGGATAAAATGACATGATTTGCTTATTACGGATCCAACAGACATTCTCCCAGAGCAGAGTGGGCTGGAAAGAATGAGGATCCTCCACTTCTCAAGACTCTTTTTGCTACCTGCTGCCAAAATTCCTAGCCTGTTAACCACAGCTCTCCAAAAAATTGGGGGTGGGGGAAAGATTATATTTTTTAAAAACCCAACTCTTGATCTTTTGTTATCAGAGCTTCAAGTTAACCTAACTCTGCACCAGGGGCCTGGGTCATGTTTAATGCTGGACTAGAGTATGCAGCTGCTCACCCTTACTGAGACACCCTTGGTTTCTCAGTGTTGCCTGGTGACAGCCAGACACCTGGGCACCACCTGCAGGTCCTTGCTCTGCCATGGACCAGTAGCTTTTCCCTGAAAGTAAGAAGAGAGAGTTAATAATTTGGGTTTGGGGATGGATCATCCTGGGTCTTTTCAAGCTCCTTAAAGAATCTCATGTAATTAGAGCTAACCTGTCCCAATTTCAAATCAAAAGGTAACATGATTAATATCCTCTAAAAATAGAGTTAGCTAAAGGCACTTTTAATAAGGCATCACGCATATAGGCTACTTTTAAGTATAACCTATGATTAAGTCTCTGGATTTGCCCGCTGAAGGAAGCTGAAATTGAGAACCTTTCTTAACAGACGAAGAGCTTCCTGCTGGCTCTCCATTTTCACTTTGCAACTCTTCAGCCTCCTTCAAAGCCTAGTTGTCACTCTGGCTTCACAGCCATTTCTAGAACCTCTGGCTTCTACTTTCTGAGGGCTGGAATAGTGACTTTCAGGTATCTTTTCCCCAGCCCCTAGCAATTTGCTGACACACAGAAAGCCCTCAGGGAATGTTGATTTAATTAGTTAAAATTCAACTATATCCCCCCCAGCCTGATCCAACCTTGTTTTTTTTTTTTTTTTGTTTTTTTCTTTTCTAAATTTCATTCACCGTCTGTTCCGGTTGACAGACAGTAGTGTGGGCCATCCACCCCCACTCTCAGGAAGAAAGCCCTTCCTTCCATCTCCTACCCTCACCACTGCCTGAAGGCTTTCGAGCCTGCTTGGGAAGATCAGCTGTGGTCTCCTGGTGACCAAGGAGTTTCCTGCATCCTGTTATCCCCTGCTGAGAACTTTGGTCAAGTCACCCTTGTGTGGAAGGCTCCCAAAGCGAAATAACTCTTAGACCAACCTTGTAAAGAACCACGGTAGGGCTGTTCTGTTTTATAACCATACTTTACCCCAGAGTTAGCACAGGGTCCTGTATTGACTAACCCTCCCCCAGCCCCATCCTTATGCTCAGTTATGAATCCCAGGTTGGCTTGCTGCAAAACCAAGCTCCTTCCAAGTTGGGTTATAGTTTTCAGTGGTTGCTATCATGCATCCACTCCTCAAATCTTTTTTAAGTGCCCCTTATAGGCCAGTTACCGTTCCAGGTACTGGAACTCAACAGTGAATAAGACAAAGTCCTTGCCTTCATGGAGCTTGCATTTTGGTGGGAGATAAAAGCCAGAAATAACAGCTGTGTATTCTAGCTGTAACCTAAATCTCAGGAAATGTTACGTGCTGTAAATTCAAGATGTGTAAGAAGATAATGAATGATGTGTGGTGGTGATTTTCGGGTGGTCTGGGATCCCCTCTCTGATGAGATGACCTTCAAGAAGAAACAGGATGGATGTGAAGGGGCAAATTTTACGAACTTCTGGGGAAAAAGGTGATCTGGAGAGGGATCTGTAAGTGCAAAGATCCTGAGGTTAGAACAAACTTGACTTCCAGCCCTTCACCATGAAAAATGCCTCAATGATTTGAATATAGCTTCTCTTTTTCCTGTCCTGCAGAATGTGGAAGGAAAGTCAGGGGAGCTGGGTCAAGGCAAAGGAAGACAAAGGCCACCTGTTGGGCAGGTGGCCTCTGAAGCTGTGTGGGCCTGAGGCAGTCAGCCAGGCTGGCCAGACCAAGGCTTCACCTTGTTGCTACCACAGCTGGAGCTGTGTAGGGAAGGTGGGATAAGATGCCATGGGGCTCCTGGTCACTCTGAGACAGGCTGTTCCCAACTGTCTCCATGACAGGCCCATGAAAACCAAGGCTGGCTATTCTGGACTTAGTTGGGTTGATGGGGATTGCAGGTGGTGTGTGTAACATAGGCAGCCTCACTACATGGTGCGTGTGATTTTGGGGTGCTGGTAACCCTTTCTGATTCCCTCAGACACTTTCCTCTCTCTCTTCTCCTACTGCTCCCACATCATTCTCAGTAATTCCCTTTTCCCCTTCAGCCTCTCCACCATTCAAGCCACAGGCTGAAGCTAATTGGCCCAGGAACAAAAAGAACACTGCAAGAACAGATAGCAACATTCTTAGCTTTGACACCCCAGATAGTCTTGGAAGTCTGGGTTTTGGAATACAAGGGCCAGATGAATTTTTTTTAAGTTCTCCAAAGGTTGACTTTGGAACCAGGCACTAGACCTTGGAAGACTTAGAGCATAAAGATTTGGAAAGAAGATATGATGTTGTAACAGCAGTTTTCTCAACAAATAGAAGATAAGAATCCTACCATGGGGATGGGAGGAAGGTGGATACAATTTGGCAAGGAGAGAAGGATGTATGGGGCCCATGCCCAGCCATCTCCATGAAGTTGGAGACCTGGTGGGGCAGGAGATACGAACCCATAGGTGAGTTTGGGGATCACAACGCAGAAGAGATCTGCACCTCATTTGTTCATATGTGGCCGAGAGAGCTCGTAAACCTGTTAGTGAGCCCCACTCCTAGTACTGAAAGTTGGAGTGACAGGTGGGGTGTGCACCAGCAGAGATGTGTGGTTTGGACAAGCAGCCAGGCCATGCTGTGGCCTAAGCAGCAGACAGAGCCGGGAGACTGAGGCCATCAAGGTATAACCTGAGGCCATCAAGTTACACCTCAGTGGAGTTCACAGAAGTTGAGACCTCAGGCCAGAAGCCTGCTTTCTCTCTCCACCTGACACCATAAGGCTATGTCAGCCTTCTACAAACCCACTCACTGTCTGCAAGAAGGAAGGTAGGAGATGCTGAGGGTGGGGCATCCTGAAACCTTGACCTGTGTGGGTGGTGGCTTCAAAGTCAAATGTGAACCACACGTGACTGAGGGAACCTTAAACTGGCAAGTTGTTCTGCTACTTCCTAGACATGGGGGCTTGTGAGCTAAGTGGAGTTCAGGTCTAAAGAAATGAGGTTCTACCTCTGGATGTTTTGAGTTTTGTGTTTGTGAGATTCCTATCTGCGATCCCTCACAAATTGTCTCAACAGGCAGAAGAGCCCATCATTTTATGATAAGAAACGAGACTCAATGTTTGACAAGCAAGGAGCCCTCCAGAACCCCCGTGCTGCATTCCTTGGTGTAGGCTTTAATAGGAGGAGGCAGAAGAACAGGGTAAGAGGGGAGGGCTGGGCTGGGGAAAGGGGTGGGTGTGGTTCACCATTTTGCCCAGGGCTGGCTGACCCTGAGAAGAAGGTTTTGGGTGGTGTTCCTAGAGGGCTGCTATGACAAAGTACTACAACCTGGGTGGCTTAAACAACAAACATTCATTCTGTCAGTTCTGAAGGCCAGAAGCCCCAAATCAAGGTGTCTGCAGGGCCACACTCCCTCTGAAGGCTCCAGGAAAGAATCCATTCTATGCCTTTGTCTGAGATTCTCATCGGCCAGCAACCCTTGGCATTCCTTGATGTGTTTACAGACCCATCACTCCAATCTCTGCTACCATCTTCACAGGGTCTTCCCCTCTCGTGGCCATCCCATTGTCTCCTCTTTTAAGCACACCAATCATATTGGATTAACATTCACCCTAATGACCTCATCTTAACTTGGTTTCATCTGCACAAACCCTATTTCCAGGTAAAGCCACATGCATAGGTAGCAGGCATTAGGACTTGAGTATATCTTTTTGTGGGACACAATTCAACTCAGTGAGCTAGCCTGCACAAATTCATTTTTTTTCTTCCTATTTCTGGATGCTGGGTTTAGATAAATCAGCCTGAAAAATTTATATACTTCCATATTAGTCTTCTCACACTGCTAATAAAGACATACCCAAGACTGGGTAATTTATAAAGGAAAGAGCTTTAATTGACTCACAGTTCAGCATGGCTGAGGAGGCCTCAGAAAACTTACAATTATAGCAGACGAGGAAGTAAGCACATCCTTCTTCACATGGCAACAGGAGAGAGAAGTGCCGAGCAAAGGGGGAAAAGCCCCTTATAAAACCATCAGATCTCATGAGAACTCCCTCACTATCATGAGAACAGCATGAGGGTAACTGCCCCCATGATTCAATTACTTCCCACCAGGTCCCTCCCATGACTAGTGGGGATTACGGGGACTATAATTCGAGATGAGATTTGGATGGGAACACAGCCAAATCATATCAACTTCTCAAAAGTGTTTTACAGTCAATTCACATTTCTAAGTCAAAGAGCTTAAGACCTATTTTAACCTACGACATACAAGACTTCTGCTTTCGTGGCCTCCTGTTGCCCTGGAAGACACTCCTGCAAGAAGGCTGACCTGCCTTCAGCTGCATGTCTGTACAGCAAACCCACTCAAGGTTTGACTCAAACCTTCCGGGTGTGAAACACATGCTGAGATTTCTGATTTCTGGGAGTTGAAAAGAACCATGCAATTGTAAATCATGTACAAAGGAATAAAACATGGCAGCTCTGTGTGTCAAAAGGTTTTCCCCTCCAAGTCCCACAGACATGGGGAGTGCACCACATCAGTACAATTCAGGAGAACACTGCCTCTGACTCTGCCCGCCTCCTCCGCATTCCAGCAAGCAGCCAAACAAACAAAACAAACGCCAGTGAAGCTGTAGCCTACTGTGGGTTTCCAAAAAGCTTTACAGAATCGAATCTGGCAAGATGGCACATGGGGGCAACCTTATTAAAAATCTTTCCTGTAAAATATTGCGCATTGAAAGTCAGGTTATAAATTCTGGAAATTTCTCCCTAAAGTTAAACGCAAGGGATCCTAAGGGTTTACTCTGATCTCTTGAATCTAATTGTACGATGCTCACCTACCTATCTCAGAAAGGTGAGTGACAGAAGGACTGGGAAGCAGGGAAGGCATAGGGGACAGGCTTTCCTCCTTCTTGCTTTCATAGGATACTTTCACGGGTGGGCCTCTCAGCAGTGTGCTGGATGGATGAAAGGTGAGCAGGCTTTGCAAAGGCAGGTTGGGGGAACTCACACACAGACACACACAGGCACAGACACACACAGACACACACACAGAGACACGTACAGACACACATAAACACACACACATAGACACAGAGACAGATACAAACACAGACACGCATAGACAAACACACAGGCACACATGCACACACACAGGCACGTACACTCTGCACTGTACACGATGTCATTTTAGGTGTAGTGAGAATAATTTTATATAGAGATCAAAATTTTGCCTCATATCTATGAATGGTTCCGACTAGCTAGGAAACCAAGGATGATTAAGCACTGCTTAGAAATGTGTCCCTAAAATCTACAAAGTGAAAAAAAATCCCTTAATATGTATTTTAATTTGTGTAATGGGGGATTTATGAATTGAGTACTTGTAGGCTGTTTGGGTGAGAACATTTCCAGGGTTTCTTAGACCCAGCTGAACCTAGGAAGACCCTTCGGGGCCCAGGTTGCAAGTGTTTGAACTCCCAGATACCAAGCCCTCTCAGTGACCCCCTCATATATAAATTTTAGAAGCTTGAATATCCAAGTGCCAAAGTCAATCATTTGAGATAAGGGCCTCAGCTCTGCATTTCACTCTTTCTTCTTGCAGCTGCTGTTCCTGTTGGAGGTAGCAAGGACATTGGTGCTGATGCTGGTGGCAGTCGTGGTGGTGCTGGGCTGGGTGTGGGTTGATGGTCTTAGGTGTGGGATGGTGGGGGTGGAGACACACATCACATGACTCTCAAATGATTCTTGGCAATAAGAAGACAATTAAAGATTTTCATGTTGGGAGCTTAAACACTGAAGAATTTGCAGGTCTCTTTTTAAAGCATTCTTGTGATTCTTCCTTAAATCAATGGTTCTCAACCCTGGCTGCCTGCTACAACTATGTGGGGAGCTTTTGAAACATACCAGTGCAGAGACTGTTCCCCACGGTAATTCTGATTTAATCATTCTGGGGTTTTAGAGTGAGGAGCTCTTCAGGAGATGCAAATGTGCAGACAGGGAGTTGAATCATTTCAGGTCAAACGGGGCATCCCAATACGGTGGTAAGAGTGAGAGGGAGCCCTGGGCGCAGCCATCTCCTCTGCAGGAACAGCACTGATGTGGTCCTGGCTGATCGTAAAGTCACCTACCTCAGTTTTTAATAGTTATTACAAAATATTTCAAGCATTCAGGAAATTACATGGAATTTCTACGCTCTGACCTCCAGGTTTAATGACTTAGTATTTGGCTATATTTCTTTTTTATTAGTTTAGAAAATACAGCTGTAAAAAAATCTGGTGGCTCTGACTGGTTGGGAAATTTGGGATACCTTTGGGCAAAATGTATTGAGAAGACAGGCTGCTCACTTAGGTCCCTGCTGGGTCATTTGCACTTTAGCATAAGTGAGGCAACAGGGTGAAGGCAATGGTAGAGGCTTAAGGTTGGGCAAAGATCGGGAGGCAAGTTGGGAAAAGGGGTGCAGAATGGGAATAGGGCTTAGGATGTCTATGGCAACCCCAGGTTGTCCACTGTTGACCCTGGCAATGAGGTAAAATCTTTTCACTGAGGAGTTTTTCAGAAGAAATCACTATACAGGAGAGTGAGAAATCCCAATTTTAGCATTCTTTGTCCCCATATGGTTTCTTTCATAGTTTTCTTTTTTTTTTTTTTTGAGACGGAGTCTTGCTCTGTCGCCCAGGCTGGAGTGCAGTGGTGTGATCTCGGCTCAGTGCAAGCTCCGCCTCCCGGGTTCACACCATTCTCCTGCCTCAGCCTCCCAAGTAGCTGGGACTACAGGCGCCCGCCACCACGCCCGGCTAATTTTTTTTTTTGTATTTTTAGTAGAGACGGGGTTTCACCGTGTTAGCCAGGATGGTCTTGATCTCCTGACCTTGTGATCCACCTGCCTCGGCCTCCCAAAGTGCTGGGATTACAGGCTTGAGCCACCGCACCCGGCCAGTTTCTTTCATAGTCTTATGTTACATTCCTGGGTACCCCTTTGAATGTTCCCCTATTTTTTTCTTTTTCTGGAGATGGAGTCTCACACCATCTCCCAGGCTGGAGTACAGTGGTGTGATCTTGGCTCACTGCAATCTCTGCCACCTGGGTTCAAGCAATTCTCCTGCCTCAGCCTCCCAAGTAGCTGGGATTACAGGCACCTGCCACCGTGCCCAGCTAATTTTTGTATTTTTAGTACAGACGGGGTTTCACTATCTTGGCCAGGCTGGTCTTGAACTCCTGACCTCGTGATCCACCTGCCTTGGCCTCCCAAAGTGCTGGGATTACAAGTGTGAGCCACTGTGCCCGGCCTGTTCCCCCTATTTTCTAGGGAAATGTTGACTTCTTTGGTCCATACCTTCTTGCAACAGCACTCGGCTCCAGCACTCTCTGTATAAATGGCAGCCTGTGCCCTCTCTCACCTACGGCTGGAGAAGCTTTTTTTTTTTTTTTTCTCTGCCTTTCCTTATTTGGAGTTGATGCTTTTTGACATTTCTGTCCAACAAATACTACTTTGGGTTCTGGATTATATTCCTACAGAAGCAGCTGACATTTCTTTGATCCTTCCATTTGAAAATATTTATTTTAAAAAGATTGAGAAAGGTAGAATTGACTTCTAAAATACTTCAATAAATAACCACTTTCAAGTTGCCATGATTCACTTTGGCAGAGAGATGCTATAGACAGATAACCCAGAGCAATGTCAAAAATAGACACAAACAAACCCTGCTCAATTCTGGCCTCTTCCTTTCTCTTTCTTTTCACTGATTCTATTCAACATCCTGCCTTCTGCAATCCTAACACGATCTGTTAAATTATGGTATAATCAAAACCCTGTCACCCTCCATCACTTTTAACTTCAGGAAGCCTTATAATTCTTGCTTAAGCATTCAACAAAACAAACATATCAGGGGATGGTCTAGCAAGCTTAGTTCTAGAAGCTTATTCATCCTTCTTTGATAGCTGTCTAAACTCATACAAAGGAACACAAGTCACTTAGCAGATACGTGGAAGTTAGGTACAGCCTTGCAACATCAGAATCACCAGGGAGCTTGCTGGAAAATGCAGAATCCCAGGTCCTACCCCAGATCTACTGAGCCAGGATCTGCATTTTAACAAGAGCCCCAGATAACTGCTGTGCACAATGAGGTTTGAGAAACACTAACTTACAGCATAAAAATCAACACTTGGCTGGGTGTGGTGGCTCACGCCTGTAATCCCAGCACTTTGGGAGGCCGAGGCAGGTGAATCACAAGGTGAGGATTTCAAGACCAGCCTGGCCAAGATAGTGAAACCCTGTCTCTGCTAAAAATACAAAAAAATTAGCTGGGCGTGGTGGTGAGTGCCTGTAATCCCACCTACTTCGGAGGCTGAGGCAGAGAACTGCTTGAACCTGGGAGGCGGAGGTTGCAGTGAGCCGAGATCGTGCCACTGCACTCCAGCCTGGGTGACAGTGAGATTCCGTCTCAAAAAAAAAAAAAAAAATCAACATTGTACCACTCAGCTCCCTCATGCAGCATTAACTTACCTGCCTAGAAAACACGGCTTTACTACTTTTGAGACTGCTTTTAGGTCCCCTCTAGGTGAGGCAGTTTCAGGGAAAAAAAGCACCAATATATAAGCATTTTCTCCAAATTTCTTTTGTTAATGTGAGAGTGATAATTACAGTCTCACCCGGTTTTTTTTAAAAGAATCTAGAGATGTTCACTTTATTTTAAAATTATGTTCACTGTGTCGTATTTTCTATTTTCCTCTTCTTCAGAGATGTGCTCTTGCTATGTTGCCCAGATTGGTCTCAAACTCTTAGGTTCAAGTGATCCTCTGGCCTCAGTCTCCTGAGCAGCTGAGATTACAGATGCAAGTCATTGTGCCCAGCTCCATATTTTCTATTTTCTAACTAAAATGACACATGCTAAGCAAGGGAGAGAAATACATAGAACTTCCAAGCTACAGCAGTTTAGCTTCTTTCTAAAACCCAAATAATAGCCCTGGGATTTAGAGATGAGCAAGAGAAGGGCTTTTCTTAAGGATTCAGGAGGCAACACGGCTTTGTCCTTAAAGACCTTAATGATCATGCCTTATCTTGCCAACTTTAGCTGCCTAGAAATGTGAAGGGCTTAGAAACAGCCAGGGCTGAGTGGGGTACAGCTAGCTTCAATATGACCCCATTAGTAGCACCTTTGGAGGTGTCTGCTCCTAGTGGGAGAAGTATTACCAGACTTTTGAATAGAACCAGCTTTGTTTCTGGCTGAAGATGACATCCTTGCTTTAGTAAATCCTCCTCTCCATGATCCAACATGTCTCTCCTTGACCCATCCCCATTCCTAGCTACCTTCACTGACCCCACAGAGGTCATTCTTTCGAAGCATCTGAAATAAAAGATGCACAGCCCTTTCCTCCTCTGTCCCTCCCACCTGCTGAAAGAGGCAGACTTTCCCATTAACCTGCCCTCAGGGTGAAGTACATTGTCCTGATTACTTCAGTAAAGGGGGACATTGGAATGAAGGTACCAGAATCAGGGAGGCTGTATGACGAAGACAAAGGGCTTCAGAGCCCTCTCCCTCCCTCTCCTGCCCTGACAGTGGTGCCCCATTCCCCATTTTTAAAAGTTGGAAATTTGAGGCAAAGCCTTATTGTAAAATGTTGCAGTTTCTCAGGTATTCCCAGGGTGAAATCTCACCCCTAAAATCAGAAACTTTCTCACAAGTCTGATAAATGCCTGCAGGCTCATTGTATTAGGCCGTTCTGGCACTGCTATAAAGAAATGCCTGAGACTGGGTAATTTACAAAGAAAAGAGTTTTAATTGGCTCACGGTTCTGCAGGCTGCACAGGAAGAATGATGCTGGCATTTGTGGCTTCTGGGGAGGCCTCAGGAAACTTACAATCATGTCGGAAGGAAGAGGTGGGAAGCAGGCACGTCACATGACAAGAGCAGGAGGAAGAGACAGAGGGGGAGGTGCCACACACTTTTAAACAACCAGATCTCATAAGAACTCACTCACTATGGCAAGGGCAGTGCATGGATGATGCTAAACAATTTACGAGAAATTCGTCTCCATAATCCTATCACCTCCTTCCAGGCCCCAACTCCATTGTTAGGATTACAACTCAACATGAGATCTCGGCAGGGACAGAGACCTAAACTGTATCACCCATGCTAACTGCTGAGGCTTCTGAAGCCCTTCGTAGGGTGCCAGAAGCCATCTATCTGTATGGTCATCGTGCACACACCTGTTTCCACCTGAGATGACCAGGCTGAGGTGGGGCTGACTGCTTCTCACCTGCCTGGCATGGGGTTTGGCTGTGTCTTTGCTAGGTGGTGCCTGGAACATTACGGGCACGGAACATGCATTTTCTTGTGGGCCGTGAAGGTGCAGAGGCCACTTTTCTTGGGTCTCCAGGTGAACCTTGGGACTGTGTTACCACTAGGAGGGCAGAGCTGTCACCCCCGATTCCTGGGGGAGACTCAAGGGTGGCACGTGGGCTTGGGGATGAACAAACTCATGGAAGTCTTGTAGGAACACTCAGGGTTTCTCTCTGGCGGGAGCCAGTGTCTGTCAGAGGAAGAGACAAGCTACAGCCTTTGACAGAGAAGACAACTGGGCCCCAGAGGCAGCGGAGGACCCCAGGCTGACAGACACATCTCCACCAAAAACAGAGGCAAGCTGACAGTGCCTGGAGCTCACGGTTTGCTTCGGAAAAGGCACTTGAGCTTCAAAAAGGAAAAGAAGAAATGAGTGCCCGCAGCCGGGCTGCTGGGAATTCATCCAGGAGCTGTGGCGCTGCTGGGGAGGGCCAGAAGCCGGGGCTCCTGCCAGAGTCAGGAGGGCAGCTGGTAGCTGGTTCGTGTGGGAGCCTGAGCTTTGCCTGTAGGAACAAACACTGTGGCTGCTCTTGCTAGGGATTTAAACAGCATCTCAATGCTGGGCTGACAGTTTTTGGGTATAACTGGGTTCTTTCCATTCTACAAGGCCACTTTGGCTTCTAAGAAGGCAGCTCTAAAAAGAAGTCCCCTCTCCTATTACCTTACAGAACCCCCATTGGTGTGTGGACCCCTCCCCTTGCTTAGTGTAGGAGCCCCACCCAAGGTGCAGCCCAGCAGGGAGACAGAGCAGTGTGGTTCAGTCCCGGCTGGAAGGTGTGTGCACAGTGACCCCCGATGACAGCCAAATCCATCCAGGTACAGCAATGGCAATGAGCAGAGGGAGCCTCAGCCCAAAGCTTCCCATGCTGGGAGGAATGACCCACCACACAACACTTTCTTTCTAGAAGCAAAGTTGTCTGTTCCACTGCCTTGTCTAAAATCTTGCTTTAGCTGCTGATTGGCTCTGAGAGGCCACCTATGGTCCTGATCCTGGTGCTCTCCATGCCCTGTGGCCTGTCCCCATCCCCCCAAAGCAGACCTTTCTTCACACTCTCTCCCTGGGATTGTACTCCATTGTCACACTGCCCTCGAGTCCCTCACTTTTCTAACCCTCTGTCCCCAGGGCTACCTCGGATTTCCTGCATCCATCAGGGAAGTCTCTGCCTTTGAAGTCCTGGCTCAACCAGGGGTCTGTGCAGACTGGACAATCGCATGCATCCATCTCAGGGACAGGCTTATCATCACAGCCATTGTATTCTGTACCACCTGTTAGTATAAAAAGTCTTTTGCATCTGTTTTCCCAAAGTTGCCACAGCTCTTAAGACCCAGTGGGATCCAATCCCTATTTGCTACAGGAGTAAAAATTAAGTGAGATGGGAAATCACTCCTGAGTTAGAGACATGAGAAAGGAGAAGTGAAGATTCCTATTAAATGATTGCTATTCAAGTGAACCTTGGACGTTGCACTGTGTGTGCTCGCTACTGTGGGTTCTCCATGTTGACCGCCTTTTAAAACTATCTGGGAGGCTCGAGGAAGTACCCGTGTGGGGAGGGGAAGGCGGAGCGCGATGGGGGCCACCACGCATGGTGTGTCTGAGCAGCTTTGGTTGCTGACGCTAGCCTGGCATCTGTGGAATCTGATTTGTACATTTGAGTGGCCATGAAATGGGCTCTAGTGCCCTTACCGGTCATGGAAAGTTCTATTCCAGGTAGGCTACTGCAGAGTGTCTGTCAAGAGTTGTTCCCATTGGATTTCATTTCTTTTAAATTTCAAAAATGCCAGTATTGGGAGGCCAAGGTGGGTGGATCACAAGGTCAGGAGATCGAGACTAGCCTGGCTAACATGGTGACACCCTGTCTCTACTAAAAATACAAAATTAGCCAGGCATGGTGGCACATGCCTATAGTCCTAGCTATCTAGGAGGCTGAGGCAGGAGAATAGCTAGAACCCAGGAGGCGAAGGTTGCAGTGAGCCAAGATCGCACTACTGGACTCCAGTCTGGCTGACAGAGCAAAGACTCCATCTCAAAAAAAAAAGAAAAAGCCAATAATGTGTTACTGTTCTGTTATTGCCCTAGAAAGGCTGTAGATGGTGGATGGAGTTGCAGACCAGGCTCCGTAAATGTCATGCATCCTGGGCAATAAGACATCTTACCTTTCAGCCTCAGTATTTCCATCTGCAGGTAATATCAAAGCATTGGATACAGAGGTATTAGAAGAACTGAATTGTTATAATATTTGTGAAATTGTACTTTTTAAAAGGGAGGCATAGCCAGAGAAAAACATTTCCTTTTTCATCAGTTTAGGTGTAATTTACAGTTGTTTATGATGATGACCCTCTCTTTGCTATATTTCTTTGTTGAAGCTTTGAATACAGACAAAAGTTTTAAATATCCTGCTTTAACAAGAAAATATTATCCAATGTTTTAAAATAAGAAAGGTTAAAAAGAACTTACATAGTAAAAATGCAAATATTTCCCTCCTTCTGTTAAGAAGTAAAGGCTTTCAACCCTTTAATAAGTATACTTTTCTCAAGTTTTCAGGGGGCAAAACAGCTAAGAAAGGGAGAGATGGCTCCGTCTGCTGAGAAATGTGATTTTGAGTTTCTCCTGGGTAAAGGTGGAAGCACAGTGAGAGGAAGAGATTTTTGTCTTTTGTGTATAATCTCAGTAGAAATCATGACATCGCTTTAATAATATTCTTGCACATGTGAAACTAATAATAGTTTGTGAGCCCAGAGGGAAAAAACAGTTTTGCCCTGAAATACGGCCAAGTTGGACCAGAAAAGCAATTGTTAAGGAAACTATCCTTAGCTGGATTGTCCTCTTCTCGTTCTCTCTCACTCCCCCTCACTCTGCTTCTTTCTCTCTCTCTTTCTCCAGCTCTCTTGTCTCACCCTCAAGTCTAAAAATTATAACAGCATTTCAAGAAGCTAATACACTACCACAGTTTTGCTGACACTCTTAAAACCTCTTGTAAAGAACACACCTTGGACCCTCACAGCCAGTGAATGTTAATCGAAGAGTGGACCTTGGTAGTGTCTGGGAGAATGCTGAAAAAGACCAGAGGTGGGAAGAGTCCAAGGCCAGATGTCCAAAATGCAGGGCCAGAGTCTCCTAACCCTGATCACAAATCCTAGCTACCTGGTACAACCTAACCTTGTGAACTTGGCTTCCAGTTCCCTACCTACAAAATGGGAAAACAGTAAGTTCCCTTCCTTCCTGGGCGCTTTTGAGAACCAACTGGCTTAATGACTGGGACATTATTGCTGAAAGCTAGTAGCATATGAGTTCCACCATGCAAAGTTTGCATGGTGTCTGATGTTAATTCCTCCTTTACAACTCACCCAGTTCGTGTGGCTGAGCGGCTCAGGTTGGGCACAGGTTCTGGCAGCTGAGAATGACCTGTCCAGCTTCTTTGAATGTTTTCATGTCATATCAGATTGCTTCTGTGGTCAATGGATGAGGGATTACAGATTGTTCTTTCACTGGGAAATGTTAGAATGTAAATAGGTGCAGCCTTGTGAAGGGCAATTTAGTGAAATGTAACAAGAGCTTTCAAAAAAGTGCCTACCCTTTTACCCAGCAATTACATGTATAATGCTTTATACTAAAAAGTCATTCTGATATAGTGTGTACAAAGACACAGTGTGTGGGAGATGCTTATACAGCACTGTTTACAACAACAAAAAGGGAAAACAACCCAAATGTCCAAAATATGGGATGCTATAAATCCACAGTAAATACGTTTTAGAGTCACTTACAATGCAGCCACCACAATGATAGTCTATGTTTAGTTGACCATATTGAGTACCTACTATGTGCAGGACATCAACTAGGGAAACATTAGTGAACAAAACGAACAAAAGAACTCTACCCCTAGGAGCTTGCCTTCTATTGCAGAAGACAGAAAATAAACAAAGCCACATGTAATTTGCATGGCGTGTTAGAAGGTAACGCATACTATGGAGGAAGTTTAATCAGGAAGGAGGAGGTGGCAGCAGAGGTGAAGGATGGGTGCCAGCACAGACTTAAAGGAGGTGGGAATGAAGGCGTTTGCTGAGAAGGGGCAATTCTGGGTGGATTTGATGTGAGAAAGGCAAATCTGGGGAAAGGATATCCAAGGCAGCAGAAGGAGTGAGTTAGGAGGCCTGGACATATGGAGCAAATATCCATCATGTTAGAGGAACAGCATGAGGCCATCAGCAAGGTGCGTGAAGAGCAGGGAGTGAGACCCACAGTAAAAGACAATGAGCCCAAAGAAATCCGCAAACCACTCCTCATTCCTGACTTGGAGAGAAGCTGATGATGAATTATCAAATAACAATATCAGTCAACAATATATGATGATCTAATTTTAGTTATAAAACATAAAACATAAGTAAACCCTCCTATTTATGGTCTGTGCTATTTTCTCCCCCACTTCTGCCTCCCTTTCCTTCTCTCCTTCCTGCCTTCCTTTGTTCAAAAATTTAGCTTATCTGAATTTTCACATTTTTCTACAGTGAACATACTTGTGCAACAAACAAATGAGAAAGGCTCAGGTAAAATAAATTGACAGTATTTTATTGTCTTTGGTCAAGCTGTTTGAGCACAGAATTCACCAATGTTAAAATGTGTTTACTTTTCTGAATTAGCAATAAACACTGTTTGCTTTGTAGAAATGTTAAAACAGTGGAAGAGCTCAAATTGGGAAGTTACTTTAAAGGTGAGTGTTGTCTTAGAGAAAGAGTAGGTTGGTTTCCACAAGTTAGGCCACACCCAAAATACACTTTCTCTGTATTTCTATTGGTGAAATTTCCCCAGGGTGAATCTGAAAAGTGCCATGTGTATGGAAACCACATGGAAATAGAGGGGTAAAGGTGGAGAGCTCCTCCACCCCCAACACATGTATCTACAGACATGTTCAAATTCATCTGTAATCATAAGAGCATTGACCTTGACTTTACTGTAAAACTTTGATGATTGAGAATGCTTCAGGACTGGAGCGTTCCAGTTTAATTTGAATTATTTGGATAATTGACTCAACCAGGAATAAACAGAAGTTCAAGTTAGGATTTCAAATTCAGTTGTTAAAAATCTTTCTAAAAAGTGAGCTCCCTTCTCTATGTTGGTAAGTGTGCTGTGCTGGACACAGTTCAGTCTTTGATGATGTGGGTGCCCTGGGATGTAACTGGGTCATTATTCTATTCTTAAACTCATTTATTTCTCCTTTAAAGTCCTAGAAGAGTAGTGTAAGTAGCATAACTGCCTTCTGAAGTAACACATATGCTTGGCATTAAAAAATTATAAAATCATTAAATTGTTTATTACAGTTTTTCATATCCTCTTAGAAGCAGGCGACAGGAAAACCAGCTTACTAATTTATTGTTTTTTTTTAATTATCCCAATTTTGTAGCTAGAAAATCTGATATAGAGAGAAGTAAAATAACTCATCTAATAGAGCTCAGTGTCTGTCAAAGCTCATCCCATAGAACCACATGACTCCAGGTTAACTCCAATCTCTCAGGCTCCTAGAAAGGAAATATGATTATGTCCAAGGGCATGAGGACTTAGGTTTTGAAGATCTTTAAAGCAACCCAGAAGAACAATGTAAATACAGGAAGACCAGAAATCAGTGACCTGGACTGTGCTTCAATTTTTATATGGCTTAGAGAAGTGAATGTTATTTTTCTTGTCCCATCTGAAACACAAATTTATTCCTTCTCCTCCATCGTTTAAATATCACATCTGAGTGACATCTAGAATGGATGTTTTTGCCAGTACAAGTTACTAAGAAAAGAAGAAAGCTCTTTCCCATGTGACATCTCCCCTCTGACCTACATAACAGTATTTTGGTGTTTTATTTCCTGTACAGTGGGTCCTCACAGCATTCATAGAAATGGCTACAATGTGCCTACATGGAATAATAGATTCTGTATTATTTTTCCAAAGACAACTATTTTCAATAGTTTTAATAGTTTCTAGTAGTTCTCAGTACACTTTAAGGATTATAGAAATATTATTCAAATATCATATATTGAATGGCCCCTCCATGAAACTCCTTGAAGAGACACATAGGGGATGCAATAATGTGTAGTCTGACCCTTGTTGGCAAAGAAGTTTGCATCTGGCAGAGAGGAAAAGTGTGCAGGAAGGCACCGGCCCACAGGGTGGCTGCAGAAGAAACCCCACAGACAGTGCCCATGGTGAGAAGATAAAAGCTCAAGCCTGAGAACATGACTTTGCATTTTGGTGGCATTTTCAAATATACTTTTAATTGACATCTCAAATTCAATGACCTGGACATCTAACTCAAGAAGCCACCTAGTTTATTGTTTTCTCTGACATGACAGCATATAAATTACCCTTCCTTCCTCTTAAAACAATGCCAGGGTGTCAGAACTTCTGTTTTCAGCAACTCCCTCTTGCACATATCTTAAGCCCATTTTTTTTTCCTCTGTCTTTATTAGAAACAACTGTCCCTTCCTCTCCACGCTGTCTGCGATTCCTTCTCAGGGGCTAAGAGCTTCAAGGTCCTACTCAGTGTTTTCTCTTTCTTTGCCAACTCAGTGAGATCCCTCTTGCCTTTTCTCATGATATGATTTGGCTGTATCCCCACCCAAATCTCACCTTGAATTGTAATAATCCCCATGTGTCAAGGGTGGGGCCAGGTGGAGATAATTGAATCATGGGGGTAGTTTCCCCCTACTGTCTCATGGTAGTGAATAAGTCTCATGAGATCTGATGGTTTTATTAAGGGGCGTTCCCCCGCACAAGCTCTCTTGCCTGTCACCATGTAAGACGTGAGCCTTTGCTCTTCTTTCATCTTCTACCATGATTGTGAGGCCTCCCCAGCCAAATGGAACTGTGAGTCCACTAAACCTCTTTCCTTTATAAATCACCCAGTCTCAGGTATGTCTTTGTTAGCAGCATGAGAACAGACTAATATATCATGCAATTGACCATCTTATGGAATCTTGGGGTGCTTTAAGGGGACAGAGTGATTGGATCTGTTTTGTGGTTGGAATATGAAGCATAGATGACTCAATCAGATTACCAGTGTCTGAAACGACATGGGAAGAAGCCAGGACAGACACACAGGGCTCCTCACTCTATTTATCACACTCCATGTATAAGTCTTGCCTTATTTTAGCAATATCAACAGTTCATCTGGAAATTAAAAAAAAAAAAAAAAAAAAAACGAAGAAGCAACTTGAGTCCAGATTCTTTACCTGAAGAAAGAAATGAACTACAACAATACTTGTACATTGCAAGGACTCAAGTAGTCAAATGAGGTTATGATTTTTCACCAGGACACCCAGGGTCTGTCTTTAGTGCTAACAGCCTCCTGACACCTATTTTGTAATAAAAGGACAATTTACTTTATATTGGTTGAGAGTAACCAAAAAACATCCAGATATTGTTGAATACTGATCATTTTAAGAAAACCATATTAATGCAATGAAAATATTGGGGGTTTATTTGAAAATGGCTGGTGGGTTTTAATTAAATTCTCCTATCCCACAACAGTTTTTTGTGTTGCTGAAACCACAGTGTGATCCTTTCTATCAGCTGCTCTAAAGTCCAGGTTTCACACTTTTTGTGGGTGGGCTATTGTGAATGACTTTGGTATTGTTTGGGTGATTTATAACCCAAGGATTTTCAGGTGAAATATACCTTCTAATGCTGGATTCCATGTTCTAGCTATTATCCCAGTGGCCAAGATAACCACTTTGTACTTCCCATGAGAGCTGAATCTCACAAAAGACTCAGCCTTGCTAACTTAAAATAAACTCCACTTATGCACACGACAGGAATAGAGAAGACTATCTCAGTGGTGCAAGCCAAATAAACAATTTCCCTGAAAAATAAAGTTCATTGACAGCAAGGTATTTTTGTTCATTTTTTTTTGGTATCATTTTGGGGTCTTGAAAAAAAATTATCTTCACTTACTTGGAAGTTCTATACTGACACACACTTATCACTATACTGAAGTAGTGGGCTGTGCCATAAAGGTTAAGTTCCACGTAAACCCCATTTTATGTTTTTACTATAGACTCCTTGTTTTCATGGGGTCTCCATTCATGCTGCTTGGGAGCCAGGCTAAATTCCCAGTGACTTCTATCAAAGCATAAGTGAGTTTTACTTCATGGGCAGAGAGAAGGTTCGTAGTTTGACAGATATGGCTGAATGACTAGGAGATGAACATCAAGCAACATTGTTTTTGCACAGGAGAAAAAAAGGAGTCTTGTCTACTCTCTGCTCCAGATCACAAAATAAAATGGTCCCATCATATTCAGGATGAACAAGTTTCCCATTCACAGCAAATCCCCAAAAACATGCTCTTAAACTCTGCCAGCCAAAACCTTGCACATGAAAGTGACAAGACACCACAGCCCCTATTTGGCTGCTGCAGCGGCTCACCTAGCTCTCTGCCCAGCACTGCTATTTATTCACTGGAACAACTTCAACACTCTGCGCCTGGACTGCAGCCACGTGCGCTCTGGCCCATGCAGTGTGGTGTGAGAGCTTTCTTTGGGCGGAATCCATCATCAGCCTGCTCTCCTGGCTCATGAGTGATTATCTGCTCTCAGCACCACTGATGACACTAAAGCAGGTCCATTTTTCTATTACTCATTTACTGCTTCGCACATGCTTAGGGCTTCTTGCCTTCTGATCAGTGTCCTAGCTGTGTGTCCTAATCCCAGTATTTAACTCTGTCTTGCTCATGACTGCCAGATTAAAATCCCTGTATTTCCTCCCACTTGCCCCCAATCAAAGCAGTCACTTCTCCAAGAGCTATGAGCTCATGTACCATGCCGATGCGTGGCGTTCTGATTTCCATGGTGTGGTAGACCATACCCCTGCCTGATCAATCCTTATTGCCAATACACCCTATATATATGTAATGGCAAAACCGCAATTACTTTTGCACCAACCTATAGGTGGGTTCCTCATTGGAAAGCCCTCCTTTCTCCTGGGAAAACCTTACTAAGCACCAAAATGCTACTGTTCTTCCAAGACTCCTTCACATTTCCCCACATCCCTGGATGTTTTCTGCAGATACCAGCCCTTATTAATGTTCTCCTCTCTCACTTAAAGTCTAGCACCATTCTCTTGTGTAATGCTATGCTTCTTTGTGTACATTATTGTTTCATCAATACTCTCATTTTCTAAGTTTAAGGCCTCTGGGAACTAAAATCAGGGCATTTTTTTTCCTATGTCCCCTTGTCTTCTTTAGATAGTAGGTACTTAGTAGAGATTTGTCAACTGACTAACCCAAGAAGCTAAGACAATTCTGGACATAGCTATGAAAGGCCAATACCTGGCAATATGAAGGTGGTCAGGAGATGTTTAGAATGAAAGTAAATGTTATATAGTTATAACTATTCCTCACTTGACTGCATGAAGGTCTGCTGTGATAAGCCCTCTATTCAATTTTCTTAATATGGCTTTTCTCAAGAGTACAACATTCTTATTCACTGATAGCGTCTTTTATTTAAAGGATAATAAATGAGACTATTAATTTTGAAAAGAACAAATAAACTTCAGGATGGATTAACTGTAATTCCAAAATACTAAGCAGTTTATTTAAATAACCTGCATAACAGAGAAGCCCTTGCTTTGTGCTCATAATCTTTGCAACTTAGTGTGATCATGAGTATTTTTTCTGATGGACCAAAAGCTTTTTGTTTTTGCTTTTTTTTCCCCCCTAGACATTGAGTCCAGGTAAAATCTGCCTCTGCAGTGGGCATTCTGGCATTCCATCTCTAGTTGTGACCCTACCTGGCTCTGGCATGAGCCTGGACTTGGAGGTCTTTATTGTGGGAAGAAGGCTGTGAGAAGGGGCATTGTGTCTGGGTTCCTCCTTAAAGCAGATCTGAGGAAAACCTAAGCCAGTAGCTCCCACCTTTTAGAGTGCATCAGAATCCCTGGAGGGGATGGGCAGATGATTGGCCCTGTCCTCAGGGTTCCTGATCCAGTAGATCGGGGGTGAGCTTGAGAATTTGCATTTGTAGCCAGCTCCCTGGTGATGCTGCTGCTGGTTCAGGGACACACTATGGGAACCGCTGACCTCAGCTGACTTTCGTCAGCTCTGATGCCTCCTTTTGTCCACAGAGACCCCCAACTGTGGCCAGTCAAGGAGACATGTGGAGTGTGGGCTTGGGCCCAACACTCCTTGAGTGCTGATTAAAAAAGAGGGCCACCTAATTCAGCCTCTCTTCCAATGACAACACATAATGTCATAGGTTCTTTATTTGCCGTCCTCTTTCTGCCCTCTCTTTACATGCTTTACTGCTGTGGGCCCAGCCACCCCAGGAGGGCTAATGAAAATTTAAGAGGGTGAATATGTTTAGGGTATTGACTGGTGAGACCTCGGGAGACAGCTGAAGAGGAAGGAATCTACCCCTTTGTTGCCATTATTGAAACTAGATTTCTTGAGAGGAGGAATTATATGTTAGTAGCACTATATTTTGCATGTTAGAGATGTCTAAAAACCTGAAGTGTGCTCTGCCTAACTCGTCATGGAGTCTTGGCTCTGAAAAGGTTATAAGGTGATGAAAAAGCCTCCAAAGAGAGATTTCATTCCCTGTCTTTTGACTGAAGGTAGTGTGTTGACAACAAAAAGCAAGGGTAAAGCTTTTCCATGAGCAGTGAGTCCTGTACCCTGCCTCTTAGTCATGTGATGCTGCTTAGTCATATGATTACTGCATTCCAGACCTGCTCTCATAGACACAATGTTCGTGTAGGGACTGAGATGTCATTTTTGGTTAAATGTGATTCATTTCTTTTATAGAGAAATGATGGCTCCCTAAGTCATAAAGCGATGGCCCCATGGAGTGGTGAGGTCCAGTCTGATTTGTTGACTGAGCCTGAAGGGCACCGCTTCTCTCACAGCCATTAGAAGTGCTCTGTGTTGGCAGAGACTTTGAAATACATACACTCCAACCCCAGTTCCTAGCTCTCTCAGCTTCTTTATGCTTCTAGTGACAAAGAATTCAGAGCTGTGTAAATGCAGAGAAGACAGATCACATTACCTCTGCCCTGCTCTGACTACTGAAAATGCTTTCTTATATTGAACCAAAATATGTCACTTTGTAGCTTCCACTGCTGGGTCCCACTTTTATCCCTTAGAGCCCAGCAGAACAATTATAATCCTTCTTCATCTTCAAATATCAAGATGCCTGAAAACAACTATCATGTCTCCTCCCCCACATATTCTCCAGGGAAAACATCCCTAATTCTTTCATCTACTCTAATATTACATGGTTTGGACTCACGTACTGTCCTGCCTATTCCCTTCTGCACATAGATTGTTGGATTATATCCCTTTTAAATTGAAATGATTGAATGTGGCAGTGAAATAAATCCTGTCCTCAAAAACATTCTCTTCATTAAACAGAAGTTCCACTATGAGACATTATTTACTTTGGAATGGCACGATATTTGAAGAGGTCAAGAGTTTTCTAATCCAGTATTACTGCCCCATGGAAGGATTAACATGCATTACTGGTATTTACTGTTTCAGTTTGATAATGTTTTCCCTTGCATGAATGTAGGTGGCTGTGATATCTGAGTTAGGGAAATGGAAATGATGTAAGAGAACTAGAAGTATTATGGATCACCACTCTGTTTCTTCTGGTTCTTCCTCTCATAGTCTTCTCAGATATTTCTCCCTGACATTTCTCTTTTCTAGGTGGTAAGTTTGGCATTAAAGCTGTTCTTTTGCTTCTACTGAAAAGGTATGGAACTTAGTTTCCAAGTTTTCTCCTTGAGGGAAGCAGAGGTTCTCAAACACTACTTACAAATTACATGGTCTATTTTCAGGAAAACAATGACTATTAGTAGATTAATTCAACCTAAACTTACAGCATGTGTCTAACCTATGGACATTTAGGTGATTTAAAACAAAATACAAATTGCTAGTCAACAGCAAGTGCCAGATATTAGAAGACAGAATCTAATTCTTCAGCATTCTTAGACACAATGTGGGTGTAATTGTCAAGATTAGAACATTGCTTTTGAGCATGGGTTGTGAAGTCGGCTTTTCTCCTTTGTGTCTAACAGATCAGCTAACAGAAATCAAACAATATGTATTTGCATCTCTTTTGTTAAGAATCATCTACACCTACTCCAAAAGTCAAAATATCCCAACTAATTTATTTAAAAAAATACACCACTAAAGAATGATTCAAGGGCAACAGGAAATATTATCTCTACCAGGAATCTTTTCACCACTAGGATAAATCATTTCCTCTGCCTTACTCTATTCCCGATTCACATTAGCTGTATTTCTTTGTTGCCAGAAATTTATATTGGGCATGCATACCAGACACTCCAGTGTGTTCACCCTACCAGTTTCCCCTCCTCCTGGATATAGAGCTGAACTACAATTTGCAGCTACTCTTGCAGTTAGGTATGACCATAGAATATGAATAGGAGGGATATACATTACTTTTAGGCCCGGATCATTAAAATCTTCTACATAATCATCTACTCTCCCTCTTTCCTTGTCTGCTAGTTGGATATCACCACTCAGGAGATCTTAGAAGCCATGTGCTAAAGATGACAAAGTGTCCCTCAGCCTGGGTCCTTGTATGGCATCAACCAATTAGATTTATGTGAATGAAAGAAATCTTCTATTTTGCTAAACTAGTGAGATTTACATATTTTCTGTTTCAAGAACTTTCTAATTAATATAGTATACACAGGCTCATCAAGAACTGAAGTTAATGCCACATTGCAATAAATGAATAACAACATCTGCTATTTTTAAAGTGCCTACTTTGTGTTGGACATTGTACAAAGAACTTTTTTTTTTTTTTGGAGACAGAGTCTCCCTCTCACTCAGGCTGGAGTGCAGTGGTGTGATCTCAGCTCACTGCAACATCTGCCTCCCGGGTTCAAGCAATTCTTGTGCCTCAGCCTCCTGAGTAGCTGGGACTACAGGCACGTGCCTCCACACCTGGCTGATTTTTGTATTTTTAGTAGAGATGGGGTTTTGCCACTTTGGCCAGGCTGGTCTCAAGTTATCTCCTGGCCTCAAGTGATCCATCCGCCTCGGCCTCCTAAAGTGCTGGGATTATAGGCGTAAGCCACCGCTCCTGGTCTGTACTAAGAACTTTACTTACGTTATCACATGAATCCTCATAACATCTCTGAGGTATATGTTGTTATTATTACTCTTATTGTTATTATTTTATGATAGGGAAAGCAAGGCATAAAGTTGATTAAGGTCACACAGTTAGCATAGTGGATTATATTATTGTCTCCAATTATTCTCTTCCCTCCCTGAAAGATTAGACGTCTCTACCTGTTGCTGCACGGCTTGCAGTGTTTCACTGTGGGAGAAATATACATCTCCTTCCCATTGATCATTGACACTGGTGTGACATGTGAATTGTCTGGTCAATGGAATGTGAGTGGATAACTTGTCCAATATCTGAGCAGGAATGTTAAGGGCCATTGCTTAACTTGGGAGTCTCCTTTTCCTCTGATACTGGGATAGAGTATTCCAGACCAGACCAATTCTTGATCTTGAATTCCAGAATGAAGAAGACACAGGAGGCAGAGCCACAGCTGACCAGCAGAGGCATAGCGCTCTAGAGAATAATACACCTGTGTTTTGTAAGCCACTGAGATGCTGGGGTTGCTGTTACTGCACCAAACTTAGCAAAAATGGACAAATACACCTAGACCTTGATGCAGATTCAGTTAGTGAGAAACAGCAGAGCCTGTGCTCTTAATCACGGAGCAACATCGCCTACCAAGCACATTGTCAAACTTGCACAAGTACCTGCTAGATGATACAAGAGAAATTTAAAGCATCATTAAAAAAATCAATTCTCATCCTGGATAAGAAAAAAGTAGATGTCTGTAAGTTTAAAGAGGAAACTGCCACAGGATTTAAACTTAATTTATAGATATGTCTCTCACATTACATATAATACCTTCAGATTTAGTCCCACAGAACAGTTGTTGGCAAGGACATGGATCTTTTAGCCACAGATGCACTTTCTGGTTCCTTTTGTAAGGATTTCATGTCGGAAACCACATCTCTGTGACTGGGAATAAGACCGGTGATACATGTTAGCCAAAATCTATTCACTAAAAGAATCACCAGTACTGTATGATTCCTGGTCCTAAGCACAGCCACACAGAAAAAATGAGAAACATGAGACTCAAGGAGATAATGGGTTTAATCTGACTTGGATACATTTGTATAGACATAAATTAGTCACTTGGTTAAAATTTAGGGTTAACTTTACACATTGTAATTGGGAAAATTGACTGATGGCCTTACTGCATTCCATATAAAATCAGATCTGAATGACCATTCGAACATTGCACACTGCACAAAATCATTCTCTGAGGTTTTGTTTAAACAATGATTCAATTTAGTAACAAATAAATAAATGAATATTTACAATTGATTAGCAGATATGATTAGATCAAAGCTACAGTTTAGAGAGGATACAGACTATTCTTTTAATGATGAGACTGCTCTTTAAGAAAAATAATTTCACTATTATTTAATGTTGTTAAAATGATAGCAAGTATATGTATATTCTAGTACTTTGCCAGAGGAAATTCAGAATACCATTAGAGCACTAACTGCAATTGTGATTATCTCTTCTTTTTATCGGAGCCTAATTATTTCTAGAAATAATTATTTAAAATGCACTTTAAAATGTATTTTTATCCTAAACAGCTACATTTTATTTTTCTATCTCTCCAAATACTTTCAATAAATTAAAAAGAAAACTCTAATGCAACAAAAGTGTTTTGATGATTTTTCAACTTAACTGCCAATTTCCCCCTTACTGGTATTACCAAAGTTAATAATTTTGTAAAACTCCAGAGTGAATCAATTCTATTTTGGTACTTAAATGCCAATTATTGAAGATAAAATGAAGAAACAATAAATGCCATCTCAATAAGCTATAAATCCAAATTCACTGAATTTAAACATCTTAATTCCACCAAACTTAAAGTTCTAATACAATGAACTTAGAAAAACCAACCTTACTTTGAAAAGTATTGTCACTTTAAAGCTGTTAGCAATAAGTAACTGCTTTTCCCCCTCACTTTCTTCCTTCCTCCTACTCTGCCTATCTCTGGTCCATTTCCATTTCCATATTACTTACATATCATTTGATAAAGGAAGAACTGGGGAAAAAGAGAAGAGCTTCACCTTATCTGCCTGCCTTTCCATAAAGAGCATTTATCTTGTTTTCATTAAGGTTTACATGGTCAACATTAAACCCTTGAGGAGAGCAACATTTCTTACCTGTGAAAATCAGTGAATGGGTTAAGATTCCATAAGGGCATTTTATTTTTAATCTCCGATTAATTTTTTCTATAACTTCTCAAATAACTATTCTAATTTTTTTCCCTATAAAGTAGAGGTAGACTGAGATGATAGGGAGGAATATGAGACTGAATTAAAAGCCCTTCCCTATTCTCAAGGAAAATAGTTTATGTAAGTCCTATGTATTAAATAAAGACCTGTCTCACACAAAGGAAAACATACTAATGTTTAGGCAATATCTAGATGAGGTAACTATTGTTTACGCAATACCTAGAAGAGGTATCAAAATGATTTTTTTAAATAGCAAAATGGAACGAAGTGAATGGGGGCGAATTTTCACAAGTTGCTCTCCTTAACAAATCTTACTTGAAATGAGTAAACCAATTATTTTGGAGTATGCTATTGACTGAAAAGGGCATAGTGACACTTTGTTAATCAATTAGCCACCTAGGAAGAAAGCAAGTCATAGTTCGGCGAATAAGCACTGAATATGTGAGCATGGAAACTACCAGAAGTAAAGATTATTGACTGAACAATTTCATATACCTAGATTATTGACACTACCCCCCTTTTTAATTTATTAGAGAAATTGAACTTTAGAACTCAGAAATACATTACTTTGTTTATCTAACAGTCTATATTCTTGTATAGCTTCATCCTCATAATGAATGTCTACTTCCCTCCTGCTGATAATATCAGATGGAACAAGGCCAAGCAACAGCTGCTTTGTTTAATACTCCATGCATCACTTCTTCTGTGTACTTTAGGTAGCAACCCTTTCGTAAACTAAATTATGGATAAACTTGTCAATACCTATCAGGAACCGAAATGTAAGAAATAGTGTAATAACTCATCCTTTTGCTTAGGTTTGAAATAGATTGCTCTGTCTTCACTAGCAATCATTTGAAAAGACTGGAAGGTATAAACACACTGCTTTAACCACATCCTGAGTGCTCAGCATGCAATATCTTTAGAAACAACATGTCACACTTGGAAAGCCCAGCAAGGAAAACCAGGATCATATCTTGTTTACCATTAAAAACAACAAACCAGAACCAGCTCAAGACCTCATGCACAAGTGCATCCACAAAACAGGAAAGCAGCCAGGGATATTGTTGAAGCTTTATCAACATTTCCAACCAGTTGCCAAACCTTGACTGGGCTCTGCAATTCAAACTATACCTTGTAACATCTGGATGGCACTCTTACAGGCATTCTATTTCAAATATGACTGTCACCTTCCTGTATTATTTTTCCTCTTCATGTCAGTGACAGTGGTGGTGGTGGGGGACCTACTACCAAGGGTAAGAGCAGGGCAAAGACCAGCTTCTGGTAAAGTGAGAGGAGAAGGGCTTGATGGACTTACCTGTTTTCCCTGTATGAATGTTGAAATGAACTTGAATGGTAATAAATCCTCCCCTCCTGCAGTTTCTTCCTTGTTTGTATTAAGAGAAGTGACTCCTCTCGGTTTCCTATGCCTGCAACCTAGGAAATGTAGCCACCTTGCTCACACGCAGGCTTGAAGATGTGATCACTGGCTTTCATCTTGCTAACAAACTCTCTCTCCTTTTCGGGAGCTCACCAGTGTTGTTTTGATTCCTTCCAGTTCCAGACTGAGAGGAAACTATATCTCCACCCTCTTGAGTCCTAGGACCCTTAGAAACAACTTGGTTGGGCCGGATACGGTGGCTCATGCCTGTAATCCCAGCACTCTGGGAGGCTGAAGCAGGCGGATCACAAGGTCAGGAGTTCGAGACCAGCCTGACCAACATGGTGAAACCCCGTCTCTACTAAAAATACAAAAATTAGCCAGGCGTGGTGGTGCGCACCTGTAATCCCAGCTACTCAGGAGGCTGAGGTAGGAGAATCGCTTGAAACCGGGAGGCAGAGGTTGCAGTGAGCCGAGATCCAGCCACTGCACTCTAGCCTGGGTGATAGAGCGAGACTCCGTCTAAAAAAGAAAGAAAGAAAGAAAGAAAGAAAGAAAGAAAGAAAGAAAGAAAGAAAGAAAGAAAGAAAGAAAGAAAGAAAACGAACAAACTTGGTTGGCTGGCCTCTCGCTGACCAGGGTGCTTCCACAGCTCCCTTCTGCCATCTATGCCTAACAAAGTTAAAGAGAAGAGCGTGAGAGGGCAAGGGATGCATGCTTTTGAAAGCCAAAGGGACTCAGCTAAACTAGCAACCCTCATCAGAGGCGGATCGGTGTGTGTGTGTGTGTGTCTGTGTCTGTGTGTCTGTGCACGCGCGCGTCCTTTTTCTCCCCCTGAGGACAGAATCCTGTCTCCACTCTCAGTTCAGCTCAGGTCTTTCCCTGTCCCAGTGTTCTTGATTCTGAATAGGTCCTCTGATGCACCGCCATGCATAAAATGGATGATTTGCAAGCTTCTTTGCCTCACGTAATTCCGTGGGTAATTTGATATCCAGATTCTGCACGAGCCAAAGACTCATTTATTTATAGAAAGTGATTGACCTCCAGCGACCAAAGGAGTGGGTACTGCTCGCTGGGGGCTGCAGACCGGTGAGGCTGCACCCTCGGCGCCTGGGCTCTGGCCTTGGTGCTGAATCCGGAACCCGCTGGGGAACCACCACCTCGGCGGCCCCCAGGCAACTTTCGGGAGGTTTGAGGAGCACCCGGCCAGATCTGGGCACCCTCTCGAGCGTCGCCGTCAGGGAGTTGGGCACAACCAATGCCCTGGGACCCGCCACAGGGCACGCGGCTGGCTTATTCCTTTGCCTGGAGCCGGGAAAGTTTTGTCCAATTTTTTTCCCCTGTAACTGGAGCTGTGGTCTCCCCCCCACCTGGGTCGCCATGGAGACTCGAGCTCTTTTTCTTTCTCCAGGCAAAATGGGAGAAGCTCAGTTAGCTCAGCCCTGACTGTAGCAAGCCCTTTTTTCTCCCTAAGCAGTTCCTGGGCATCACCCTTTTCCGTTTTTTTCAGCAAAAGAAAGGCAGGCAGGGAACAGGGCTAGCAGGATGTGGCATTGCTCCCTGTACCATGGGGCTCTCCGGGACCGACAGACTTTGGATAACAGCAGTTGGGAAACACTCTAAACATATAATACATCTCCAACTCCCAAACACTGGAGTTGTGGGTTTTTTTTTTTTCTCTTCCTTTTTTTGGGTGTTGGAGGCGGAATTCTTTGGAAAATTCTGGTATTTTGTTTCTCCACTAACCTCACCCTATCTCTGTGGCTGTTTCTATTAAGATGTATTTTTCCCCTGACAATCTCTCCATATTGCACCTAGTACAACAGATGTACCTGTGGATCCACTGGGCTTTTATTGGGTTTTGGGAATACTGATGTTATTTCACTTAAAAACTAATCCAAGCTTAATGTTTTGATGAAAATGAAAATATATCCACAGGGAAGCAAATATCCACAGCCACCCAGTCCTCTAAATGCCACACACATCTCATTTTACCTAAAGCGTTTTTCTTCCCTTCCAATTACAAAATAATTCAGTTTACTCCTAGGGAGATCTTCCTATTCACTGTTTTTAGTCATGGTAGCACATCTTTGGTTTTAAGGATAGAGAACAGTTAGGAGTTACAGTATTCTGTTTCCCATTCTCCGCATGTTTCTCCCCAACCCTCACTTTTCCTCCCTCTCGTGTTGTCTCCTCTCCTCTCCATGCAAAGCAGAACAAGAAGACTGCCTTCCACAAAGACAATGGGCTTTTCCCAACTGTAAATGACTACACCACAAGCCGCACCTGCCAGTTAATCAGTGCATTTCGTCTTTGCCAGCGGATGTTGAAATGATGTCTGCAATAACTGACTGGGTTTCTGCGAGCCCAGGGATGCAGACCCCTCCTCCCCCCGCCCCCCGTGCGAGTTTCAGTCGCTAATGAAAACCGTATGAAACAGATTCCCCTTCTGTTATGTAACCGGCTTCTCCCTCGCCTTTCGGCTGACTTGGGCACAATATTTCTCATGAGAGTGGAGATGCCTGCGGCGACGGCGGAGCTGGGGAAGGGGACGCGGGGACCCGAGAGCACGGAACGCCTCGCCCAGGTGGACGCCAGCTCCTCGCCTGCGAGCAGCTCAGCGCACCGCTTACCTGGCTGCGGACGGGGTGGCTTCACTCAATCATGATCTCTCTTGAAACGGAGCAAGACTGAACAATTCACTACACGACGGACGGCGAGGGAAGGAAATGCAAAAAAGAAAAGGAAAAGAAAAAAACTGGAATCAGATGGTCAAATTTCACATCAGCCCCGAGAGGCTGTTAGGAGACTCCATTCTGCTCGCGGCTGTTCCGGCTCCAGGTCCGGCTTCCCGGCGTCCGCGGGTCTCCACCCCTCCGCCCGCCCAGCCTCTCCAGCCAGGTGCGGCCGTCTCCGGACTGGCTCCCTCTGGCCGAGCGCGGAGAGCAGGGCTGAGCGCTGGGGCCAAAGGAGGGGCGGGGGGGCGCGCGTTTGGGCAGGGACGGGGGAGGGAGACTGGGTGGAATGAAGTGGGAAAAGATAAGAGTGGCAGAAGAAAAAAAATATCCCCGGCTAGGAGAAAAGTGGTGGACCACGCAGAGAGACGTCATGAAATCCGCAGATTCAATGAATGCTACTCAATTCCAGCCGACTGGCTGAGCCCCGCTGGCAGCGCACGAAGCGACGCGGCTCCGAGATAAAAGCGAGCGCAGCGCCGCGTGCTGGGGAAAAGACCGCACAGCGCCGGCGCGGTCCGGGAGGAAGGGGCGGGGGCGAGCAGGACAGAGCCACAGACCCAGAGACTCTCACCCCGCCGCCCATGCCGGCTAGCGTGTCAGCGCGCCGAGGACCGGGCTTGGTGGGGGCGGGCTGGGCACAAACCAACGTGCATCCCCCGCCACTCCAACACGACACTGGAAATGTGGGTGCTCCGTGCTGGGGGAATCTTTTGGGTTTCGGTCCCCGACCTCCCAGTCCCCACCTTTCTCCCCGTGCCACTAAGTTATTCCCGGAGAAACGCCTAGAAAGCAGGAAAGAGCTGAAGCTCGGGGAGCAGTTTTGTCTGCTGGTTGTAGGGGTTCGGCTTTTAGCGTTTTGTGAGATAAGGAAAAAGTCTCTGGGCACTGCCTCCCACCGGGCTGAAATCCGTGAGAAGCAGCCCCGGCGCGGGAGCCGGAGCCTGCACGGCCCAGAGGGGGCGCAGCGAGCAGCTGGGACGGAGGGGAGGGGCCGTATCCCTGGGCTTTGCTTGTACCTGGTGGCGCCCCAGCCTGCTGCCCCATTCAGTCCCTTCTGTCCTGTTCACTGCAACTGGGACCTGGTCCCGGCTGCTGCATCATCACCCCACCCTTATATGGTGTCTCTGGGGTCACTGGAGACAAAGAATGGCCTTTTCCAAGAATGACCCAGGCTGCCTTCAAAGTTGAATTTGTCAGGATGAGCCCCTTAGACAAAGGTCTACTCCACTCTTTGAATCTAACTTGCTTTGTGCTGTTATTCCAGGGGCCCCTCATAGTGCTCCCCTCTTGCACCCCCTCTTTTTCTTATGGTCATCAAAAACAATGGTTCTACATTTCCAAAGCCTTCCCATAAATTGCTTCTACCTATGAACAGAACTCTCTTTTATGCTGTCTTTTTCCTAGGGATGAATGGATTGACAAATTGTAAGAGCAGCGAATACCGTTGGCTAGTAATTTTCTAATGGCCCTTTCAATAACCGGCTATTCTTGTGCTGCTTTATGAAGTGGCTTTCCTTTCCTTCCATAAGGCACAGAATCCCTACCTCAAAGAAGGTGACCTTATTTTAGAGAGAAGGCTTACGGAAACCTCTTATTTCCAAGATTATTTTATTCTACATACATACATTTTAATTACCTAGCAATTCAGGTCCCCTCAAGAATGCTGTCTGCCCTCTAAAAATGACTGTAATATGGAGAGGTGTTTGTGTCAATTTGCATCCAAAGTCATGTACAAGTCAACCGTACACACAGCGTGTGAGCTTGTATTTGCTGTTGATTTTCCCTAAGAGGTTGTAATCTGACCTGCTATTACTTCTGAGTCATATATCCCATATACAGAATATATGAGTATGTGTAATATCTGTAGTATGTGTAATACGTGCTCCACAATGCCTGCTGGATCTAGTGATAGTGTTAGAAATAAACAAAGAACAACTGAACCAAACAATCCCTGAGAGACCAGGAATACAAATGCAAGATGCAGGATTTCGGTGGACACAGCCTTAGAACATTAAAAGAACAACCCATGTTGACTATAGTTGTGTAAAGGGCATTCTGTTTAATCTGTGAAGCTGCTATGGGTATGCCTGCTAATTTTGATGATATATACTTTTACCAGTAGAATGATTTCACAAAGTGTCTTTCTTACAAGATATTAGACTAAATAAGAAAGTCAAGAGTTCGAAGTAACCTATTTGTCTCCTTCAAAATACTTTGAAATCTCCCCGACTTGAAACAGCTGCCGGGGTGATGTGGGCAATAGCACTTTGTGAATGGCATAAGAGCATGTGTTGAATGAGATGGATTCCATTAGCACAGCCTGGGATTTGATTAACACCAGAGACAAGAGCAATTGGCTTAACTGAATTCATTCATTTATTCCGTAGAGTTCAGATAAAGTGATCTGCATGGGTGTAACTAAGAGACTGCAGCCACATCTGAAAATCAGGCGAGCTGTGCTTCAGAGCTGCAAATTGTGGCTCCTCTGAGTTCCTGAGAGCCCAGTCTCTCAAACTACATTGTGTTTAGCTTGTCTGAAATCTCACTTATGTATCTATTTTATGATTTCAGGTGAAGGCAAGGCCTGGGGGAGAAGATCTTTCAGGGTAAATCAGTGCTCCAAATCTCACATAGTGACTTTTATGATTGATTGATTATGTCATACAGATGAGACTGGTTTGTCTCCCACATATAAAGCTGTAATGGAGACTTATTAGCCAGTAAAATTAACAAACTGAATTATCTTCACGGGGTGACATTTGTTTTGGGTAATCTTGTTTTTCTCCGTCATTGATTGCGGCAGTTTATAAACCGTTCTATCTTGGCCCATGGGTAGATCTGGCCTTGTCTTAGACAGGCTGACACCAGAACTAAGATGTTTGGGGGTTTTTGGTTCCCACCCTTGGGCCAGTACTTGTTTTAGATTTAAGACCTTAGCTGTTGTGGATCTAACTGTTAAGAGACCTAATTCTTCTTCAGTTTCACTCCCCTGCCTGCTTTCTCCACAAAAATGCTACCACAGATAAACAACATATTTAAAATGCAGAGATGGGAATATAAATTTAAAAAAATTTATTTTGTCTCTAAAAGGACATCTTAAAGAGTATCAAGAGATAAGTGTTAAAATTATTCTATTTTACATTTCTACTTCCAGTGTACTGAATGTGATATAGGAGTTAAGAAGCAATTACTTAGGCAGATAGTAAGGGTATGGGAGTCCTAGGTAAGGCTTTTCTTTTTAATGAAAATCAGCCCCAAATAATTTTCTAACAGAGCAGCCTGCAAGCTGGGAGCTTGCACAGGTGAATGCGGGCAGGAACTAAGGACTAAAGATGTTAAATATGGCGGTCCCATTTTCCCTTCTCTGTTAGCCACGTGTACTGTAAACGAGCAGACAAGATGGTGCCAATCAACTGGAAAGTCCATTTGCATAAGAAGATTAGGGTGGGGCAACTAGCCTTCCCGGCACACTATGTAGACATCATACTTGAGTGAACCAATCTGTGAGCCCTCTGTAAATCAGACACTGCCTTCTCCAGACTGCCTGTAAAATCTGCTGCGGTCCTCTACCTTCTCCCATTTCCAAGTGTCTCTTGCTCGTGAGGAGCTGCTCTCCCCCTCCTCTCTCCTTTCTTCTATTACACTTTCTGCTCCTTAACCCACCTACCTGTGTCTGTGTGCTGAATTCTTTCTCAGTGCATGACAATGAACCCCAGGGTATATACCACAGACAGCAGTAGCCACTTCAAATGGATTTCATTCATGTCTCTTATTTAGGGAATATCTGTAAACAGCTGTTGGTATTTCTTTGATTGATTATAAATTGGGAGATATATTAAGAAATACATCTTAATTCTTAAGAAATATTTCTAGGTGTAAAAAGTTAAGAATTTTTGCTAAGGAGAGGGTTTCAGAGGGGTTTTAGCTCTGAGGCATTTTGGGGCTGGTCTTTAGAACTTTAGGATAATTTAGAACAATTATTGAGTTATGCCCTTTTCCCTTGATACACATTTATCTCCTATGCATTTTCCTTATTTTTGTTATAGTAGGTAGCTAGTAGGTTACAGTAGGTAGCTAGTCAGACATGAGCAGGGCAGAAGAGGGCCTTCCCCACCAGGCATACCAGGAGACCATCAGGTGATGGTTAGGCAGTTGTTAAACTGTCCGTCTACAAAAATAATTGGTCACAGCTGGCACCAGAAAAAGTGGTCTCCCAATAGACAGAAACACCTGAAACTGGTGATCAGCAGCTTCCTGATGACATCTCAGGACTTAGGTGAGTGGGCTCAAGCATGTGGACTAAGGCAAAATGGCACAGTTTAACTGTTATCTAACCCTCTTCTAGGAACACTTGGCTGGTAAGGGAAGAACGCCTCAAGTGAGCATGCACTGTACAGTAAACACTGTACATGTGGCCCCTCTCAAGTGCTGGCAGGCCATGGCACATACAAACAGCCCACCCCAAGAGAAGAATCAGGGTAGAAGGCACACAACACCCGGGAAGTATGCCAACGCATAAAACCCCAAGTCAAAGGTCAAACAGTGCATTTGATCTCGCAAGTCGCCCACTTGGCCCTCTTCCAAGTGTACTTTACTTCCTTTTGTTCCTGCTCTAAAACTTTTTAATACACTTTCACTCCTGCTCTAAAACTTGCCTCGGTCTCTCACTCTGCCTTATGCCCCTCAGTTGAATTCTTTCTTTTGACAAGGCGAGAATTGAGGATTCTGCAGACCACACAGACTTGCTGATGCTAACACTTTAAAACAACAATCACCATTTCTACTAATCTTAAGTCATAAATACTTATGAATGTCCTGAAATCATATATTTTTATTTTAATTTCATGGCTTGATAAATAAGTGCAGTCAGAAGACTATTTGATAGATTCTTTCTTATATGATGTTTTATTAGTTCATTGTTTAGCAGGTATATCCTTTTTAATCATAGTCTTCTCCCCAAAAATGTATTAAAATGCAATTTAGAAAATTATAATAGCTTTGAATATAATATTTCAAAAGACCAGGGGAGGTGACATTACAAAAATTACATAAATGAAACTTAGTTAATCTTCCTTTACCTCTTACTGGAATTAATTCTAATTAACATGATATCTGCACAACAAAAACATTCAAGGCCAAAATAAGTGAATTAATTTGGTACGTTGCTCTTTCTCGTTCATTTGCTAAAATGGCTAGATTCTTTATTTTCTACCGAAATTCTTAAGGAATGAGGATATGAGGTAGAGAGAATGAGATAAATTTCCTTCTTTTGGGTGCTATTGCAACTCTCTTGTGAGTCACCTCCTATAGCCACCCTGGACAACAAGCAATTATTAACCTACTGGATCTTGTCTGCTTTCAGCAGAAGTGAAGCTCTTGCCCCACATTCCCAAGCTTACATAGTTCTCCTGCTAGGACATTACCTACCTTCCCTCTTAGAAATACAGTTCAGAGTCCAGTTCCAAATTCCAGGTCGTCCTTGGTGATCTTAAGCCAGATGCAAATACTTAGGCAGTCTCAGCCCCCAGCACCCATGCCAAGTGATGGGTTAAGGCAAGAATTTTCTGCTTTATCATTTTATCTGAAAAATGGTGTTGTAGATAGTGTTCTTTGGGAAGCAGACTCTGAGATGAAGTTTTGCGTGCTTAATGTTTATTAGGGACGTTTCTAAAGGATGTAATGTTTGTATGATCAACATCTATGGAAAGGATAGAAATGAAGTAGGACTAGGCACAAGACCCTTGCCTTGGCTGATCTCACTGGGAGCTCTGAGCTAAAATGGTCCATTAGAGTTGTCCTGATTTGGTTCCAAATGGCCTCCACCAGCTCAGTCACTGGATGTCCATCAGTTGGGCAAGAGCATGACTTTGGGCCAGGCAGCTCTTTGCACCTGACAGCAAAATGCAGTCTACAACAGCCTTCTAGCAGCTAGGTCAACAAGCCCTTACTGGAAGGGGGATCTGGAGGGCATATCTCATTGCCCACCACAAGTGGGGATAATAACATTACCTACTGCATAGGATTATTATGACTACTACATACCGTAACTGTGAAGCAGCTTCATTGTGCATTGGTTACTACTTCAGCCCATCTTGGGTGGCGATTTTACTACTTGTCTGAGTCTGGCGAGGTAGAATACTCATACACACAACAAGTTACATGAAGTAGGTTTATTACCTGCAGACAGGCAGCAAGGGACAAGGGAAGCCTAGGACCAGGATGAGCTGGCTTCCCAAGACTCAGGAAAGCTGCCCCGGGTGGGAGAAATCTCATCTGGATGTGCTCCACTTCACGCTGCAGCTGAGGGGCCCCAGAAAGCACCCTGCCCTGGGTTTTATACCTCAGAGCAAGAAGATTTGCTGAGCTAAAGCATTGAAAGATATTCTATGTGTAAGGGGAGCAGGAGAGTACAGGCTATTCCAGACTACTTTTTTTTTTTTTATTTCAGGATGTTGCATTCCCAGTATATACTACAGTTATTCTTGAGAAACAAGTGTATAAGGAGGATGAACTGGTTCAAAGCCACCCAGAAAGCTGTTCTGCAATAACCCATAGAAACAGTGGAGCACAGTTTCTGGTATATAATAACACTTAATACATGTCAGATATTTATTAATTCATGATGCTAATCATCTGTAAGATTAAGAAAACTGAAGACTGTGTATTTTCATGTGGTTCCAGATTTGTATCCACCCAGTTTCAAGTCCACTGGGACTTCAATCCAATTTCAAATCCCTCTCTTTTTTTTAAATTTTAGTGTAAGTTCTGGTGCAGAACGTGCAGGTTTGTCACATAGGTGTACATGTGCCATGGTGGTTTGCTGCACCTATCAACCCATCATCTGGGTCTTAAGCCCTGCATACGTTAGATATGTGTCCTAATGCTCTCCCTCCCCTTGCTCCCCACCCCCTGACAGGCCCCAGTGTGTGATGTTCCCCTCCCTGTGTCCATGTGTTCTCATTGTTCAACTCCCACTTTTGAGTGAGAACCTGCAGTGTTTGGTTTTTTGTTCCTGTGTTAGTTTGCTGAGAATGATGGCTTCCAGCTTCATCCACGTCCCTGCAAAGGACATGAACTCATTCTTTTTTATTGCTGCATAGTATTCCATGGTGTGTATGTACCACATTTTCTTTACCCAGTCTATCATTGATGGACATTTGCAAATCTCCCTCTTCTAGTAACAGTAAAATACCAAAAATCGTTCTTATTGTCTCTGATTAGTTAATAAACCCCATCTCTGAATCAATTACTGTGGCCAGAAGGATGGAATGCTAGATATGGTCTGTTGGAGCCTGACATATATTTCCACTTACTTCTGGTGCCCTAACTCAGGAATACACCATTCTTCAGAATAAAAAGAACCCAAGACTTTGGCATCAATTGCTTCTCCAGTCTGAAGGGGAAGGGGCCTAGTGGGTAGTAAATGTTCAAGAAATACTATATAATCCTCTAATTACAACACAGAAAAGTTTGGTTTTCTTTCTTTTTGTTGAAAACAGATAGTGGTAAAATTATCTTTTGTAGGCTCATAAGAAACTTTGGTAACCATATAAATGGATTCCCTTTCTCTTGTTACAGTATTTCTCAACACTCAGTGATTTGTTTAGGTAGGTATTTCCTCCTATTTTCTCTTTATTTAGAACTAAAGTGGAAGAAATAAAATATAGAATCAATAAAAATTCCAAAGAGTCCACAAGGGAAACAAGCATCCCAGCCAGGATGGAGTGATGCTACAATTTAACACTGAGATCCATGAAATTGATTGCTTGTGGCAAATAAAGAAGAACAGATCTTATTTGTGGCCTCAATTCTCTGAGTTGTTGTGCCTACTTGAGTTTATCTGCTGGTTCAAGACCCACTTAGTAGTGGGAAAGAGAACACTGGCAAAAAAAAAAAAAAAAAAAAGACAATATAAAGATCATAGAACCAGAAACTGTAGGAGCCGGAAGTCACGTTAGAGATTATCTGGTTCCTTTTCAACTTCTATCAGCCATTCTCTGACCCACAATTAAGACCCCAAGGCATCCTTTACCTCCTAAACATGTTGATTTGTTTCCGTCTCCTTTACTTTTAAACTCTTGGGTAGCCTTTCTATTATTCACCATGTGAAAGCCTTTTACATCATCTCTCAAATCTCTAGTTTATTCCTTATCTTTGAGCCTACTGGAATACAATTCTGTCTTATGCATTAAACATGGTAGTATGTTTTGTGTTACCATTTATAGTAACATAAAAATGAAAATCACACACTTATTTTCCATGAAGTTATGTGATCCTTTTCAAACAAATATAATTCAGGAGAAAACAAGGATATAAGATAATACAATAATGCCAGCATAAATTTTTGCAAAGATATTTCATGAAGTAACAAAATAATAGTAGAACCTTCAGAATTTAAGTTATCTTGGACAAATTACTTAACTTTTTAGGCCCTCTAAAGTAGTAATAACAATAATATGTAGTATTAGTGTTCTGTTACTAAACAATTACTGCAAACATAACAGCTTTAAAAGTAGCCATTTATTAGTTCATAGTTCTGTAGGTCAGAAGTCCCAGCAGGATATGGGTGGGTTTTCAGCTCAGGATATCACAATACTGACATCAAGGTGTCAACCAGTCTGGGTTCTTGTCTGGAGGTTCTGGGAAAGAATACACTTCCAAGCTTATTTTTGTTATTGACAGAATTTAGTTTCTTGTAGTTGTAGGACTGGTGTCTCCATTTTTTTACTGGCTGTCAGTGAGCGGGCTGTCCTTTGCTCCGACAGTCTATCTGAATTTCTTGTCATGTGGCCCCTCCATATTCAAGCCAGCAATGTCGCATCAAATCCTTCCCATGTTTTAATTCCCTGACATCTTCTGCTACCAGCTACATAAAACTCTCTTTCTCTTTTTTAAACAGGCTCATGTGGTTAGGTAAGGCCCACCTAGATCATCTCTCTATCTTAAGGTCAACTGATTTGGGACATTAATTATGTCCGAAAAATTTCTTCACAGCACTATCTAGGTTAATGTTTGATTGAATACCTTGTGTGTACACAAGGGATAGGAATATTGGGGGCATCTTGGAATTCTGCTACCACATACCTACTTCATAGATCTTTTACTAAATGAGATAATACATGGGTAAACAGTGTATTAAAAGTTAAGTTTTGATGGAAACACTAAGGAACATGTATTTTTGCTGATCTGCTGAATCACTTCATTGGTGTGAAGCAGCAGCTGGGCCTGCAACTGCTCTACCTTCCTCTGGATCTTCCTCCAGCTTCTCCAACTGCCCAGCCAGATGTGTGCGATTTTAGCTCTGTGATGAAGGGCTGTTACCAAGGCCAGAGGCAATAAAAATTGACACAAGGTTCAGTTCATCCTTGTGGTGTTTCAGCACATGCTTATGGGTTCCAGCCTGTTTGTACCATATTACATCACTGCTATCGTACCTACACTTCTAGCTGGTCTCCTAAGGGCTAAGATCATAGTAGTAGATGCTTTTTTCGATTATCGTCTTGTGTTCTCTCTGCCCTCTGTCAGCACATCAGCAGGATGAACTTCTTTACCTGAATAGGTGACTCCAACTTTCACTGGTTAGAACGAGGGACCTTGGTGGTATGATTATTACGTTGCCAGTTTTCCAGGATTATTGAACAACTAATAAGAAATGCTTTAGAGAATTTCCTGGATTCAAAAATAGATCTTCTTGCTCATGCTAAAGAGCACCACCTCAATTTCTCTCTGGTAATCATCATAACAGTTAGGGACTCCTTTTCTGCCTGTTGGTTTTGTAGCATAAGGAGTCCCAAAAGGGTAGGGTGCAATCTCAGCTTCCAATGCATCAGGACTACTGTATGTTCCTTGGTAGACGCTTTCCTTCCTGAAACACTAGGACCTGTAAACCCATCAGGCCAAGGTAGTAGGAAGGAGAAGCAAACATTATTTGGTAAAATAGTGATGGGGCCAAACCCCCATTGCCCTATTGGTTATTGGCTATACATTATATGCATTCTGGATAAGTGACATCACATGCATTGGTTGCCAGTTTATGGCATTTACCACACCTTGTAAGACAGGATCCAAACCTCACAGGGTGCTGTCTCCCAGCTGGTGTCATAAAAGAGTTTTCAGAAGACCATTCCACCATTCCACCAAGCAGCTGTTGCTCAACAGGAGAAACTTCTACCCAATCAACACAATCACAAGAAATAGTAAATCCTCTTTTTTTTTTTTTTTTTTTTTTTTTTTGCTTTTCTTATAAGTCTCTATGTTCTGTGGTGGTTTGTTATTCAGAAATAGATAATCAAAACAAAAATCAGTATCTAGAATTGAGGTGCTACTGTAATAAAACATGAGGCCTTGACTTTGGGACCAGGTAGTGAGCAGATGCTGGAAGAGAAGCAAGGAAACTGCTATTGGAAGCTGGAAAGATGGCACTTTGAGTTTTGTAGCAGCTAATCAATTTGCAGAATTGTCACCTGCAGTAACTTGGAAGTTAGAAAATATACGCGAACTTATGGATCTGGCTAAGGAGATTTCCAGGTAGAATGTTGAAAGTGCCAAATGGCTTTCTTAGCTGCGTATAATAACCATTGGAAAAGACAGAACTGTTCTGTTTGTAAGAATTTAGGGGCAATATAACAGAGACAAAACTTGCTGTTTGGAAAACAATACAGTTTATTATCCCTAGTCTTTCCTAGAGTGAGAAAGTCTCAAACTAAAAAATAGCCACAGGATAAGGATCAGATGAAGGATATGGCTTCATCTGTATGGCTTCAGAGATATGTAAGATCTCTGAAGATTTAAGATGGTGCCTGGTTACTTCCTCAGCTAGAAAAAAAGCACTTTAAAACCATAAAAACCCTAGAAGAAAACCTAGGCAATACCATTCAGGACATAGGCATGGGCAAGGACTTCATGTCTAAAACACCAAAAGCAATGGCAACAAAAGCCAAATTTGATAAATGGGATCTAATTAAACTAAAGAGCGTCTGCACAGCAAAAGAAACTACCATCAGAGTGAACAGGCAACCTACAAAATGGGAGAAAATTTTCGCAACGTACTCATCTGACAAAGGGCTAATATCCAGAATCTACAATGAACTCAAACAAATTTACAAGAAAAAAACAAACAACCCCATCAAAAAGTGGGCAAAGGGTATGAACAGACACTTCTCAAAAGAAGACATTTATGCAGCCAAAAGACACATGAAAAAATGCTCATCATCACTGGCCATCAGAGAAATGCAAATCAAAACCACAATGAGATACCATCTCACACCAGTTAGAATGACAATCATTAAAAAGTCAGGAAACAACAGGTGCTGGAGAGGATGTGGAGAAATAAGAAGACTTTTACACTGTTGGTGGGCCTGTAAACTAGTTCAACCATTGTGGAAGTCGGTGTGGCGATTCCTCAGGGATCTAGAACTAGAAATACCATTTGACCCAGCCATCCCATTACTGGGTATATACCCAAAGGACTATAAATCATGCTGCTGTAAAGACACATGCACATGTATGTTTATTGCAGCACTATTCACAATAGCAAAGACTTGGAACCAACCCAAATGTCCAACAATGATAGACTGGATTAAGAAAATGTGGCATATATACACCATGGAATACTATGCAGCCATAAAAAATGATGAGTTCATGTCCTTTGTAGGGACATGGATGAAATTGGAAATCATCATTCTCAGTAAACTATCGCAAGTACAAAAAACCAAACACCACATGTTCTCACTTATAGGTGGGAATTGAACAGTGAGAACACATGGACAAAGGAAAGGGAACATCACACTCTGGGGACTGTTGTGGGATGGCGGGAGGAGGGAGGGATAGCATTAGGAGATATACCTAATGCTAAATGACGAGTTAATGGGTGCAGCACACCAGCATGGCACATGTATACATATGTAACTAACCTGCACATTGTGCACATGTACCCTAAAAGTTAAAGTATAATAAAAAAACAAAAGATGCAAACAATACGAAATTTAAAAAAAAAAAGAATCTTCAGGGAATTGTCCTCCAGAAGTTCTAGGTGAGGCCCAAAGTAGAGTGATCTGTCTTGAAAGAAATGATGGTTTTAGATTGGGACACAGGGTAAACTGCAAACATTCTATAAAAAGTTCACAGTGTCTTTAAAGGGATTTACCAACTTGAACTGAAAGAGACAGGATCAAATCAAAAGGTAACGAAGCTTTGGTTCCCGGACTTTCTGTGGGCAGGAAACAGGCAGAGAAAACTGCTCACATGCAAGTGCAAGACACTGCTTATGGGAAGGAAAAAGCTCTCACAGAGCAAAGCTGAGAACTTCAAGAGGAAGGAACCAAGAACCGCAAACAATTGTTAGGGAGCAGAATTTAGCCTTAATTGTGGAACACTTCAGGATCCTTGGAGGTGCATGACAAGATATTTCTGGGTGTATTTCGGAATTGCTATGGGCCAATGACCACTGTATGCCTCTCATTACTTTCTATTTTAAGTGGGAACATTGACTGCAATTACCCTGTTCTTGTCTCAACATTGTGTGTTGGATATGTGGGAACAGAAAATTTGACTTTTTGTTCACATATCTCTAGATTAAGAGTTATTGATACACACCAACAATCCCAGCAATTTAGGAGGCTGAGGCAGGAGGATTACTTGAAGCTAGGAGTTTGAGACCAGACTGGACAACATAGCAAAACCTTGCCTCTACAAAAAAATTAAAAAAAAAATTAGCCAGGCATGGTGGTGCATGCCTGTGGTCCCAGCTACTCAAGAGGATGAAGCAGGAGTATTGCCTGAGCCCAGAAGTTTGAGGTTGAGGTTGCAGTGAGCCATTGTGGCATCACTGCACTCCAGCATGGGTGACAGCGAGACCCTGTCTCAAGAAAAAAAAAAAAGAAAGAAAAAGGAATGAAGGAAGGACGGATGGAGGGAGGGAGGGAAGGAAGGAAGGAAGAGAAAGAAAGAAAGAAAGAGTCACTGATATCAAAAAGTCTCGTCTAAACCTGAATAAAGATAAAGAGATTATAAGTCTGTAGCCTGGTGACATGATTGGGTGAAACTCTAGAGGCCTTTGGAGGGGGTGAGTGTATTTTGTATTGGGAAGCATATGAATCATTGGGTTAGGGGAGAACTGAAAGATTGGTGAGGTCGTAGATGTGGTTGATGGAAAAGAGATGAAGAGAAGTATCAACTATTATATTAGCTTTGGCCACTTGCTTAAGCAGATTTCTCATACTTTCCAGGCCTGATCAGACCCATCTTATATGGACACATGGTACATTGTTACACCAATGGCTCCCAGTGAATCCCACTGTACCCTTGTGAGCCCAGGCAAAATCAGCAGAAGAGTGTAGCAATGGACAGTTGATAGAGTGTAGAATGCCATTTCCATTTTATAATGGAACGCTGCTATGAACATCCCATTTTTAATGGTTCTGTGGGTCAGATAACATCCAACTAATGAAGAACAGTTTAGTTACATGGTCACTCAGGGATCCATGGTGAACATTCTGTCTTGACCAAATCCTGAAATCAAGCAAGAAGTTGCTTTTCAAATGGAAAATTACTGTTAGCGTAAGAGAACATGGCTTTACTTCCAAAGCGTAAGAGTCTGTTCTGTGATTCTCCTATGGGGACTTGCCAGAGTCTCCATACACTTACTTCCCTGCTTGGCATAAACAGCCACATTACAGGGCTCTTCCTCAAGGAAACTGACCTCCTCCTCCATAAGGACTCCGTGACTAAAACAGACTTAGGTCCGGGAACTGGACAGAGACTGTGAATCCCCGGAAGGCAACTTGAGTTAGGACTAGACCCACTTGCCAGATTAGTTTTTCTGATTTTGCAGGCAGAGCAGTAACCTTAGGAGGAAGCATTTATTTCATCTTTGGAAGTCCCATAACCAGTCAGATCCCTGCAGATCAAAACATTGATCACGACTCCATTCTTGAGTCATACTATGGAATGGAAGTTCAGCTATGGCTTCCAAAGCATTTGCCATTTCAGTGTAGATTTTTAATTTATTTGTTTTATTTTGGATGTTTTATTATTGGTGGATTCTGGGAACCCTAGATAGCCTGATTATCTCAGTAGAAGCAGGAGGAATCCTGGAAGAATTGATGCTTAATTATAAAATGACAAACTCAGTAGACAGGGAGTTACCAATACTAAGAGACACTAGGTAAGGAATTTTACTATAGTAATATTGAAAATGCTGAAGGGTTTGGGGGATGCCAGATTTATGCAGCTACAAAAGCAGCTAGATCTTTGCTCTAATAGGACAGTCTTCAAAAGTGTGCATTGTAATTTATTTATTTATGTTTGCTTTGTTAGCCTTTATACCTGAGAATGGAGAGAAATAGGATGCACCCCCTGCTTCTTTATTTGACTATAGCTCTTAACTCAGAGTGAGACGTCAAAAGACATTTAAACCGTAATCATTAACTAATAAATTCAGATAAATAAATTTAATATAATTATTGAAGTAATTTTGAAGCACCCATATTTGAAGAAAAATGAGAAAGATAAACAGTCCCACTGTTTTAGGTAACTATTTCTAAGCCAAATAAAATGTGATATAAATTGCTAGGGGGTGAAGGGCAAGCAGACTCAGGTTCATATCATTAAATGACTTTTGCTCATCACTCGCTTGCAAAGTGACGCTTACCTTCTCCCATATACAGAAATTAACTCAAAATAGATTACAGACTTAAATGTAAAATCTAAAACTATAAAACTTGTAGAAGAATACATAAAAGACAATTGTGACTTTGGCATAGGTAAAAAATTTTTAAATATGATTCTAAAAGGCATGCTTCATAAAAGAAAATACTGATAAATTTGAATTAATTGAAAATTTTTGTTCTTTGAAAGATTCTGTTAAGATGAAAAGACAAGCCATAGAAAGGGAAAAGTTCTTGCAAAAAATATATATGATAAAAACCTGCATTCAGAATATGTAAGATTGTTTTCTTATTATTACATTTTGAGAGTTTCTTACATATTGGATATGTTAACTAGCTTGATGTTAACCTTGTGTTAATGATATGATATAATAATTCCACAATGTATATATATTTCAAAACATTACATTGTACACCATAAATATATGCAATTATTATTTCTCAATTAAAAATGAACATTTTAAATGTGCAAAAGTTCAAGTAGACACTACATAGAGGAAGATATATGGATGATAAACTCACATGAAAATGTGCTCACATCACTAGAAATTAGATAAAATCTGATTCAAAGTACAATGAGGTAGACCTACATACCTATGCAAATGAAAAAAAAAAAAAAAAGAGAACAAAAAAAACCCACCTGACAAAACCAAGTGCTGGTAAGGGAACAGGGAAATTGGAATGATCACATATTTCTGTAGGAATGCAAAAGATGCAGCCATTTTGGAAACCAGGCTGGCCATTTTTTAGTTAAACACATGCTTGCAATAAGATCCAGTAATCCAACTACTATTGTTTACTCAAAGGAAATGAAAACTTATGTTCACACAAGAATTTGTATGTGGATTTTTAGAACAATTCTATTCATAAGAGCCAAAAATGGAAACCAATCCAAATGTCCATCAATAGGGAGAATGGGCAAACTGTTTTCATCTATACTATGTATCATAGTAATAAAATGAAACAACCTGTGATAATCCAACAACATGGATGATTTTCAAGTCCATTTTGCCAAGTGAAATAAGCAACACTCAAATGGCTACATAGTGGACAACTCCATTTATATGACATTCTAAAAAAGGTGAAACCATAGAAACAGGAAATAGATCAATGATTGCCAGGGCCTGGGAATGGGAAGAGAGATTTATTGCAAAGAGGTATTAAAGAATTTGGGAATTCTTTAATTTTATATATTGATTTTGGAAATGGCTACAGGACTATTTCTGTCAATCAAAACTCAGAACTTTGCAGCTAAAAAGGATAATATTGAATGTATGTAAATTATATCTCAGAAAATTTGACTTAAAATACATGAGAACAAAATGAAGACATCTACAGATAAAGAAAAAGCATTGAAATACATTATTGGTAATATGCTTGTGCTACATTGCTACAAGAAGTCCTTTAGGCAGAAGGTAAATGACATCAGACAATAAATCAGATCTACGAGAAGGAATCGACAGAACTGGAATTGGTAATAGAGTGTGTGTGTGTGCGTGTGTGTGTGTGTCTATGCTTGTGTGTATTTATTTCGCTCTCTTATTTGTAAGACATATGACTGTATTTTGGGGTTCATATTGTATATATGTATAATACATGTGACCATATAATGTGGGGAGAATGACTGAACTTGTCACAAAATTTCTGTATTTTACTTGGAGTAAGTAAATATTAACTTGAATAATATTGTAATATGTTAAAGATGTATATTTTCATCAGGAATCAACCACCAAAAAGATAAAAAAGGCTAATAAATATAACTAATAGTTGGAAAAGTTACAATTGTATAGTAAGAAATATTTAACACAATTAAAATAGGAAAAGAAGAATAGGACAAAAAAAGGAAGAGAAAAAACAAATGGCAAGCTGGCAGGCCTAAGTTAAATCACGTCAATAATCATATTAAATATGAATGTGCCAAACATTCTAATCAAAAGGCAGACATTGTCAGACTGAATGAAAAATCAAGGTCTAACTATGTGCTGCTTATAAAAGATGGACTTTAATTTCAAAGGCACAAATTGGTTGAAAGTAAAAGAATAGAAAAATTTATACTGTACAAATATAAACATATAAGGGCTGAGTGGTTGTATTAAAATCAGATGAAGTAGACTTTAATATAAAGAACATTACTAAAGACAAAGAAAGGTATTTTATTTTGATGAAAGACTGAATACAGTAGGGAGAGAAAACAACCATAAATGCATCTGACAATGAGCTACAAGATATATGAAGCAAATATTGAAACATAATTGAAAAGAGAAATAGAGACGTCAACAATTACAGTTGGAGATTTCAACATTCTTCTGTCAGTAATTGATAGAACATGTAAATAAACAACCAGTGGGATACTGGCCTCTTGAGCAACATTATCAACCAACTGGATCAAATATAGTGATAACTATGGAACGCTTCACAAAAAACAGCAGAACACATTCTTTTCATGCACTTGGAACATTTTTTAAGGTAGACCATGTACTAAACCATAATATATGTCTTAAAAACTTAAAGATACTGAAATAACACGGCATGTATTCTCTGACTTCAATGTCAGTTAGGAATCAAGAAAAGAAAGAGAGAGACGTGGGAAACCCCAAGTATGTGGAAATGATAAAATGAATGAACACGTAAGTATAACAAAATGTCTTTTCTTTTCCTTTTTGTTTTAGAGACTGGGTCTCACTCTGTTGTCCAGATTGAAGTGCAGTGGTGCAATCATAGCTCACTGCAGCCTTGAACTCCTGGCCTTGAGTTATCCCCCACCTCAGCTTTCCCTCCCAAGTAACTGAGACTACAGCTGTGCACCACTGCACCTGGCTAAAAAATGCAGTTAAATAAACTTGAAATGCAGTTAAGTAAACCTTTGAGAAAGAAATGTAGCTTTAGAGAAGAAGAAAGATCCAAAATAAGTGATCTAAGCTTCTAAGAAGCTAGAAAGAAAGGGAAATTAAATTCAAGTAGAAAAAAGAAAAAAGTAAAATCAGAATGGAGATCAGTGGAATCAGTGGAACGTGAAATGGATAAACAATAGAGGAAACTAAGAATGCCAAAGTTAGCTTTTAAAAAAGACTAATAAGAGAGAATAACCTTTAGCTCATTGATCAAGAAAAAAGAGAAAACATGATCAATATCTGGATGATTGAGATCACTATAGACCCTACAAACATTAAAAGAATGATAACAGAATATTACAAACAACTTTATACCAAAAAAATTATGCATTTATGTGAAATAGATAAATTCCTTAGAAAATAGAAATTATTGAAATTGACTCAAGGAAAAAAAAAAACCGCACAAAACCTGAATATCTCTTTACAAAGCAAGTTCATTTAAATAGTAATTTAAAATATCTTTGCAAAATATATTAAGGCGGATTTGGTGGTGAGGTTTTAACAAGCATTAGGGAAAAAAATAATACAAATTATCCTTTCAGAAAAGACAGGGGGAAGGTATAATTTTCAACTCATTTTATGAGGACAGTATTACTTTGCTACAAAGGCCAGCCAAATACTTCATAAGAAAACTAGAGATCAATATCCTTTATGAACACAGATGCAAAAGTTTTAAACAAAATTTTAGTCAATTGAATCCAGCAATATGTAAAAATGATAATATACCATGATCAACTGGGTTTTATCTCAGGAATGCAAGGTTGGTTTAACATCCAAATGTCATTAGTATAGTACACCACATGTGAAAGGCAGAATAATGGCCCTTCAAAGATGTCCATGTCCTAAATCCCCAGAACCTGCGAACATGTTACCATATGTGGCAAAAGGAACTTTGCACATGTGATTAGTGTCAATCACCTTGACATGAGGAGATTATCCTGGATTATCTGGATGGGCCCAATGGAATCATAAGGGTCCCCATAAGGGACACATGAAGGCAGAGGGAGATATAACTACAGAAGAGAAAGGAAGTGTGATTCAATGTGAGAAGGACTTGGTGCATAATATGGTTTGGCTCTGTGTTCCCAGCCAAATCTCTTCATGAACTATAATCCCCACATGTCGATGGAGGGACTTGGTGGGAGGTGATTGGATCATGGGGGCAGTTTCCCCCATGCTGTTCTCATGATAGTGAGGGAGTGCTCACAGGATCTGACAGTTTAAAAGTGGCAGTTTCCCTTACTCTCTCTCTTTCTCCTGCCACCATGTAAGATGTGCCTTGCTTCCCCTTTGCCTTTTGCCATGACTGTAAGTTTCCTGAGGGCTTCCAGCCATGTGGAACTGTGAGTCAATTAAACCTCCTTTCTTTATAAATTACTCAGTATCAGCTATTTCTTTACAGCATTGTAAAAACTAGCTGGTACAGAAAATTGGTACTAAGAGTGGGGTATTACTATAAAGATAATTGAAAATGTGGAATCAACTTTGGAACTGGGTAACAGGCAGAAGTTGGAACAGTTTGGAAGGCTCAGAAGAAGACAGGAGGATGCAGGAAAGTTTGGAACTTCCTAGAGACTTGTCTAATGGGTTTTTTTTTTCAACTTTTATTTTCAGGATGTGCGGATTTGTCACATAGGTAACTGTGTGCCATGATAGTTTACAGCACAGATCATCCCATCACCCAGGTTATTGAGCTCAGCATCCATTAGCTATTTTTCCTGATGCTCTTCCTCCTCCCAGCCTCCATCATAGGTGCCCAAATGCTGATAATGATATGGACAGTGAAGTCTAGGCTGAGGTGGTCTCAGATGGAGATGAATAACTTATTAGGACTGGAGCAAAGGTCACTCTTGCTATGCTTTAGCAAAGAGACTGGTGGAATTTTTCCCTACCCTAGAGGTATATGGAACTTTAAACTTCAGAGAGATGATTTAGGGTATCTGGCAGAAGAAATTTTTAAGCAGCAACGTGTTCAAGAAATGACCTGGCCTTTTCTGAAAGCATACATTGATAAGCATTCACAAAGAGATGATCTGAAATTTTACTCCTAGCTACTTTCCTAAAAGAAATTTAAACATATGTCTACACAAAGACTTGTACATGAATGTTAATTGCATCGTTATTCATAATACTCCCCAAATGGAACCAACCAACCTCAGTGTCCATCAACTGGTAAATAAATAAGTGGCATATCCACACAATGGGATGCTACATAGCACTAAGAAGGAATAACCAACTGATACATGCAACAACATGGAAGAATCTCAAGAACAGCATGCTAAATAAAAAAGCCAGATATAGAAGAGTTGACATTGTATGATTCCACTCATGTGAAATTCCAGAAAAGCCAAGCTAAAGTGTTAGAAGGCAGATCGATGTTTACCAGGGGCTGGAGGTAAGAAAAAAAATTGACTGTAAAAGGACACAGGGAACATTCTAGGGCAATGAAAATGCTTTAAACCTTAACTGTGATGCTATTTGCACACCTGTGTACATTTACCAAATCTCATCCATCTGTATGTTTAAAATGGGTGAATTTTATTGTTTGTAAATTATAACTCAATAGAGTTGTTAAAAACATAAACATCTCTAATAAAGTAAAATAAAATAAAATAAATGAAAATAAAACAAAACAAAAAATAGTCCAGCACCGTGATGATCTTTTCAGGTGTCAATCTGGCTATGTTATAGTTTCTAGTTATTCAAACACCAATCCAGGAGTTACTATGAAGGCATTTTACAGATGTGATTAAAATTCATAATCAGTTGACTTTAAGTAGGGAAGGATATCCTAAGTAACCTGGACTGACTCAAACAAAGGGCCTCAAAAGCAGAGCTGAGTCTCCCTTAACGAAGGGAGGCTGATGGCAGCTTCGGCCGTGCAGAGTGTTCCAGCCTGCCCTCCCCAATGGTCTGTCTTATGAATTTCAGACTTGCCTCATCAGCCCCACAATTACGTAAGCCAATTTCTTGCAAAAATTTCACATGTACTATTATTTTGTCCCATGAAACTGATCAGAGTTGTAATTTTGCTTTGATTTTTGATTATGTGTTTATCTTAATTGGCAAGGATATTGTCTTCTTCATTCATCACGTGCATTCATTCTTCTTCATTCATTCATCAAGGATATTGTCTTTTTTATTCATAGCTACGTATATGCTGCCTGACCTATAGTATACACTCCGTAAATATTCGTTGAATGAATGAAGTATTATTTTATGAGTATGTTTATATTTGTCAGACCATCTCCAAAATGTTGGTTTGTGAAATATTGTCAACATTTATATCATAAAACAGGAGCTGGGAAACTTTTTCTTAAAGGACCATATAGTAAATATATTCAGCTTTATTAGCCAACAGTTTACGTCATTGGCCCACAACAGTTGACTCAACTCTGTTGATGCAGGGCAAAAATAATCATAGTTAATAGGTAAATCAATGAGTGTGACTGTGTTCTAACAAAACTTTATGAAAACAGGTGGGGCCAGCACAATGGTTCACATCTATAATTCCAGCACTTTGGGAGGCCGAGGTGGGTAGATGGCTTGAGTCCTAAGTGTGAGACCAATTTGAGTTGAGTAACATGGAGAAACCCCATATCTACAAAAATTACAAAAAAATAGTCCAGCGTGGTGGTTTATGCCTGTAGTCCCAGGTAATTGGGAGGCTGAGGTGGGAGGATGCTTGCTTCCAGGAGGTGGAGGCTGCAGTGAGCTGAGATCATGCCTCTGCACTCCAGCCTGGATGACAGAGCAAGACCCTGACCCTGTCTTAAAAAAAAAAAAAAAAAAAAGGAGTAAAAAAGAAAAGAAAAGAAAACAGGTGACTAGTCTATGAGTCATACTTTGCCCACCCTTGCATAAAGTCCTGCTCATCTACAGTAGTCATGGAGTATTGTGTTTAAGTATCTGGTTACTATGTAATTTATCAGGGCCAAAGTGTTAGAGTACAATAACAGACCTTCTCATCATAGTTGTAATGAATGTGATGAATATAATGTATCTGATGGTTCATAAGGTGCTCTAGCTTCACCTTGTCCCCATGTAAAAAAATCTCATTGCAAAATACAGTGAAGATGTATGGAGGCATTGATCTAAATCAGCACCAAATGCATGGAAGTCTCTGAAAACTTATTATATTTAATAAGTATCTAAAATGTTATTATTTGCAAGGTTTTGGGTTTCATCTCCTACATATATAGGCTTTGAGCCAGTGTTCTATCACTCAGTTGTGAGAGTATGACTTATTGGCCTCAGGACTCAGCTGTGAGGATTTAAGAGATGACTGAGTGAGCAGCACTTTTATTACAGAATTCCAGGAGATGACTGTTGTTATATTCCTTATATTCCCATTTATCTGGAGGTAATATTCTTTACATGCATACCAACTTTCTAGAACCTACCACTAAATGCGAAAATAAAAGGTCTTTATATGAGGAATAATTTTCCCAAGGTCTTTGGGATTAAAGCTGTGCACTTTATTGCTTGTTTCTTACTGATTTTTTCTTTACATACAGCCCTAACAAACTTGATTATTTACACTTCCAGCCATGGCAAGTGAGAATAAGCAAGGTCTTGGGGAAAATATCCACTAATAGCAGAAATACTGCTGATTAAAAAAAACAAAAAACACCAAAAAAAGCCCACTGTATTTATTTCATGCACTGTATTAAATAACTATGATTCATCAAGAACATTTTAAATTATGTTCATTGTTCTGTTTTTAGAAAGACAGAAACCATGCTGTGCATTTTAGGATAATTTCCATTAAAATAGTTTATTTAAATTAATTTTCATGCTAGATAAGAAAGTTTGATTAGCTGGAGATAACTCATATGTAACAGCAGCTGATAATGCCTAATGGCCAAGGTATTAATCTGGGACATGTACCTCTTTCCTCTTCTTCTTTGTAAACATTTATTCATGCTGCTCAATTTCTTTGCATAATAGATATCTGCCTTTAGAGCCAAGTTTCTGGGAAGTGTTTTTTACAGTAGCAGGTGTTTTTTAGGTCTTGCAGACAACTCCCTCAGACAGTATGCGGATTTTGAAAAGAAAGGGTTGATGGAAAATGCTAGTCATTGTTCCTGCTTATAAAATTCCAACCAGAGTAGGGCTTTTGTTCAGGAAAACAGAAGGGGAATAATAAATGCCAAGTGGAATGATCAGATGCAATTAGAAACTATCTGTCAAGGTAATGTGTGAGGGACGATTTGTCACTAGTCCCAAGTACTCTGTGTTATAAGCTGCAGGCTGAGTTGTCAGTTTGTTGAGAAAGGCAGCAAACCACACCTGTCCTGCTGCAGAATCACAACTTCCAAGGGTGCCCCTGGGAGACTCAGAGCCTTGGCCTTGGGCTGGATTCCCCTGTAGTTTACTGGGAGTGGACACTGAGCAGTGAAGGCAGGAAAGACGAATATGCTTTTGGATTAGGCTGGCTGCGTTTCCACTGAGAACAAGAGCACATAAATGTCTAGGAGGGCAGCAGGATAAGTAAACATGCAGGCCATGAAACCAGCCTGGTGGATTTTAGATTGAATTCCACAACTAGGCTATGCGTGGGCGAAGTGGGAAGTGAGTGTTCACCTGGCAGATCCCTCTCCAGTCTTGTACAAAATTCCCACGTCATGTTAGGAGTCGATGCCTGTTCTTCCCACTTTACTATCACTGCTGGGCACAGCAGCTAGTTCCAAGCATATCTTTACTTTTCCTAAAAATAGATTTTTTTTTTTGAAAATAAGTAACACCTACCTGCACTTGTATAAATGATTCCAATATCACAAAACTAAAGAGTAAGGCAGGCCAGGCACGGTGGCTCACGCCTGTAATCCCAGCACTTTGGGACACCGAAGGGGGCAGATCACAAGGTCAAGAGATTGAGACCATCCTGGCCAACATGGTGAAACCCCGTCCCTACTAAAAATACAAAAATTAGCTGGGCTTGGTGGCAAACGCCTGTAGTACCAGCTACTCAGGAGGCTGAGGTCGGAGAATCACTTGAACCTGGGAGGTGGAGGTTGCAGTGAGCTGAGATCACACCACTGCACTCCAGCCTGGAGATGGAGCAAGACTCTGTCTCAAAAAAAAAAAAAAAGAGTAAGACAAGGACCTCAGCAAATCAGATATATGATATGCCATGGTTATTTAGTTGGTCATCAAATGTTGACCACTTCCATAAAGAAAATGTGGTAGATATATACCATGGAATACTACTCAGCCATAAAAAAGAACAAAATAATGTCTTTTGCAGCAACTTAGATGGAGCTGGAGGCCATTATGCTAAGTGAAGTAACTCGGGAATGGAAAACCAAATATTGTATTTTTTCACTGATAAGTAGGCGCTAAGCTTTGAAGACACAAAGGCATAAGAGTGATGTAATGAACTTTGGGAACTCAGGAAGGGGAAGGTTGGGAGGGGGTGAGGAATAAAAAGCTACATATTGGGTGCAGTGTTCACTGCTTGGGTAGTAGGTGCATTAAAATCTCAGCAGTACCCACCAAAGAACTTATCTACATAACCAAAAAGCACCAGTACCCCAAAAACTATTGAAATTAAAAAAATATTGACCACTTCCTTACACAGGTGGCTGTAAATGTAGCTCTTACAATCAAATCCAGGCTATGCTACTATAGTTGGGTGAACTCTGGCAAATACATTCATATCTATGAATCCAACATACTCATTTATAAAATGTGGTTCATAATAGCACCTACTGCCTAGAGTTGCTATGTGAGATTAAATGAGATTTTTTTAGCATGTTCAAGAATTTATCTCAATGTGTGACACAGAATAAACACCCAATACCTGGTAGGCGCTACTTCTGTGACACTCTTCCTTCCCTACGCTTCTTCATGGCACTGGCATCGTGGGGCTGTCTGCTGTCACCATGCCTGCTGCAATAGCCTCTTGATGGCCACCCTGGAACCAGCCTGTCCCCATTCATACCCTGCTTGCAAGTTGCTGCTAAGATATTTTTTAATAGCTATATTGAGGTATAGTTGAGCTACCACAGACGACTCATGTTTAAAGTGTACAATTTTATAAGTTTTGGCATAGCTACATATCTGACAGCCAGCACCACAATCATGTAGTGAACACACACGTCACCCTTGCAAAGTTTCCACGTGCACCTTTGCAGCTGTTCTCTCTTGTCCTTCTCCCTATCCTCCCTTAACCAGGCAGCCACTGACTATGGTAGGCTGTTTTAGATTAGTTTGCATTTTCTAGAGTTTTATATAAATGAAACATTTAGTATAGACTTTTTTTTTGACTGACTTGTTTCACTCTGTGTAAACGTGAGATTTATTCATCCTGTTTTGTGTATCAATAGTACATTCCTTTCTTCCTTCTATTATTCTATTGCATGGACATATCAAATTTGTTTATCCATTTCTCTACTGATAAACATTTCAGTTGTTTCTCGTTTTGGTTAATATAAATCAAGCTGCTATGAACAGTTGTGTACAAGTCTTTTTAGGGACACGTGCTAAATTTTTTTTTGGGTAGATAGATACCTTGGAGTAAGTAGAATGTCTGGATCATATAGGAGGTATATGTTTGATTATTTAACAAACTGCCATACTTTTTTCCAAAATGTTTTTGTTTTGTTTTGTTTTTACCATTTTATTCCCACCAGCAGTGTAGAAGAGTTCTAATTGCTCCATATCCTTGCCAATACTTAGTATGGTCAGTCTTTTTAATTAATCAAATGGGTATGTATCACATTGTGGTTTTAATTTGCTTCCCTAATGACTAGTGATGTTGAGTATTTTTTTCATGTGTTTATTTGCCATCTGCGCATCTTTTTTATGAACTGTCCAAATATTTTACCCATTATTAAAAGTGTGTTTTCTATTTTTTAATTTTGAAAGTTAAATATATATATATATATATATTCTGGATACAAGGCCTTTATCACATATATATGCTTTACAAGTATTTTCTCTGAATCTATGGTTTATCTTTTGTTGTTAACTGTAGACTACTTTTTAGAGAAGCTTTAGGTTTATGAAAAAATTGAGTAGAAAGTACTGAGTTCTCATATACTCTCCCTTTTTTCGTTTCCCCTGTTGTTAACATACTGTATTAGTGTGGCACGTTTGTTATAATTGATGAACCAATAGTGATACATTGTTTTTAACTAAAGTCCGTAGTTTACATTTGTACTCTTGGTGTTGTACATTCTATCTGTTTGGATAAATGTGTAATGACATGGGTCCACCATTATAATATCATACAAAGCCGTTTCACTGCTCTAAAAATCTGTGGTCTACTTCTTCATCCCTCCCTCCCCCAAACACCTGGTAACCACTATCTACTGTCTGCCTTTATTGTCTACTGTCCGCTTTTTCCAGAATGTCGTATAGCTGCAATCGTACAGTATGTAGCCTTTTCAAATTGGCTTCTTTCACTTAGCAATATGCAATTTAGTTTCCTGTGTTTCCTTTTATTAATGAATAGTATTTCCTTGTATAAATGTACCACAGTCGGTTTAGCTGTTTACCTATTAAAAGACATCTGGGTTGCTTCCAAGTTTTGGCAACTATGAATGAAGTTGCTATAAATACTCGTGTGCAGGGTTTTGTGTAGATCTAAGTTTTCAACTTGTTTGGATAAATACCAAGGAGTAAGCTTGCTGGATTGTATGGTAAGACTATGTTTAGCTTTCTAAGAAGCTATCAAATAAAAAAGTGGCCATACTATTTTGATTCTCATGTGGTTTGTCTTTTCATTCTCTGAAGTCTCTTGAAGAGCAGAAATTGTTGATTTGATGAAGCCCAATTTAACAACTTGTGGTTTTGTTTGTGCTTTTGTTGTCTTATCTAAAAATTCTTTCCTTTATTCAAAGTCACAAAGATTTGTCCTCATGTGTTTTTTTTCCCCTAGAAGTTTTAAGTTTAGGTTATGCATGTAGGTCTACGAACCATTTTGAGTTAAATTTGTCCATAGTGAAATGCATGATTTGTAGTTTATTTTTGTTTTTGAATGTGGATAACCAATTAATTGTTCCAGCACCATTGGTGAAGACTGTCCTTTCTTCAAGGAATTACCTTTGCATTTCTTTTGTCAAAAATCAGTTGTCCATTCTTGTTTGGGTCTGATTCCAAACTCTCTGTTCTGCTCCATTCCTTTATGTATCTATCTACCTGCCAATACCACACTGCTGTGGTTATTATGGTTTTATAATATTTCTTGAAATCACATAGTGTTAGCCCTCCAACTTTATTCTTCATACTCAAAGTTGCTTTGATTATTCTAGGTTCTTTGCATTTCCAAATTAATTTCAGGATTGTTTTCTCAATTATTGCAAAAAAATCTCTCTGGGATTTTGATTGAAATTGTTTTGACTTTACAGATAAATTTGGGGAACATTTACTTTTTGAAAATATTGAGTCTTACGACCCACAAAAGAGGTTTAACTCTCCCTTTATTTGTGTCTTCTTTAATTTCTGTCAGGATTTTTTTTTAGTTTTCAGTTTAGAAGTTATTCACATCGTTTGTCATATTCATCCCTAAATATCTCTTAGCCTGTTTTCTGGTGTTATAACTGCATACCTGAGACTGAGTAATTAAGAAAAGAAATTGATTTCTTGCAGTCAAAGGGGCTGGAAAGTCCAAGATGGAGGGTCTGCATCTGGTGAGGGCCTTCTTGTTGTGTCACAACATGGTGGAAAGCATCACAGGGCAAGAGGACACATGAGAGAGAGTGAAACTGACTTTTATAACAGACGTATTCTAGTGATAACTATGCCACTCCTGTGATAACCCATCCATCCATTAATTCATGAATGGATTAGTCCATTCATGAGGGCAAAACTCTCATGACCCAATCACCTCTTGAAGGCCCAACCTCTTAATACTACTACATTGGGGATTAAGTTTCAACATGAGTTTCAGAGGAGACAAACATTAAAACCAAAGCAGTATTGGCCAGGTGCCGTGGCTCATGCCTATAATCCCAGCACTTTGGGAGGCCAAGGCAGGCAGATCACCTGAGGTCAGGAGTTTGAGACCTGGCCAACATGGTGAAACCCCATCACTACTAAAATTACAAAAATTAGCTGGGTGTGGTGGTGCATGCCTATAATCCCAGCTGCAGGAGAATTGCTTGAACCCGGGAGGTGGAGGTTGCAGTGAGCTGAGATTGCACCACTGCACTCCAGCCTGGGCAACAGAGTGACAGAGGGTTGAGACTCCATCTCAAACAAGAAAAAAAAAAAAAGCAGTAACTTATTGTTCATTGCTGGTGTATATCAATACAATTGTTTTTTTGTATATTTTTCTTATATCTGAAAGCTTGAAAATTCACTTATTACTTCTAGTAGCTGTTTTGTATGTTTCTAAGGATTTTCTACATAAATGATCCTGTCATGTGTGAATAAAGACAGTTCTACTTCTTTCCTTCCAATGTTGATGCCTCTGATTTCTTCTTGCCTCATTGCACTGGCCAGAACCTCTAGTACAATGTTGAATCAAACAGTGAGAGCAGACATCATTGTCTTGTTCCTGATCTTTGGGATAAAGCATCTAGTCTGTCACTGTTAAGTATGACATTAACTGTGGGATTTTTTTGTATATGCTTTTTATCAAGTTGAGGAAGTTCTCTTCTGTTCTTAGTTTGCTGAGCATTTTTATCAGGAATGGATGTTGGAGTTTGTTACATGCATTTCTGTGTCTGTTGGGATAATCATGTTTTTTCTTATTTTTTAGTTTGTTAATATAGTGAATTATATTGTTTTCTGAATATGAAAACAATCCTGCATTCTTGGGTGAATCCCACTTTGTCACAATATGTCATCATTTTAATACATTATTGAATTTGATTTGCTATTTGAAATTTTTTTTGCATGTTTGTTCGTGAGGGATATTGGTCAATAGTTTTCTTTTCTTGTGATGTGACTTTAGTATCAGTGGGATGCTGGCCTGAAACAACGAGATGAGAACTGTTTTCTACTCTTCAATTTTCTGGAAATGTCTATACAGAACTGGCATTTTTTTTCTTCCTTAAATGTTTAATAGAATTCACTAGCGAAGCCATCTGGGCCTGGAGTTTTCTTTGTGGGGAGGTTTGAAATATAAATTTAATTTCTTTTTTATATAGGGCTATTCAGGGGCATTGCTAGCCTTTAAGTCATTTCCTGAAGCTTCCCTCCATCTCTCCCCTGAGCCTGGGGGTAGTAGACAATTCCAGTTCTTCCAGAATAGAAAGCTCATCTTCCTGCAATGTGCACATTTTCACCTCATTCTCACCAGTTCTCTTTGACCTCAGTCCCCAACTACTTTATTTGGATGCCTTTTCTAAGATGTGATAATGCAAACTTTCAGCTGTTCATGCCCTTTCCTTGTAATCCATAGTCTTGTTTGTATTTGGTCTCCATCACCTTTTCCTGGGTCCCTGGGGTTCTTTGACAGCTCTCATGCAAATTCTGGTATTTTCTAAAGTCAGAAAAGCTAGGGAGAAAATGAGAACATCCTTGTGTTGGAATCCAGTATCCTGGGGAATTAAGAATCTTGATTAGTCCAAAGAGGTAAGAAGGAAATGTCAGCTGATATTGGTGTCTGGTCTACTTAATACACAGGAGGGAAGCTGGCCTTGAAGAGAGAATGAGCAAAGGGGCCTCTCCCTGATACCCCGTCTCCCTTGCCATATTCAGTGGCAGTCTTTCCTTTTCCAGGACTCTTCCTACCAATCAATATGACAAGCCTTGGACAGTCAGCAAGCGATAGGAATATTATGATTTTTTGTCTTGTAATCTAGTGGCTCTCACACTTTAATCACCATCAGAATTGCTTGGAGGGCTTGTTAAAACACAGGTTGTTGGGCCCAACTCTTGGATTTTTTGATTTATTAGGTCCAGGGTGAGGCCTTACAAGGGAAGAAAGAGGAGGCTGCAGAAATGTCACAATCCTGAGATCATAGATTATCACAAGCTAGAACTACCTATGGAAAAATGTCTCAAATAGGTGAATGTGTGTAGGCTTCACGTCTGGTAACCATGGTTACCATGGGCACAGGGAGAGAAGCTTCACACTAAACAGTGGGCAGTAAATAACGGTGGAAGAGCCTCCTCCCATTGTCTACAGGGAGTCTGGGCAGGGGGCTGCTGGGACACAATGCAGGATTGTGTCTCAAGACTGTAAATGAAAGACACAATTCCGAGCTTGCAGCCTTGGTGTTCTTTGCTACTGCGGGCCTCTTGTATGGCTAACCAGTTGATCATTGTCAAGAAATGGAATGGCTCATAGACACACACTGCCTCCTCAGATCTCCTGGTGGTCCCTCCTGCAGGAGAGAAGACCTCAGGACTGTGAGAAAGTGGGACCACTTCTCTTAGCATGAGGACCTTAAAGAACTGGTGTGGGTTGTTAGCAGTTGTGGCAGCCTGCTGCCTTGGTTATGACATCTGGCCCTTGCTGAAATGGAGAAGGTTGAGCCCATCCCCAGGAGTTAGGATGCACAGGTGGGGAAGCTCCCAGAACTCCTTGCCTGGGAGGGAAGGCAGGTGCATAGAGTCTTGGCTTAGCCCCCGAGTCTCTCTGTGTCTGGCAGATCTCACCGAGGACCACACACAGGCCCCAGATGCTCCACCTGGGCCTTGATCCTGTGCTCAGCTCCACCTCCCTTTACAGCAGACGCCACATGCTCCTGCTTTTATGATCTAGCTACCAATTTCCCATTTCCCTTCTGCGTGCAAGCTGTGGAAAATCTCTCGAAGAAGATACTAGACCTTTTGTTCTAGGAAAGAATTTATATATGCTTAAAATAAAATTCCTTTTACTCTGACGGTAAAAGTCAACCTGGGCCACTGTCCCAGATTACCTTGAGTCCTTTTAGTTTTTAAATTTTTTTTTCCAGTTCATTCAGGAAGCATTTAATGAATGTCTCCTGGATACCGAGCACTGTGACGTGGAATCAACCAGAAAGGTCCGTGACTTCAGGAAGCTGAGATAGCTCACAATCTAGCCAGAGAATTGGAGATAAACAGACGATTTTAATATAATATGAAAGAACTAGGGTACGTGTGTGTTCAGGGTGGTCTAGGAGCACAGAGGAAAATCTAATGCAATCAGAAAAGGCTTCTTGGAGGAGGTGGCCCCTGGGATTAGTCTGGAATATGAATAGTATTAACTAGTTCAGAATGGGGACAAGACATTTCAGGGAGAGGGAAAAGTATGAACAAAGGAACAAAGGCAAGAAATAGCAATGTGTATATGTCTGTGCATATGTCTTTCTGTCTGTGCATTCATAGGTTGTATGTGTTTGTTACTGTATGCATATTTATGTGTGTGTACATGTGCATATGTGGATGTGTTATTGCATGTGTTCGTGTGTGCAAATGTGTATTTGCGTGTGCATGTCTGTATGTGTGGGTGTGTGGATGTGATTTGATTTGAATGTGTGTCCCTCCAAATCTCATGTTGAAATGTGATCTTCAGTGTTGGAGGTGGAGCCTAGTGGGAGGTATTGGATCATGAGGGAGGATTCCTTATGAATAGCTTAGTGCAGGGGCTGGGGACTGGTACTGGTCTGTGGCCTGTTAGGAACCTGCCAAGCAGCAGGAGGTGAGTGGTGGGTGAGCGAGCATTACTGCCTGAGCATCGCCTCCTGTCAGATCTGCAGTGGCATTAGATTCTTACAGAACCTATTGTAAGGTTCACAACTGCACATGCGAGGGATCTAGGCTGTAGATTTCTTATGAGAATCTAATGCCTGATGATCTGAGGTGTAACACTTTCATCCCAAAACTTTCCCCCCACCACCATCCCTGGTCTGTGGAAAAACTGTCTTCCATGAAACCAGTCCCTGGTGCCAAAAAGGTTGGGGACCACTGGCTTAGAGCATCCTCTAGGTAATGAGTGAGTTCTCACTTAGTTAGTTCACGCAAGAACTGTTTTTTAAAACTCCTCTCTCTCTTGCTTCCTCTCTTTCATGTGATGCTCTGGCTCCCTCTTTGCCTTCCGCCATGATTGTTGGCTTCCTGAGACCTCACCAGAAGCCCAGCAGATGCTGGTGCCATGCTTCCTGTACAGCCTGCAGAACCATGAGCCAAATAAGCCTCTTTTCTTTATAAATTACCCAGCCTCAGGTATT